>NC_071122.1:13575000-14175000 GCF_024256425.1 Clarias gariepinus
CAGGATAGGACTTCTGACATGGTTGTTTAAGAAATGAGAAGCCACTCACTGCATTAACACTATTATAGTAAGTATCCAATGTAAGTCTCATTCCTTTTTGTTTAGTTAAATACAGGTGTTGCACTTTTTTGGCCAGCCAGTCTGTATGTACTTTCATATATCGTCTTTCAAAAGTTAGTACCTAAGGTACCTAGGTTCTGTGGCTACAAAATAAGCCCAGATCATCACCCCTCCACCGCCATGCTGAGTATGAGGTGTTTTTGCTGGTCAATAAAGCCAAACAACTCCACTTGGCGCTTTTTTTGTATTTCTCTAAACATTGCAGGGGTCTGACTGGTCTGACTGAACGTGCTGGGACGTCCACTCCATTAAAGTTTGGCAACTGTATTAAATGCTTTCCACTTGTTAATAATCTTTCTCACTTGTTTAGAAATGGTTTTATGACCCTTTTCAATGATTCAATTGTCATTAAATGATGTTTTTTTTTTATTTAGACAACTATCCACTCTTCTCCCTAATGTCTGATTTCAAATAAATCCCATACAACCTTAAAAATACTAAGACTATCATTAAGTCCTTTTAATTTGAATCCTTTTATTGTTAAAAAAAGTATAAGGTTTTTTTGTTACAGTTGATGTTAGTGTTAATTAAAAAGCCAATAAAAATGCTATAAACTAATTTGCAAATTGCCACCACATTACAACACCAATGCTAAGGGCCTGTCCACACGGAGACGCGTTTTGCTGTATACGTATACATTTTTTATCGTATTGGCGTTTAGTCCACACGGATTCGGCGTTTTAGGAGACTGAAACCGCTATTTTTTGAAACCGGGTCCCAAAGTGGATAAATCTGAAAACGACACCCTTGCATGTTCGTGTGTCCGGCCAATCCGTATATTTTGTGAAACGATGATGTCATCACATCACGTGTCGGCTGCGTCACACGTAACAGCAACAACAATAATGGCGGACTACATGATTGTGTTCATGTTGCTACAAAGCCTACTAGCTTTATTACAGCAAAGTCTATTGCTTCTATGCAAATGTTATGAGCAACAAGCGATAATGGACAACACCATCTTGGTTCATATACAGCGCGCAAGGTTATGCGCATGCTCAAAGTCTTCTTCTCAGAAGAATTACAGCGCCCCATACTGGTCTGGCATATATACTACACCGTTTTCAGTGGTTTCGTGTGTACGCAGATATTTCTTGAGACGACGCCGTGTTCCCGAAAAAAAATGATTGGATAGGGAACGCACCGGCTTCGTGTGGACGGAGTCTAAATGTATACTCTCTTTGCGTTTTAGGGGAACATTAAGAAAGTATAGAGAATGATATTTGTTTTTACTACAAAAAAAACCTAATTAAACAATACTTCTGAAAGTATTGGAACGCAATTTATTTCAATTTTATATCAATACTTTCTTATATTTACATCTCAATATGGTTATGTTTTAACTTGTACCACTGTTATGCTGATGATGCAGAGTTATATGTCTCAGCAAAGCCAGATGTGACACACCAGCTTAAAAAGCTGAGAAATGTGTTGAAGACATTAGAAACTAAATGCTTATTAACTTCCTTCCTAAGTTCTGTAATGAGAAATTTATGAGATAGGTATATAATATGTGGTCAAACGTAGCAATAACTCTAATAAAGCAATAAAAAATTAATGACAGATGGATTGAGAACTTATTGTGAATATATGATTGTCCTTTGATATTATTAAGTTATTTTATGTGTCAAATAAAATTAATACATCAGCACTGACATACTTACTGTATATTCAAAAAATTAAAATCATTTTGATACACATACACACACACACACACACACACATAAATATATATATATATACAGGTCCTTCTCAAAAAATAAGCATATTGTGATAGTTCATTATTTTCTGTAATGTACTGATAAACATTAGACTTTCATATATTTCAGATTCATTACACACAACTGAAGTAGTTCAAGCCTTTTAATTGGTTTTTAATTGGTTTAATATTGATGATTTTGGCATACAGCTCATGAAAACCCCAAATTCCTATCTCAAAAAATTAGCATATTTTATCTGACCAATAAAAGAAAAGTGTTTTTAATACAAAAAAAGTCAACCTTCAAATAATTATGTTCAGTTATGCACTCAATACTTGGTCGGGAATCCTTTTGCAGAAATGACTGCTTCAATGCGGCGTGGCATGGAGCCAATCAGCCTGTGGCACTGCTGAGGTGTTATGGAGGCCCAGGATGCTTCGATAGCGGCCTTAAGCTCATCCAGAGTGTTGGGTCTTATGTCTCTCAACTTTCTCTTAACAATATCCCACAGATTCTCTATGGGGTTCAGGTCAGGAGAGTTGGCAGGCCAATTGAGCCCAGTAATACCATGGCCAGTAAACCATTTACCAGTGGTTTTGGCACTGTGAGCAGGTGCCAGGTCGTGCTGAAAAATGAAATCTTCATCTCCATAAAGCTTTTCAGCAGATGGAAGCATAAAGTGCTCCAAAATCTCCTGATAGCTAGCTGCATTGACCCTCCTCTTGATAAAACACAGTGGACCAACACCAGCAGCTGACATGGCACCCCAGACCATCACTGACTGTGGGTACTTGACACTGGACTTCAGGCATTTTGGCATTTCCCTCTCCGCAGTCTTCCTCCAGACTCTGGCACCTTGATTTCCGAACGACATGCAAAATTTGCTTTCATCCGAAAAAAGTACTTTGGACCACTGAGCAACAGTCCAGTGCTGCTTCTCTGTAGCCCAGGTCAGGCGCTTCTGCCGCTGTTTCTGGTTCAAAAGTGGCTTGACCTGGGGAATGCGGCACCTGTAGCCCATTTCCTGCACACGCCTGTACACGGTGGCTCTGGATGGTTCTACTCCATACTCAGTCCACTGCTTCCGCAGGTCCCCCAAGGTCTGGAATCGGTCCTTCTCCACAATCTTCCTCAGGGTCTGGTCACCTCTTCTCCTTGTGCAGCGTTTTCTGCCACACTTTTTCCTTCCCACAGACTTCCCACTGAGGTGCCTTGATACAGCACTCTGGGAACAGCCTATTCGTTCAGAAATTTGGTGCATTAGGCATGCTGCAGGGAGGCATGAGGACTGCTGATGTGGCTAGGGCAATAAATCGCCATGTCCGCACTGTGAGACGCCTAAGACAGCGCTACAGAGAGACAGGAAGGACAGCTGATCATCCTCGCAGTGGAAGACCACGTGTAACAACACCTGCACAGGATCGGTACATCCGAATATCACACCTGCGTGACAGGTACAGGATGGCCACAACAACTGCCCGAGTCACACCAGGAACACACAATCCCTCCATCAGCGCTCAGACTGTCCGCAATAGGCAGTCCATAAGGAGGAGATGCACTGCAGTACTTCAAGCAGCTGGTGGCCACACCAGAGACTGACTGGTACTTTTGATTTTGAGCCTCCCTCCATTCAGGGACACATTGTGAAACATTTTTAGTTTATGTCTTATGGTGTTGACTCTTTTAGTGTTCATACAAATATTTACACATTAAGTTTACTGAAAGTAAAAACAGTTGAAAGTCAGAGGACGTTACTTTTTTTGCTAAGTATATATATATATATCAAAATGATATTATTTTTCTAAAATAATTTTAATTTCAATAATTTTAATACACATACACATCCTATTCTGTAAATGTAATATGAACAATTTAAATTGTAGATGACAGTGGCATGGAATTGTACCCCCTCGGAAAAAAAAACAAAAAAACAAACAGAACGCATGACGCCTCTGTACTGGAGTATTTCTTTATTTTTGAGCCCTGCTGTGCTGCATTATCCAGAGACTTTATTCTGTCTACATAATGAGTCAGAAATGAAAATGCAATCATTCACTCTCTTCTGACCTTTGTTCCTCGAGCCACTCAACTACGCTGCTCTACACAAACCGCTGGCTTTGTGTTCATAAGGACATCTATTTAGGGCTGTTTGGACAAATCCATTCCTCACAAAGACATTTCACACCATGACTCTGATCTCCCCTCACTTCACACATCATGAAGAGAGGAATGTAAATTGAGTGCTAATTAACTCAAAATTCTGGGTGGTCTATTCCAAATATTAAAATTCTCAGTTAGTCTCTCAGTTAGTCTGCATTAGCTCAAGCTTCTTGACATTACAGCCTTTGTTGACTCAGGTCCCTGAGTTACCTGCATAGCCTTTAAGATCCTGGCACATTCAATTAGCAACATAACTTCCATTAGTTCAGTTTGCACAAAATACCAAGTATTGATTTGGTCAAACCGGAGCTAAAATTTCATATAAAAAAAGGAAATGGTAAATGAAATGGTTTCTAATTAGTGATGGTTGATTGCAATAGTGCAAGAATAGTACAATCAACTCCATCCATCCTGCTAGGAATCCCTGTAGTCCAACTAGGGAGACCAATGGTGATTACCACTGCATTTATTCCCATTTTACGACCGTGGTAAGACCTCCAGTCAACATTCACAGGTGTGTTCAAACACTACAGGCCATTTAGCAATTTAGCAGTTAGCTTAATCTGCATGTCTCTGGACCGTGGGAGAAAAACCAGAGCATCCGGAGGAAACCCACTGAGCATGAAGAGAACATGCACACAGACTCCGAGGTGTGAATCGAACCCGGACCCTGGATCTGCAAGGCAACAACAATAACCACCAAGACACTGTGCCGTCATAACAATCAACTACATATCAGTAACTCATATCAGTGTTTGTATTATAAATTCATAATAGTAGAGTAGAGCCTTTTAGCATAGGGTCTAATCAAAGGCATGAAACAGTTATGCATACACACTGTAGCACAGACAGCCAGGCTTATGTGTGCTTACTATTTTTAAGCCAAGTGTTTGAAATCCATAATCATGCTGAGTCTCTTTCAAAAAGCAAGCATTATAACCAGAACTGCAGTGCTAGCTATTAGCCAGCACTTTATTTCAAGCCACACAAAACATGTTGTTCTTGTTCTTTCCCTCTTCAGTAATTTGTACTTAAAAGTTTGGTCTAGTTACTTTTAGTTTTTCTTCCAACAGAATTTTTAAAAATCAAAAAGCAAGAAAGATATTCACCTCATTCGTGTTTATGGGCAATGTCACAGTAATGTGCCTCAAAACATGAAAGCTGAAGACTTATTTATTATTCAAATTTTTCAATTCATGCAATATATTGAAGACTTATATTCATTGTCAAAAAGCTTGTTGAGTTTAAGAGAAAAGTGTCAAAATTTTTATGTTTAAACATAAATTAAAAGAAGAAGAATGATTGCTTGTTATGTCCACCGCAAACTGATGCGCTTACGGGCTGGGCCCGAACATTCGGGAGAGACAGACAAACACACACGAGCGCATGATGTCTGAGGCTCTCTGTTTGTTATCAGTAAGGAAAGTATATTTAAGCTTTTTGTCCCGGTGCGCTTTGTCATCAAAAAAGTCAGTCATAGAGAGACTCAAAGACAGACTACAGGAAACACATTAGCATTTTCCGGTCAAACAAATGGATTCCAGCAGACATAAGCGGTCTGGATGTACTGTATATTCGTCTGGATATGGGCTATAGCAAGACTTACTGCATAAGAAGTCAGAGAGCGTTAGGGGTTGTTCTATGGACATAAAGGCATGGGGACCTCATCATCATCTGTACTGCTTTATCCTCTATACAGGGTTGCAGGGGGGCTGAAGACTTTGCCACGAGACTTTGGGCACGAAGCGGGGTACACCCTGGATGGGGTACCAATCCATCACAGGGCGCACAAATTTCACACACTGATTCACACACTACAGGCAATTTAAGAATGGCAATTAGCCTAATCTGCATGTGTTTAAGCTGTGGGAAGAAACCGGGGCGCCTGAAGGAAACCCACCAGGCATGGGGAGAACGTTCACACTTCATACACACAGAGACAGGGGTCGAACCCTTAACCCTGGAGGTGCAAGGCAACAGTTCTAACCACTTACCCACAGTCATGGGAACCTTCTCATCATATTATAAAACCTTACGAAGCTACAACACTGGCATTTTTAGAAGGACATGCAAAAATCAGGTACTGAATTATTTTAGCTTTTTAGTTAATGTAAGATAAACAAACAAACAAAAAACATTTAAGTTAATATTCAGTTTTGTTTACTGGAAGAAAAATGCAACATCAGAACACTAACGATTTTAAGTAGCAAATATCTACACTATCTAGACAAAAAATAAAAAAAGGTAATTTTTTGCAAATTTTGAATTTTTTTTTGCAAATTACATTGAAACTTTTTTGTAAAAAAAAAAAAAAAGTTTCCATGTAATTTGCAAAAATTACACTCATCTAAACCATACAAAGAATTTATTTAAATACCACAGTAAAATAAACTTAATTAAACAAATCCCACTGATCCGAATGGCGTGGTAGAACTTTGTCTATACAAACAGTTTGGACAACAAAACCACATTTTGTTCTTGATTATTAATGACAATACCTACTTACATACAGTAAGTACATAACTTCAGTTTAAAGCATCGTCGTCCCCTGCCAGTTTTACAACATAACTTAACAACATAAACCTTTTCATCGCACAGGTATGTACTGTATAACATCTGTTTGTGCATAAACTGACAGCTTTTACATCAATTGTCAATCATTTGTAAACTTTCAAACATTATAATAATAGTGCCCAAAACCAGCCAAAGTGAGTGCATACGATTTCCACCCACAGCAAGTGCATCTCACTTCGCTGGTACTCAAATCACTTGTGCTTATTTAAGTTTCATAACTTCAATTCTCTGCTTCGCCACAGTGCTTACACCACAGAATCCCACATAGTTTTGTCGATTATATAACGTGGTGTTCACACAACAGACAAATCGCCTATTTCACAGAATGTATTGTGAACATTAAGCAATGCATTCCCATCATGTATTACTGCTGGAGTGACTGCAATGGCAATTACAAAATGTACACATCCTTTTCTAGCCATTAACAGTCTCCAAAAACCCCGTAAACACATTTAAACCAGCAGCCTCTTGTTGCACAGACAATAGCTTCACTTTACTGATCATGTGACAGAAAGAAACGATGTGATTGGCTTGTCACAACGCGTCAGCTTTTGCTCACAAAAATCAAACGGCTATATTTTATATTTTGCTCAACATGTGGAAGTTTAAGTTTCTAACATAAGGTCAAATAACTGTTAGTGTTTCCTGATATTTTCCTTGAACTATATTAACTTTCACATGCTTTTCCCTTTCTAGATTTTCCCTAGTTCTTCCTTATTCCTCATTGTCCATAAAACCATATCGACTGTATTGCGTACGGTTCTATAAAATTTCCCCCTATTTCTTTCTGCATGGCTCATGCTTTTTGATGTAGTAGTGGATGGACGTGATATGTATGAATTATGTGTTCATTTAGGGCATTTGGCTTAGGACTTAAAGAACTCTTTGTTCTTTTACAAAAACCCTAAAAAGAACATTTCAACACTCCATTGTGTGTGTGTGTGTGTGTATGTGTGAGTGTGAGAGAGAGAAAGCAAGAAAGACAAAGTACAGCAGACAGATCTAGTAGTTCATTCATCAAATTTAACAATAAAAACTTAACAATAGTGGGTTTCAAATAAAATGCTTTGTTATAGACTGGAGAATAATAATTTGCCAGAATTACAGGTAAACAAAGTACTGTACAGGTAAATCAAAAACGCAGCAATGGCAAAATATCTGCGATGCTGTGAATGCCATGCAGGTATAAGGAAACGCAGTTTAAAAAGTGTCTTGATGGAACATGGAGTGAAGGCATAACCTCTGTCACTTATTTTAGGATTACAAAGTTGAGGGTGTTAATAACAGTTGAACTGGATAGTGGTTTTCAAAATGATGCCTTTCAGAGTGCTTGTGGCTCAGAAACCATTTATCCGTTTTATCAAATCTGTGCAGCCTCTAAAAAAGTGCTCTCTGCAGCAACCTTCTGGATAGTCATAGCATCTGCTGTAACAGGAATGTGAAAGCCATTCATAAGCAGAACACACACAAGCATCCAAGCTTAGCTAAAGTGCTAAAGTGGCTAACTTTAATTTGTATTCTGACATTACTGTGCATTTGATAAAACTCCGGCATTCATACCCTTAACATAGTCTCATGTCAACTCCTACATTTGCTTGTGGTATGTAAACTACAAATGTTCCAGTTAGCTGGTTTCGCTAAAATGATGCATAACAGACAGCTATCGGTTTCACACCTGCAATGCAGCTGTCACTTAAATCAGCCACAGCCCTAATTATGCACAAGTCCATGGCTTCATGTAATTTTACATAAAACTGCACCACTGAAAATTTGTCATAAATGGAAAATCTTGCTATTATGACCAGAAAGAAATCAGCATCAGCCTCACTTGTCTGAACTATTGTGTGTAATTCAGCTTGAGTCAACTGGTGCTATAGTTCTTGGTTGCACAAAAGCTAAAAAAAATAATAATAAAAATTTCATTGAAACCTTGTGTTTAAAGCAAACAAGATGATAATAATGCAGAAAGTTAAGCTTGATCTTATTTGATCTGTTTTTCACTGAAACACAGGGGGCACTTAGCCCTGCTACTCCAACAGCCAACCCTGGTCCTAATTAACCACTAATCACTTTGAGTTTAGCTGATAGATATTTGACCTCACTAATGATGTTGTGAAGGAGAACTATCATTATACGGTAAGGCATACTAATTCACCCGAGCCTTCCAAGTGGTGTGTGAAGGAGTTGTGGGTTCCATAGCTGAGGGGTAGGACTGCAAAAATACCCCAAAAATAAATATTTTGGAGATTGCATAATATTTTATAACCTTTACCCAATTTATTTTGTAGCTCCTCATAAATATTATATATTTAAGTATACAGTATATTCATCAAATTTTATGATTCATAATAATTTTATGACCCTCGTCTACATAATTCATTATTTGGCCAAGTTTAACCCTAGTGGCTTCCCATAATTGCAGTGCGGTCACTTGGCTGTGTGTGGAGCATTTAACACGGATAATAAGGCCATGTCCACACATGGAGATTTTTCTACTACGTTTTTTAGATAAGTCTGTCCACACGTCCTATGTTTTAAATATATCTTTGTCCACATGAAAACACAAAAGTGCTGTTAGAAGCATCCCTAGTCAATATGAGGCCAATCAAAAGACAAATCGTCATTACCGGTTGCGCTTTGTAGAAGTCCGATGGGTCTTGTCCAAAACCGCCATCGCTGTCTGCGGGGTCTGTGTCCCTGATATTTGCATGTAGCAGCAGTGCGCTTCGTAGTACATGCAGGCACCTCTGTTCGTTAACGTTATGTGTGAGTAACTGCGCGTGTATGTAACTGTACACGCATGTAAAAAGTCCAGTATGTAACATTAACACATTCAACGGTTTACTGTACGTAAGTCCACTATTGCACAAATATCCTCATAAACAAAGCTGACGTCAAATCTAGGAGACGAGCACACAGACATCATCGGTACACAAGGGGACGTTACAAGCCAAAATCTCTGTTTCCCCTGTCCACACAACACCACTGAAAATGTTTTGGAGGTTTTGAAAATCTTCACTTTGGACAGATTGTTCCAAAAGCTCCAAAAGCAACAACTAAAATTTTTGTTTAAAACGTTTTTTTAAAACTTTATGCCTTTGCATGTGGAGAAAAGGCCAAAACCAGAAAACAAAAATCCTAGTTTTTAAAAATATCTGGCTAGGTGTGGATATGGCTTAAGATGACTGAGGAAACAACACCAGGTGTGCTAAGCCGCAAGTATTATTATGAAAAGCTTCTAGATGTTGGTTTGGGTAAAACCAAAGTTGTGTCCTTGAGTTACCTACAAGGGGAACTATTTCACAAGAATACCTTAAATGTAAGCTGTGGGAATGGTGGCTCAGGTTTCTAAGGCTCTAAGTTAATGATAAAGATTGATGTAGATCCAGATTCGAGCCTCCGCCATCAAGGATTGCCACACCCGATACTGCCCAGCCAGGTCCCATTTAAGTGATCTTAATTTAACATTTGTTAAATGCTAATGTTTGAGATAATATAAAATTGCATAATCTGTTTCCTCTAACCAGTTTGTCACGCATTTCTCTATTCCAGGATTGCACATTTATAATACAAGTAAATCTGCGAGTAGAACAAGAAATTGTACCCGTGCTGCTGGTAAAGTCATTGCTAGCAGGGAAATCCTGGTGCCGAAATAAGACAGAGGGTTCCCTCTTTCTTACTCCATCACAGAATCCTCACTTAAATATTTTAAAGATAGGATTTCTACATTTTTCCCTAAGGCCCTGCTAGTAAACAAACTTGCCCTGGCCATATCTCAGCAACCGGACATGACACAGTAATGAACCTGGTATCAAAATGGAGTTCATTATCTGAAAATGTGCACAACTTAAATCACCCAAAGTGTGACTTAACACCCAACTTAATGTGATGGGTCACATATACAGATAGTTTTAGGGATGCATTGACAGATGGAGATGATTGCAGAAGTGTGATGGGATGATGGAAGAAAAATGAGATCAGATGTGACATTCTTCTTTCTTTTAGGAGCATCTTATCCGTATCTGATGCAGAAAAGCTAGTTCATGCATTCATGACCTCCAGACTGGACTATTGTAATGCATTACTAGGTGGTTGTCCTGCATCCTCAATAAACAAGCTTCAGTTAGTCCAAAATGCAGCCGCCAGGTTTCTCACTAGATCCAGAAAATATGATCATATAACCCCAATATTATCATCACTGCACTGGCTACCTGTTCAGTTTAGAATTAATTACAAAATAGTATTACTTACATACAAGGCTTTAAATGGTTTAGCTTCCACATACCTAACCAGTCTTCTGATACGCTATAATCCACCACGCTCCTTAAGATCACAAAACTCTGGACTTCTTGTAATTCCCAGAATTTCAAAATCTACAAAACGGGGTAGAGCTTTTTCATATTTGGCTCCAAAGCTTTGGAATAGCCTTCCAGACAGTGTTCGGAACTCAGACACAGTTTCCCAGTTTAAAAGTAGACTCAAGACGCATCTCTTTAATCTGGCATACGCGTAACTTATCCGATAACTTCATACTTCAGTACATCTATCCTGAATGGCTACTACGCTAATTCTCTCTATTTGTTCTGTACTTTTCTACCCATCCCGAGGCATCTTGAGATTGTACCAGCTTTAGTAGACAAAGGCCAACCCTGCGAGTATCCTGAGGCATCCAGAGAAGGACCAGCTCCAGCTGGATTCTGCCTTATTATGGTTGGAGCTACACATCCTGCTCCTGTGCTCCCAGTGATCCAGACCCCATCTGCCCTCTGCACCTACTGACTCATCCCTATGCTGAACTGGACTTCATGTTAATTTAAAGAATTTGTTATATTGTACTTTCAGCTGCATAAAACACATGATGTTATATCATCTCTATCTGTTATCACCCAAACGAGGATGGGTTCCCTGTTGAGTCTGGTTCCTCTCAAGGTTTCTTCCTATTGCCATCTCAAGGAGTTTTTCCTTGCCACTGTCGCCGTCACCCTTGGCTTGCTAATCAGAGACATTTTATTCATTCATCTCATTATTATCTAGACACATTTTTCTCACACATACACAATTTATTATTATTATTATTTTTTTATTTATTATTATAATTTTTTTCTTTTTTTTGTGAAGCTGCTTTGAGACAATGACCATTGTTAAAAGCGCTATATAAATAAAATTGAATTTAATTGAATTGAACATTAAAATTTTTATATAAATCTGTTACATTTTTATAAGATCGCAATATCTAAATGTGATTTTTGACTACAAAAAAATCTTGCCTGATGAATTGTTTGTGCCCACTGCTCAATGTTTGTATATTGAATCAATTCAAATTACTTTACATTAACCCTTATCAAAAAATCCGGATTATATAAATATGGATTAGTATTAAAATTATATTATACTGAATCTATGCTAATTATTGGCCCCAAGCTTCCAGGTAGATTCAAAATGCGATTCTGATCTAACCATTTCCTCTTATTTGTTACTTGTGCAGGGTTACTATGCCAGCTTCAAATAACTATGAAAGAACACCTGCAGTTTTTTTGTGCCAATGAATTACTGGAGATTGCACATATCAGTTTTTTTTTTTATATTTCACCAAAGCAATATAATGAAGCCAAGGTGCTAAGAGGGGAAAGGCTGCTTTGCAAGCTAATGTGAGCAACAATTAACATCCTGCATTTCATTGACCCCTTACCTCAGAAATGTTTTGCTCTTTGAGCAAGTTTCACCTTTCAGCTTTGTGAGCTGCTTAGCCTTTTCTGCATCATACAATGCTCACTATTTTAATTTTTCTTTTACTGCATTCAGTTTAATCTAAAATAACCATAAATTAAGCACAATCTTGATAAATTGGACACAGACTTAATCACTTAACGTAAGGCATACTGTGCTCACAAGAGAGATGCAGGTGAACAAATGATAATGAGGATAATTGTTGATCTGCTGCTGGTGCTGAAAATAATGCGACAAAAATACATTACATTTGAATGAAATTTCTTGGTTTCTGTGTTTCGGTATGTAATAAATATACATCTCACAACAAATAAGTCTTATAAGTATCAAATTTAGGTTATCAATTATTACCTTGTCTATTGTATTAATTAGTAATACAATAGATACAACTGTCTTAAACATGTTCGTGTGGGAGGAAAATAATACAATAGTTTTCATTCACATTCTAGTAAATTATTTCAACTGTCCAAGAACAGACATGTAAATAATATATAAACTAAATCAGCAGCGTCTATACCACTTTATCCATGCGGCCTGAGGTCTATCCCAGGAGACTTAGGGCACACCCTAGATGGGGTGCGAATCCATCACAGGGCAAACACTCACATGCTCATTCACACTACGAGCAATTTAAGAACAACAATTTAATCTGCATGTCTTTGGACTGTAAGAGGAAACCGGAGCACCTGAAGGAAACTCACCAAGCACAGGGAGAACATGCAAACTCCATGCACACAGACCTGAGGTGGAAATCTAACCCCGACCCTGGATGTGCAAGGTGACAGTGCTAACCACTAAGCCACACTCTGAGGATGATAGTAAAACTAAAACAGAGAACCAGAAGCAAATACAAACAGGAGAACGCCCTGGAATGTACAGTACGCAGGTGCAAGGCGACATTGCTAACCATTAAATCCACTGTAAATAAACGAAATATTGTACGATATAAATGTTGCCATCCGACAGCTGTGTTTTATTGTTGCCTTGTTCAAACATGATTCCGGATAGTACAAGTATTTGGTTTGTGATGCCCCAAATATTTAACTATGTCACATCAGGAGTTCCAGGCAACTGAAAACAACTACAGTACATGCTGGTTTTATTGTGTAGAGAGTGTAACACGCAGGAGTCCAAACCACTAGGGGGTCTCAATGAGCAAGATTAAAAAAAAAAAAAAATAGTCCTTAACTGAAAATAAATATTGTGATAGCTATTTCAAAGTTACATTATTCAGAAATAAAAATGCCAAACTGTACTTTTCCTTGTCACCAACTGGGTACTGGGTATACTTACATTACAGAATATGTGGGTCTGTTTAACAACCTGGTAATGTGAGTACGTTTAGTAAATAAAATAACTTAAGATGAGTAGTAATTAAATCAAAACGGCCACTGAGGTAGGTTTAAAAACTAATTCAAACTACATGATACGCATTTTATGGTGGTCCCAAGCGCAACAAAGAAAAGTACAGTTCCATACTTTTTTGTCTGAGAAGTCGGTTGAGAGCGGAACCTTTTTTTTTTTTTAAGACAGCACGCACGCGTGTAGGATTTTACAGAATAACATATATTTATATATAAAGTCTTCATTCTCTATCGTTAAACAGTTAGAGTCGCGGTATACAGAGCGTCACCTCCAAACTCCTGCCGCCACCTGTAGAGCGAATACACACACACACACACACACACACACTACCAAACAGAGCTTTTACATTAATTCACCTCCTCACTGACCCGACTTTCCTTCTGTCAATAATATCCGGTTTATATATCAGTTTATTAAACATTCTCTTACCATACAGATGACGGACAGCAGTGGATTCGCGAGAAAGCAAACGCTCGCGCACGTCTCTCTCTCTCTCACTCTCTCAGTGTGCGCGAGCGTGCCCGCGCGCGCGTGTGTGTGTGTCAGTATTGAAGTGAACACAGCATCCGTCTTAAGGACCAGCTGAAGTCCCCTTAACTTCACTCACTCACACACACACACGCACACACACACAGGACCTGCTTATTGCTTATTAACTCATTACCAGTGCGCTGGTGTGTATTACGCGGGGTGTTTAACAGTGCAGTGTTTTACTAAAATAGAGGAAACTAAGCTGTCATCCATTTAATCGTGCAGTTAACCTCTTGCAAATTTGAACAAACACATTTGTCTTACTATATGAAATTGTATGGTGTACATTATTTTAATGTCATATTAATAATGCCCTTTTATTATTATTATATACAGGTATAGCCATAAATTAAGTATTAAAATATTTATTCAAGTTTTTTGATTTCCTGAAGTGTATATATATATATATATATATATATATATATATATATATATATATATATATATATTTTTTTTTTTTTTTTTTTTTGGGCTGACTCTGTGTGTGTATCTGAAATGTAGATGTAAACGTAAACTTGACCTTAACTAACAACAAAAAAAACGTGGCTTAGTGGTTAGTATTGTTGCTTTGCACCTCCAGGGTCCCGGTTTGATTCCTGCCATGGAGTTTGCATTTTTCCCCAGTACTTGATGGGTTTCTCATTGTACACTGGATTGCTCCCACAGTCCAAAGGCTTGCACATTATGCTAATTGGCGTTCCCATGTTGCCCAAATAGTGCGTGACTGAGTTTGCCCTGCAAATGGATTGGCACTCCCTCCAGGAAGTACTTCGCCTCGTGCCCTAGGTCTCCTGGGATAGGCTCCAAGACCCCCACAACCCTGTACATACAGGATAAAGCAGTACAGATGATGAGTGAGTGAGTGTGAGAAAGGAAGAAAGAAAGAAAGAAAAGCAGCCACATGAAACAACAAGGTATTCACAATCAGTCCATGCAAAGACATAATAACAATAACATGTATACATTGTTAGACACATACAGAATGATCTGAGAGCTGCACACTACACGGTACATTTACGAAATCATGTGGTTAGCAGAACGAGGCATATATATACACTATATATAAAGCTTCTTGGAATTATCCCAGAGAACTCCTATCTTAGCCTAAAAAAACCTAGCTTAGACTAAAAGTGATATAGAAAACTTTGTGGTTGACCCTGTTGCTAGGGATGATGTAGCAATTCAAGCTAATGTGATTTGTTGATAAAAATAACCTCTGACCTCTGTACTCTGTAAAGGTCTTGAAATGCGCTCTTTGTGAGAATAGAATATATGATAATAGAATAGACAGTGAAATCATAATGTTTGTATATAATGAAATTGTACAATCATGACTACAGGCTACTTTATGCAAAGTTTCTGTTATAGGTTAAATAAATATCTTAAAGTTAAAGGTCCACATATATTTAAGTTCTTACATTTATTTACCATACTGATTTTATTGCTTGTAATACATTTCAGTTTGATGGGAGCAAAATGGCTTACCTTTTACCAATTTACATAATTGCAGGCAATCTATTTAAGTTGCACTTTTGGATGGTATGTAGTCAACAATCCATAAAAGATGAAAGGAAGTAAAACAACAAGAAAATCAAATGTGACAAACGGGCAGTGTTTACTTTAATGTTTGGAAAATATTTCTTCTTTCCGCCATTGTGTCCTCTGCTATAGAAACTCTTAAGCCTCTAAAAAGTCTTCCTCTTTACTCTTAAAAATTTTTATCTTGAAAGTTTTTAGGGCTAAAATGTTTTGTGAATCATTTTATCTTTACTAAGATTTAATCTTAAATTTAAGGGGAATTCTAAAAAAATGTCACAATTCTAAGAAGTGTCTTAGAATTACGTCACTAGGAGCAACTTTTAGGCTTAAGAAGCTTTGTGAATACGGGCCCTGGTCTTTTTTCGGTCTTAAACCTTTGTAGTTTGATCATTGTTGTAATGTAATAAAATAGAAATCTTCATTACTGTAAAATTTGTTATTCGTTATTTATATATTTGGTAACTTTCACTTTTACTCCACCACATTTGCTACATAATATGTGTACTTTTACTCTTATACTGTACATTTTCCCTAAGCATCGTTATTACTTTTTACTGTACCAATTCGAGTTGGTGACATAATGCCTTTTTTTGTCAGCATCGTCATCACAGTACTGTAGAATCAACCCTAACTGATACCATCATCTGAGCACCTGCTGCAGACTCTGCTGCTAACGTTACAACTGCAGACTCTGCTGCTAATGTAACAGACTACAACCACCCCGACTAACTCATTGAACTCTGTGGGTATGACAAAGATAGCGTTACACACACATGGCCTTATTTCTTAGAAATGTGTTTATATTGGAATGAAAGATTCATCCTACAGGTTGGAATCCTAGAGAATTGGTTCCTCTTATGTCTAATGGCAGTCACTAAAATATTGGGATTCAAAAACCCCCTGTCCAACATGAAAAAGTTGAGGTTAAGTAAGGGGAAGGTAAAGTGGGTAAGGTGTTGGACTACTGATCAGAAGCTCTCAGGTTCAAATCCTGGCACCACTAAGTTGCCACCACTGTTGGGCACTTGAGCAAGGCCCAACAGATGTGCAATGAGATAAAATTTAAGTTGCTCTGGATAAGGGCATCTGCCAAATGCTATGAAATTAATGTAAATGTAAATACAATTTATATTGATATTGTGGCGTGGGCGGGGCGGCGGCTGACGACCAGCATGCCTTGCGGGAATGTCGGTGTATTCACCATGATGGGGAAAGGTGTTTGGGTTAGTGGCTTCGGCCCTGTTGTGTGTGAGGGGGGTGTGACGTGTGAAATGTGCTCCAGTTCAAGCTAGTGCTGAATTGGATGTAGGCTCCTGAGTGAAGGTGCTGCTCATGCCTTACATGCTGTGTGCTTAATAAAGTACTCCCAGCCATTGCAGTGGGTAGCAAATAAGCTCACTCGTCTCTCCAGCATTCTTCCCGGCGTAAAAACGCTACAATATAGTGGAGCCACAATGTCAATGTTATTTAAAGTTAATTAGTTAGTTATTATCAGGAACCTGTTCACACATCTGGCTAACATGTGTTAACTAACCTGATTAGCTAGATCCAGATTTTTAACACCACTGCTTTTCCCCTTGGAATTAATTTAAAATTTGATGTGTACGAGTGTGTGGAAACCCTGATATATTCTGCTTAACTATTAGCAAAACCCAATAATGTTCATGATCAAAATTCTAAATGCTTACTTTTTTACTTTTCCTTCCAATACTTAAGTACAGTGGAACCTCGGATTACGAGTAACGCGGTTTGCGAAGATTTTTTTTTTTTAATTGACTCATGCGCTACTTGTTTTGACGGTGAGTGTCACGTGATTGCAACTGAGCCAATGTTTTTTCTCTCTCTTGCGCTGTGGAATTGTAAATAATCGTCTCCCCTGCTGGGTCTTAGTGCACGTCTCTCACTGGTATAATCAACATCCGTGCATGCGTGTACTGTTTACTATAACACTGTGACTACGCCTGTGCGCGTAAAACATATTTTTTTTTGTGTTTGTGAGCATGTGCATTTTCTCATTTTTGTGTGCAACGCCTTTACACCCCTCTCCTCCTCTTTGCTTCACACACACACATACAAACACACACACACAGCACCATGAATTATGCTCGTAATCCAAGGTTCCACTGTAGATCTATACAACAGTTTTGACCAAGCAATCTGATTGGACGAGAGGAATTCCAGGAACATTGATAATACCCAGTAACACCACTGTGATATTTAACAATATGTATCACTTTGCATTCCAGGTGTTCTACAATTGTTAAATACACTAACTGTCACTTGCAGCCTGGATTAGAATAGATTGGTACGGTCATCCATACTGGGGAAAGAGCAGTTACGTGCAGTTCCTGCCAATCCCGGAAGATTACTGTATGTGTTGCCGGGGCAAAATAACTGGTTAAACAGATAAATCATAATCTGTTATTAATAAATGGTGTTTTGGAAAGCAATATTGCAATCGAGGTCATGTTGACGTGCTCATTGTTATCACAGAAAGATATACTGTATGTTGGCTGTGTCAGGCTGCACCCTCGTGCCTACCACTGCATCACAGCTGTGATAAACGTTCAGGATTGTGCAGTATAGAGTAACATATCTTTTTTTTTCAAGCACAATCTAGGCAATATGATAAACCAAACTTGATTTAATTTTAACCAGTAAAAAAAAAAAAAAAAGATTATGGGTCACAAAGACAAAACATATCACGGATATTCACAGGATTACATGTTTTTTTTTTGTTTTCAGTTGTTTCTTTTATAATTATTCATGTTATTATAATTGTTATCTATTATAGAAAAAATATAATGTGCTTATTTTAAGAGTTTTACATTTTTGTGACATCATTCCCATATTCCAGTAGTGGTGCAGTCTTCATTTAAATATTAGACTAAATAATAGACTAATTATTTGATACTTAAGTGCAAGTAAATATCAAACACAATTTTTAGAGCTGAGGTCATTATATGGAAATATACTTGTATAAAGTGTCACTTTATACAAGATAGAGTGTTAATTTGGTTTTTAAAAATACTATTTATAGTATTCATACTCATTCATATATTTAATAGTAATTTACTAATTTACTAATAAAAGACCAGCAGACCAAAAGGCCAAAATCAAGAGATAAATATAACAACATTTATTACATATATAATCTATATACAGTATAATTACATAATTACATATAATAAGTATATATAATTACAATCTGTAAAAAAGTGTCAGGTGTGTTGTGCGATAAAAGAGTATCAGCGAGAATAAAAGGAAAGGTGCACAGGACAGTGGTGAGACCAGCAATGCTCTACGGCTTAGAGACAGTGGCGCTGAAGAAAAGACAGGAGGCAGAGATGGAGGTAGCAGAGCTGAAGATGTTGAGGTTCTCTTTGGGAGTGACAAGGATGGATGGGATCAAGAATAAGTTAATCAGAGGGACAACCCACGTTAGATGTTTTGAAGATAAAGTCAGAGAGGCCAGATTGAGGTGGTTTGGACATGTTCAGAAGAGAGATTGTGAATATATCGGTGGAAGGATGCTGAGGTTGGACTGCCAGGCAGGAGGTCTTAAGGAAGACCAAAGAGGAGATTTATGGATGCAGTGAGAGAGGACATGAAGTTAGTTGGTGTGAGAGAAGAGGATGCAGAGGATAGGGTTAGATGGAGGCAAATAATTCGCTGTGGCGACCCCTGAAAGGGAACAGCCGAAAGACAAAGAAGAAGCATATATAATTACGATATATTAAGAAAAGTTCAATTTCTCAGTCACTCTCAGTTTTTATTTTTATTTTTATCAAATAATACTTTAAAGTTGTGGGTACATTTTAAATATTAGAGGTGTTTAAATCAAAACGGGACTTAGCTGCGGTAAAACACCGGAATTGTGAAATGTTTTAAAGAAGGCTGTATATCTGTGAATGACAATCCCGGCTTAGTTGTCTTGGAGCCTACTGCAGTTGTTCCATGGATATTCAGGGAGTGAAACACCTCACCCTTAAAATTCAATGGATAACTTGTTGTCAATATGCAGAAGGCACACATTCGTCTGTGGGAACTGATAAACATCACTTATACATTACAGGAAATCAGCTGGGAGTAATAGCCATATCATCTGGACAGTCCTGGCCTGATCCAACTTGAATACCCCTTGTATAAGTGTAAAAGGTAAATATGACAGCCGATATTTTTTATTTAAATTCTGATTGGTGGGTGACGAGGCCTGGCACAGGTTTGACATTCCAGTTTGTGCTGAAGGTGTTCAGTCGGTTTCAGCTCAGCGCTCTGTGCAGGCCTCTCCAGTTGCTCCACACCTCCCTACACCTACATCGGGCAGAGCGACTTCACTCGACGAAGAATTCAGTCACATAGAAGAAAAAAAAGTCGGGAGCTGCAATGTCAAACAAAAAGCTGGAAACTCAATATTTATGAAGAACACCTGGAGAAGATAGAGGAGTTTAAGTGCCTTGGTTAAGTCATTAGCAGTTTAAGTGCTGAATAACTTATGTCATCATGCATTACTGTGCATTAGGTTTTGAAGCTTTTAATTAATTTTGACTGTAAATGATAATTTATCAATTCATAATGCATTTATTTAATGTGTAATAAAAATGAAAAGCAGGATAAGAAGTGGGATAATGATCACCAACTCAGTAAACACCTCATTGTTATGATTGAATTAAGTAAGATTTAAAGATCAAAAGATAATGTTTATTTTGAAATGCATTGCAGCACCAACATGGTGGATCTCTTGAATTGTAATGTCTCACTTGCCAGTGGTGTTGCTCTTCCTACGCACAAAGCTGAAAGGGACTCTTTCTGCAAATTTGACTGTATGATGCCTGAATTCAAGAGGCAGAAAAAGCTCTTCACTTCAGACATTTGCTAATGAAGTATTTGTGGCCTGTGCTGAATAATTGCTGCTCCATTTTTTCTGTCTTCCTTGGGGTAATAAAATTAGCCTGATTAACAACATTGTTTGATGCTTAGTGGTAAAGCATTTTGTCCTTTTATATAATCAACTTATGGTCAAAATGATATGGTTCAAAGGTATTGGGACAAACTCAAGATCACTCAAGTGACAAATCACAGGTCTTGTATAATAGAAACACACAAGGGAGGACACTGTTAGGAAAAAGACAGTGGAAATAAGGGCATATTTCCAAAGATCTGTAACCAAATCTAATTTTTTTGCAATCATTTCAAATAAAATCTTTATGTACGTACATACAGAAAGAAATCAAGTCTAACTGATGCTAAGTTGATAGAACCATACTGTATAATCATCCATCCATTTATCCATCCATCTAGGAACCTCTATAGTCCAACTAGGGTTTGTGGAGGCAATCTTGACCATATTATTTATTATACACCATTTAATGGTGATATAAATGTAATGTTGACTTTTATTCCAGGGGACATCGGTAGGGAGATCATAGTCCAGATGACCCAGGCAGCACTAAAGCATTTAATTAGATTTACCCAAATATGTGACAACCTACTGTAACATGTTGTGGTAAGTTGCAGGCCATCCTGCATTAAAATAAATTATTTAGCTGTAGGCAGGTCAGCAGCCCAGAGACTAGCTACACGTCTAGAGCTCTTTTTTAAAAACAAAAACCAAAAAACATCTTCCCTCCCCGTCACTAGGGGGCTCCCACATTGAGCTTTTACTACCACTCAGTCAGGTGGGCTGCAGACTATTACGTATTTCCTACGACCCACGTGACGCCACCGACCACATTTTTTTAACTGCTTGCTCACGCACCATTGGGGGCAGCGTAACACACTCGGAGGACAGCGCTATCCGCTCCTTCTGCTTGCGTGAGCTCACAGATGCTCCTGATTGGCTTGTAGAGTCGTCATGATGTGGAAGCCCGAAGTACCTCTCATCCCTCCCTGTGAGAAAGCTCGGCCAATCAGCTTTTTAGGCCTCCGGCTGCGTCACCCAGGGATCAAACTCGCAATCTCCGGATAATAGGGCGAGCACTTTACCACTGCGCCACTCGGAGGCATGTCTAGAGCATTTATAACAAAAATAGAACAATTTTTACAGACGTTTTGCTTCATTTAACCTTCTCTTGTCTCAATGCCAAACTGAGATAATGGCTTGTGCGCATAATTATGTTGTAATTCTTTTCTTTTAAAATTAAATGTGTTTAATTGGTTGAGTCAACTGTCCTCCACAGTCAATCACTATGAAACAAAACATAATCACTTGTAATTATCTCATAAGTAGCCATATACTAATAGTCATACACGTTAATGGCTTAAAATCACTTGAAAACACCTGACAAAGAAACCCCTTACTGTGGAGTGGAAAGACAATAATGATTTTTTTTCCCCTGTCCAATTTCAGCTGCAAATAAAGAAACGTGAATGGAATGAAATTCAGTGATATTACTTTTTCAAAGAAGCAAATGCAATGATGAAAATGGCACATACATGGTGTCTGATGTTTATCCAGGTTTTGCTTATTTCACTCTGCAGTGCTGACTCCATGGTTCCAAAGTCTTGGTCTTAAGTATTCATGAAATACAATGTAATGCACATTAAGCTTGAAAAATGTTGTATAAGGCATAGAAATCCATGACTGCCAATTAAACTAAAATTTTCAGAAACCCATTGCAGCCTAATGACCAAGACCAGACGAATCATGCAGACATCTGGAAAATCCAATGGACCAAGAAAGAAACATTCGTGGAGAACTCCATGGCTCCAAGTTATTGACCAAAATGGCAGACAGGGAGTCAAGCATGAGCAAAGCATAGAACAATCCATAGCAGCCTGTGGACGAGGCCTGGCTAATTTGCAAAAAATCTTTAGAAATCACTGGACCAAGGTTATGCAAATTGTCACTTATGGACCTTTGCTTTACTCAAATGATTTTTGCAGATTTAAATTGTTTGTTTGTTTCGATACACATTTTGTCTCTAGGGCACTACACACTATATTAAAGTGAAACTATATCATAAAGTTACAGTATGATGAATATACTTTCACTGCCCAGTCTAATGGCACACAAAAGGTTGGACCTTAAGGAAGATGGACTGAAACAGAATTGGACAACATCTGTGCCTGAAGACCAATTGAAGATCAATAGATGAATTTATAAAGGGTGTTATGTCATGTCAAAATGACAATATGCATAATACTTTTTAGGTTTATTAATGAGTAATCTTCTGAGAGTGGTCCAAAAATAGGACCAGAAAAAATCCCTATATATAAAGATTAAACATATACTAATGCTGTTGGATTGCTAGACGGAAGCATTGTTATAATTTTGTTGTTCAGCCATAACATTACAAACACCACAAAACGTTAACACATTAACATTGATTATTAACTACTGTATATACCAGTAAACTGGTGAGAGGGTCATGGACACCCAAGACTCGCCCTTGTTTACGGGATCAGTTTAATCCCACAGAAAAGCCAACGAAACAAAAATCGCGAAATAAAGTCAATACTGGCTACAATACAAATCCACCAGAACACCCAGAACACCACATCCCCTTGAGCATGGGGCCCTGCAGGCAAAGAGCATAAGATCTCAAAATTCTCCAGATCGCAATTCAATTGAACACCCATGGGATATGCCGGATGAATAAGTCCTCTCCACAGAGGCTCCACTCCACAACCCACCAAACCAAAGGAACCCACTGCCAACTTCCTGCTGACAGACACCATGAAACACAGAGTCCAGAGGTCCTGTAGAGTATTGTCCCTAGGATCCAGAGCTGTCCCGGTAGCATAAAAGTACCCTATACAATACTGGGAATAATGTTTTGTATTGTAAATTAAATACAGTATTAATCATGATCCCTTAAAAATATCAAAACTTTTCATAACCTTTCAAGTTTTATAAAATCTCCAGACCAATGGTTGAAATTCAGTGACTTCACTTTGAGTTAAGGACAGATAACAGCGTTTCCTTGGGGCAACATAGTCAAGCAGTGTAGCTAAAGCCTGGAGCCTGCAGCAGGTCAGACTGAGGAGCAGAAGAGGAGATAAATTTATGTGTGATGAAAATGGTAAAATTTATTTTAAAAAATGAAATTATTTTTCTTTGCATAAGATTTATTATGTCACAATGCCGATGAAATGTGTTTTTTAATTTGTGAACAGTTTATTTGCATTTTAAATTCTAATTTAAAAACCTATAAATATATATTTTTTTTTACCAAAAAGGATAACTCAATCCAGTCTATTTCTGTATGCACACACAGACGATCTCATCAAACTCTGTGAAATTTTTAAACATTGATAATTACAGCAATCATGTTTACATATGACTGGCTTTACATGCTAACTATCTATTTCATACCATGCACTTGAGAATACCCAATTACCCACACGGACCTTCTAATCCTTGCAGAATTCATAGGAAAGTATGTAGGTGTCGAATAATTTAAAAAAGCTTGTATAACTGTGGCAGTGTCAACTCTAGAAAAATGTCTGATATCCATGAAACATCATGCAAATAATCCTCATGGGGAGAAGACGCCTGATTTCAACAGCATGAACAATTAATCAAACTCTACCCCAACATTTCTTTTTTTTCCTGCTCCCTCTGCCTTACACTTCATCACTGTTGTTAAAATGTCATATTTGATTGAGTAAAAAACATTGGCAATGTTCACACATGGCCTGCATAAGGAACAGAATATTCACACAAACTTGTGAAATACATATTATACATTGCACCAAATGTCCTCTCTAACTAACACAGAGTGACTCATTGGTTCAACATGAGACACCTTCAGGTTTAATCATATTATATCAGTGTTTTATGCGTCACGTCATAAAAGTGGATATTAAACCAAAGATTTAGTTTGAGAATGTTATATTGTAGCAATACTCACAAAAATGTCATTGATTTATGTTTTTTCAATGGGGAGAGAATAGACACATAAGGTTATTTTCTGTCACCATTTTTAACACAATATAGCAAAAACAAATGGAATGAAAAAATTAATGGTATGGTCTCATTGTAAAATGTTTTGAATGTCGTATTTGTTTTAATCTTAAAAACAGTCTGAAATGTCTTTAGGTTTCCATTTGTCTCTGTTCAGAGATTCCAGATTGATATAAAGCGTCTTTCTGAGATTGGAAAGGCTAAATGATGTATGTGTTGGACACAGACACAAGGAAATGGTTTGATGAAAGCAAAAACTATGATTGGTACCCAGTGTTTCCTTTTATATTTTCTGCACTGCAGCCATGACACAGTTATAGCTAAAAAAAAAAAAATAATAAAAAATCACCCATACCCTTTTTGATGAAAATTGTATATAAGGTGATATAAAATCAAAACGAAACAACAATTAACTAATGGCAGAAAATTTGTCATCACTCACTTACTCACTCATCGTCTATACCGCCTTATCCTGTATTCAGGGTGGCAGTGGGGGCCTGGAGCCTATCCCAGGAGGCTTAGGGCACGAGGCAGGGTATACCCTGGACAGGGTGCCAATCCAACTTAGGGCACACACACACACACACACACACACACACACACACTTGGGCAATTTGGGAACGACAATTAGCCTAATCTGCAGGTCTTTGGACTGTAGGAGGAAACCGAAGTACTGGAGGAAATCCACCAAGCACGGGGGGGACATGCACACTCCATGCTTCACACAGAGATGGGAATCGAGCCTGGCTGGGAATCGAACCCGCGCACAAAAATTAGTCAGAGACAAAAATCTAATTTACTTCTGATGTATTGTAATGCTATTATGTAGTTTGTGGTTTAGTCAGGTTTTATTACATAAAAAATGGTACTGGTAATAGCTAAAGTTTATTTTGGTGCGTGCTGTATGTGATATGATGATGTGTATGTGTCCTTTTGACCCCATTTTTTGACCCAAAAAAAGTTCACAGCTGTGCATTTCTGCAAAAAGCCAGAGTCTAGCAATTTTGTTTTTTAATCACAGATATGAATATTTTAGCCTTGCATTTATGAATTTTCATTACTATAAAAAAAAGATACAAATTCCAAATTCCATGTTGCTAACATACTGGTGTTGCTTACTGGCTGTACTACCCTTTCATCATCTGTAATAAATACTAATTGGCCAAACATATATGGATACCTGACCATCACACCCATATGTGTCCGTTCCTTTGCTGTTACAATAAAAGCCACTATTCTCTGAAGGCTTTCCACTAGATTTTGGAGTGTGCATAGGAAATTTAGCCACAAGAACATTTGTCAGGTCTCGCAGTGATGTTGGGTGAGGAGGCCTGGTGCCCAGGTGCCATTGCAATTCATCTGAAAAGTGTTTAGTGAAGTGGAGCTCAGGCATCCATAGAGGAACCACATAGAGTTCTTTAATATGCACCTTGACAAACCATGTCATTCCTGGGCTTGCTTTATTCCCAGGATCATTGCAATGATGAAAATTTCAGCAATGGTGGATAAAGTATAAAAATCCTGTACGTCAGTAAACGTTGGTATCTCAGGTTAAATATGACTCAAATAAATGTATACATCCCCCATTTATATTTCTACATGAGAAAAAGTTCAAAGAGTTTATGAGTGGTAACAGTTATGGGAACATCCTCACATGGGTGTAATTTCCAGGTGTTCCATACTGTTTCCCACTTTAAACTGATTCAATTTATTTTTTGATTGATTGAAGTTACAGTTGACCTGTACAGTAGCTGTCCCCCCCCCCCCCCCCCCCCCCGAATGATTGGATGTGCAGGTGTTGCTAATAAAGTGGGCAGTAAGTGTATTTTCTTTAGGATAAAAATATAATAATATCTCACGTTGTCAACATGGTAATAAGTAGATTCATAGTTCATAACTACTTATAGATCTGAAGTAGTAGATACTCTTTGATGTTATGAGCTTAACCTGAATATGACCTTAATATTGCCTTATACCCTAAATATGACCCTAATCTGAAAATACACTTACAAAAAACATTTGTACCACTATGGTTACCTTTTTCTTCATATTGCATGTTCTTTTATAACAGTAATCAGGACAAGCCTGACATCTTCTGGCTGGTGTCTGCACCTTCCCTTTTTGACAGGCATGTAGTCAAAGTAGTTTTATTCAAAATAAATTTCATCATTCAATGTGTACAATGAAATATAATCTAACATTTAATCCCATGCAATGTCAAACAAATTGCAGGTATACAGTCATATCAAAGTTAGTTTAATTCTATGTTTTTTTATGTAGAAACAATAAAAATCATCTGATCATAGTGGGTCTTAGTATTAGGAAAAGACAACCTCAGACGAACAACAACATATCCTTTTTTTTATTTATTTTTACTTAAGGCAGTTGCTGATCTTCCCTAGAGCGGACATCCCCAAAATCAGTCAGTGCAATGCTCAGGTTGTCAGGCACGATGATGGAGGGGTGATGATTTGGGCTTGTTTTTGCAGCTGCAGGATCTGGGCACCTTGCAGTCACTGAGTTGACCATGACCTCCTATGTATACCAGAGTATTCTAGAGGCAAATGTGAGGCCATCTGTTCGACAGCCTAAATTTGGTCAAAAATGGGTCATGCAACAAGACAGTGACCCGAAGTACACCAGTAAATCTACATCCGAATGGCTGATCTGTTTTGGAATGGCCTAGTCAAAGTCCAGACCTCAACCCAACTAAATTGCTGTGGTGGGATCTTAACAGAGCTGTGCATAAGTGAATTCCCAGGAACTAAAGCAATGTTGTAAAGAAGAATGGCCCAAAATGATGTGAGAGGCTGATAAAGTCATACAGGAAATGATTACATCAAGTTATTTCCACTAAATGTGAATCTACAAGCTATTGGATCACGGGGGTACTTAGTACCACCCACATTATTTTCTTTTCATTTTTGGTCTAATTTGTTAAGAAAGATTTTGGCACAGTAAAAAAACAGAATATGTTGTTGTTCGTCTGTGATTGTATTTGCCTTACATTAGGACTCGCTACGATCAGATGATTTCCATTATGGTTTTGCACAAAAACACAGAATTAAAAGAGGGGGCATTAACCTTTACACATGACTGTATTATTGATCTCAAAGGTATAAACCATCTATTTAGCCTTAAAAGGTACGCCTTGTAAGATCCAATTCTGTAAATCACTTAATACATTTATAGGCATGTTCTTCTCTGTACCCACACTAAAGAAGCATGTGATTTCTCTGTTGTTCACAATGTGTAAAATATATTTTTGTCTCTAAAAGGGTCCTTTAAATCCCAATTCATATTTCAAAGTGCATGCTACACATCTCTTTCTTTCGCAACCTTTTTCTTTTGCTTCTGTCACTCTCTACCCCCCTTTCCCCGCCATTTCCCTCTACATCATCCCCCGCCCTATTTTTCCTTCCCTCTCTTTCACTCTTTTCCTTTGTCACTCTATCTCTTTGGCATTTGGAAGTCACCCAGACACCCACGTGAGGAGGAGCCGGTGTTACATAATGTTCTTTTCCCCCACAGGCGCTCACTCTTACTCCACATGATGGAGTCCTGCCCTCCCCTTGCTTTATCCTTTTCCTCCATTCCTTCCTCACACCATCACAGCATTCACAGAGACTACCGAGAACGATTTTATTCATTGGAAGAAAAACTGTTTGTTCTAAATCTGCCTTTAGGAAAAGTCGCATCTCAATTCCCTGTATCTTTGTTACATACACAAACAAATTGAGGTATAAAAAAGCATTCCAGTGCAGTATATGTACTAGATAATGGATACTAGGAGCAGGCAACATGGCAGGTCACAGTAGCCCACTAACCTCTTTGCACAAAAGGAAGCTTCTACTGTAGTTCTAACATGCATATGAATAACGTATTGTGTCAAGATCAGCTAAAATTGATGTGGATCTAATCCTACCACAAGGCATTTACAGGATCTGTGAGCAAGGACCTCACTTTTATAACACAATCATATATCAAAAGAGAAATGATTGGCTTGGTCAGTGACAAAATTGGGGGATTTGACAGAAACTTTATGCAGACCACCAAAACAGCAAGGCAAGCGTATCGGCAGATGACTTTGTCTACCAGATAATTCATGTTTAAATCCTGCACGGGTCAAACCTAGGGCCCGAACTCTAGCACAAAGGAGAGGCTACAACAGGCTCCTAGAGACTGGAGATTGAGATGCTTTGCAATTTAGAAAAGAGTTATACAGTTATAATCCTACATATGAGACAGTACAGAAATATTATACATGAGACTGTGCTGTGCTGTGAATTTTGCATACTAAGGATTTTAGAAACATCTAACCAAGGCAGGCTACAGCGACATGATTTCATTGTTGTCACATGCACATGGGTTGCTATTTCCATGTTTTACTGTTCCACCTTTTATACATTTAAACAAGTGGAAGTCACAACCCACAAATAATGTAATTTTATTTTAGAAATGAAAAGCTTTATGACCTTTTTTTAACAGAAATAATACTGTTGTGAATATTTACCCGCCATTGATATAAATGTGTACTGAGTGGCGTGCCTGGCAACAAAATGCCCATTCAGTCGCCGATTCTAGTCAGTTGTGTGTAATGGGCTAAACAATGCCCCCAAGTAGAAAGCTGTGTGAGGTGAACTTCTGCTGAATTTCAATTCCGTGGTGACAGCGCAGAGATTTAACAAATCATTACCAAGAGGGGGTGCTGTGTTACAACAATACAGGAATCTGTGACGCTGCTCTGATGTCTAATGCCATTTTCACACTTGGGATGGAAACTGCATACATTGTGCTGATCTACTGTATGTTCTTTTCGAAACCTTGCTTTATAATTAAGCGTATACCATATGCACAGGAAAAGATTTACCGAGAAGTCTGTGCTAGGCCTCTCAAGACAAAATCCAAACAGTCCCCTCCACCAGCGCTTACACAATCAGAAAGCCTCTGACTATACTGTAAGTGGTTATGCTAAACAACATACACCAGTGGGAGTCACTACAGGAGAAAGTCAAGGTCATATCATCTACATTAATTCTTAAAATTGCACTTAAATTCTATAAACAGAAATCCAAAATAAGAAAAAAATTAAATAAAATATTCAATAAAATAGAAGTTTTTAGCAAGAGCCACACAAAGCCCCACTGAGAATAACAGGACGCTCATAGATATGTGAGCACTATTCAGTTCAGTTTACATAATGTAAACACAGCTAACATTATTATGATAATAATTCTTCAAGACAGTTTTAGTGCAGTCTTGTGACAGCTGAACCCACTTCATCTTCCTGCAACCCCTATAAAGATAAGATGCCAGATGTTGGCTTTAGAAAACACTTAGGTCCTGTCTAGACTCATGAGTTAAAAAAAATAAATAACTGCTAACTATTCTTAGAATATTTGTCATTTGATACTAAGAGTGATACAAGAGTATTAGACACGATTTTTATTGGAATGACTTGGAAACTGAAAAAAAAAAAAGGTATTTTGTAAATTGTGAAGAATAATAACTTGTTGGAACTAATATTATTTGGTTTCCTTTTTGTGCCTTATATAGTGATCGCTTTTGTTTTTTTCGTGTTCTAGTCCTGGTTCCCTCCTGTTCCCTCCCTGGTTTGTTCCCTCATGTGTGCACCAACTCTTAGTTCAGCACTGGATGGGTTTGTCATTTTGTACTCTCTTGTTTCTTTTGTGAAGTCACATAAAATGTACATCCACTGTACATTGCTTCTTTACCTGTCTTTTATGATACCCGCTTTTAGCTTGCATCTGCATTTTTCTTCTGAATATTGATTATCCTGTTGCAAAGTTGCTATTGTGTTTATTAGCCTTCACTATTGGTTGTGGTAACAAAGAATGGTTTGCCTTGGTCCTGCCTCTGCCCAGATGTTACATAAGTGTAATTATGATTTACTGTAATTATATCTGTACCAAGTCCTTTCTTAGTTATTTGTTTGGCAGTTTTTGCTGTGATAAATCTGGAAACTGAAGAAAATTTTCATCATTCATAAAGATGCCTATGGACTGCATTGAGAACAACAATTTTACAGGTCCATTGTTAAAAGTGCTACATAAATAAATTTAATTTAACTGACTTAAATTATGTTTTCTGCCAATAATTTACTTGACATATTTCCTTAAGGAAAAACACAAATATATTTTACCAACATAACATGGAAATGTTTTTTTTATGTTTAGGCTAACTTCTAACCTTGCTTTGGTGTCTCTGTGAATTATGTTAAATGATGATTTGAAAAATGTAAAGGGAACCTAACAATTTCTCAAGACTTTTGCAGGTACTGTATAAAAAAAAAAAAAAGTGCTCTTTTATTTAGAAAACTGTAAAAAAAAAAAAAAAAAGTGTGGGTAGATAGTGGAAGTCTTGAGGAAGGTAAGTGAAGTAGGAGGGTAGTGTAGTCTTTGGACGAAAAGAGAGGAAAGGGTATTTGGCAGTTGAGGTCAGTGGAAGCTAAGGGTGTGGTTGGTGGTGAGGTGGCCAATTGTGGCCAGCAACCATTTCTCTGCATGGCTCCCAGTGTCGGGGATCCTCTCGACTGGTGTGAGTCTGCGGTGAGACACAGGTCTTGAAGACTCACAAGCAATCACCCGGCATACCTTAATGGCGGTTTGATGATTGGTGATTCTGAAGGGATGATGTCAGAAGAACAGTTAGGGAAATTTGGTGCCACACGTGGCAATTTATGGTGTGCCAATTCTTCAGCACTTGTAGTGGAGCTGGCCTTGGTGCTAACCATGCACTTTTTGAAAGCAGTGCATAATGTCAGGAAAGTCCATCTGCATTGCTTTGTTAAGCCCCCGATCAGTGCAGAATGGAGAAGTAGGAATCCTGCAGTAAAATATACCAGTGAGTAATGCTAAGGTTGGTGTCTTTAACCCTAGCAATCCCCTGCACCAGAAAATAACATAGCTACTCTTTGGCTTGTTTGATGGCATGGGCCTCTGGCACTGTCGCATAGCACTGTTCCGCTAGTGTGAATTTCTCTGTGGCTAAACCCTTGCCAGTACCCTTTTTAAGGTCCAAAGTTTAAATAAACCAGGCCACTTGATGTATACTGTATGTTGAACTCTGAAATCTGGTTCAGGCGCAGGAAGTCACTGCATAGCAATGCCATACATAAAATTGTCAAATAAACATAAAAATATCCACAGGAGCTTATCTCAGGAAGCTTAGGGCACAAGGCACTGGATCCACATTGGATTGGGTGCTAAGTCACTACAAGGCATAAGTAAACACACTACAATCGCACTCTACAGATAATCATGAAACAGCAATCAACCTATAACAAAGCACAGGCAGAACTTGTATATACTTGTTTACTTGTTTTTTTGCACACAGACTGCAGGGAAGACTTAAAACCCCAACACAATAGGTTTGACATGGCAGTGTTAGCCTCACCAATATTAGGCTATACCTTCAACACATGGTTTTGATCCAAATAAACTTCCACTAAAATGCTAATCAGGATTGATTCTGCTTAATTTCTGAGATTAATCAAGATCGTCCTCAAAGTGGTATAGCTGTAAGCCATAAATACAATGTGTACATATTTTTACATATTTATACAAATATTAAAATATATGCTAGATGCACAAAATACACATCATTTACCAAACTTAAATAAATGAAGCTATATTAAATCTCTAAATGGTAGCAAAATGTATTTCAAAACTAATTGACGTTACATAAAATAGTTGTGTCAAGCTCACAGTTGATTAAGGTTTGTGCCCAGTGAACATGCTATTTTGACAGTCTTGAGCATTTGTGTAGACTAAAATCTTGTGTCATAAAAGCAGTGGGATTTACCGTGTCCTTTAGAGGGCAGTTTTGATATTTTTTGGCATGAGAGACTTTCTATATTCATAGACAATTTTCTGCTTTTCTGCTTCATCTATTTGGGTCCTGTGCCGAAGATCAGATAAAAAAGTGACCTTATTATACAAAATTATACAAACGGAGTCAGCGAGGGCTGTGACATTGGCAAAGAATGAGACACTGATGAAAAACAAGCTGGAGGTGCTGGGATTTTATGTAATCATATTCAGAGACTTGATTACTAAAGGCTAAATCACTAAGCAAAATGAGCTAATAACAACTTAATGAATCCTAAAATTCAACTGCTTTTTTCACCTTTTTGTCTCAAGGTAGTTACTGCTTAGCATAAAAGACTGGTGGATCATAATTACACTAAAATATTACTTTTGACAATTTGAGTTGGACATTAAAGGCAACATACAAATATATTTTTAGACAGCAGCATTTTTTTTTGCTAGTTGCTAGCAATGCTAGTTGCTGTAGTATACAGTAGTACTTTAACTAAACTACAGCAACTAGCATGATAGCCAACTACTAGTTTATAGCTGTTGTGAGAGTGGTACTGTAAAATGTAAAAAAAAAAAAAAAAAAAAACTAAAAAACTTTATAATAGTTCACTAGCAAGTTAGCTAATATTCAGTGAACAATTGTGGTGATACCAGATACCTGAATAGCTTTGCTACCTATTTTAAACTATTACACTACTGTACCTATTAACTACAGTATTTGCTACCTACAGTATATTAAACTATTACACAGTATAATTATATATGGTATTTCATATACAAATTTTGATGAAGGGAAATTAGCCACATGTGTCAAATCAGCACATGCTTTAATGCAGACAATAAGCATAAAAAATAAGCATAAGTTGTAACATTTTGCCAGAGCAGTGTAGGACATTTCCATCCTCTTTTGACCTCTATTTCCTATTTTATTCGCTGCTTCTTTGATTCTCTCTCCTCTGAAATTCATGGAAATGGAGACCCATCACCACCATCCAAAACCCATCTACCAGCCTGTCAGTGTAGAAATTGGTCTATATATAAACACATCTTTCTCATTCCTATCCTTACAGACAACACACATCAGTACATTAAACACATGGAGACATCTCTTTGTCATGCACATCCTCCCTCTGTCCATGAGCTAGACAGTGACACGCTCTTGTATAAACATGTGCATGTACACACATGACAATGCAAACATTATGTCAAAGCATGTGACCTTCAGCGCTTATTCCCCAGACGTAACACATACCACTATCTCTAACAATATACACCCTTAATTCTCCTGTTTCTCCACCCCACTCTTGGACAGTCATAAGGGAATATCAATAAATTTATTTCATATACAGTACATTTTTGTTTCTCGGCTTAACAATTTGTAAAGCTCCCCACATCGATTGGGCTGCATAAATCATGAACTGTGTGTGTATGTGTGTGTTTGTGTATGTTATCAGTGTAATTTTATGGCCTTTCCATTATGTGGCAGTGTTCAGCTGTTCCCAGCGTTAGAGTTATGCAAATCCTCACAAACCCGTCGGCATCTGGCCTTCCTTTATCGCACGGTGCACCTTGAGGATGGAAAGAAGGAGGACAGAATTGAGGCAGGGAGGAAGCTTCGTCTTGTTTAAATCCCTTCTTTTGATTCTTTTCTTTGCTGGAGCAAAATGAGCATAAATATGGAGGACAGAGTAAAAAAATAAAAAAATAAATCAACATAAATGAATATTGTTTTACTGCCCCCTAAATTTTTATTTGGTGTAAATAAAATAGCAGATCTTTTTTTTTTTTTTTTGCATCTAGGCTTTTTGGGAGATTTAAATTATGCATTAATTTATTTCAAATAGTTTTTTTTTTCTTATTTAATTAATTTCCTTTTGGCTCTCTTTTCACCCTGGTTTTTATTTACTGTATGTGATATGAAATAGATGCAAGCAAGCATTACACTTTCCACCTGGCCTTAATCTCATTGTCGCCTTTATAAATAGTGGGGTTGGGTTGAGATAGCATTGTGAATTTTATCTACATTCGTCATCTATATGTTAACTCCATACAAAGAGAAACAATAGCAAAAGCCAGCAAAAGAGAAAAAAAATGCAGATTTCACAGATGCTGGAAAATCATTTTTAAAAAATCATAATGCATTGGTTATATTTATTAGAATTGTAACAAAAATTTGAGAAAACAAATTGCAAATCCAAGTGGTCCTGATTAGCTAATTGCAAATTTGATCATGTGACCCTTTTCTGACATATCATATAAAATACAAAGCATAAAATATTTTATTTTATGATTAAAGCTGATTACATAATTAAAGCTGGCATTAGACGGTGTGATTTCTTAAAGAATTTGTACTCAAGTTAACATAAAACCAAAAACAAGTGCTACTTCTGGGGTGTCTAATGGTGGACCAAGACACCCTTCCCACCATTCTCGGTTAGTTTTTTCGACACATTCTTCCATTGCTGTTATATAGGGCATAAGTGTTGAATGGGGGCTTAGAGTGGGGTCAACAGGGCTTAAAATAATGTCTAAGCTGAGACCTATGATACATGTTGGAATGGGCCTTGGTTATCAATCTGGGCCAGGACATAGCTAGGGAACTGCAATTTGTTCTAGCATGGGGTTTGGACTGGCACTTAGCAGGACACGTAACTTATGTGGGGTTTTGAGCTTAGGATGGGCACTGGACCAGAACCCAATAGATGTATAGGGACGAAACTTGGCAAGGGCATTTTCAAATTCAAATTTTATTTGTCACATACACAGTCATACACAGTACGATATGCAGTAAAATGCTTATACGACTGCCAGTGACCTTAAAAAGAGAAGTAAACTTATAATAAGAAATAAATATGAATAAAAGAAATAAAAGAAATACGATAGAAATGTTAAATTTAACTAGGATAAAAATAGAAATAAAATTTTTTAATATACTGTACATAAAAATAGAAATATACTGTACATGAACATAAAAAAATGGAAATTTGGTGAAAGAAAGATGGTGTGCAAATGTGCATAAAAAGTGACTTATTAAGATGCCTTATTAAAGTGTCTTTGTGCAATGGTCCAGAATGTAAACATAAACATGTACGTGTACAGTAGATGAGAGTGTAGATGTGTGTGAATGTGTCCATGGTGTCCATGGATTGTTTAACATGGCATGGGGCTGGAATTGGAGTGGTCACATGTAAGAATTTGGGTAGCGCTAAAAACTGTCTTTAATGCCAAGCCAACTTGACTGCATTGAAGCTAGGGTGTGGAGAAATCAAAACTCAAATCCATGTGGTGGTGCAAGCAAGATGTCATTGAAGCTAGGGTGAGGACTACCTGCTGTAATCAGCGGAATGCCCTCTGCACCAAAGGACGTAGCTGGGGTTGGCTGGGATGAAGTAGTGTCCAGCAGAGCATGGCTCAGGCAGAAAAAGGCATATGCCCAGTAAAGTCTGGATGAACAGAAACAGTTTACAGTTAACAGGAAATAATTCTAAAAACATAAATTATCTCAGACTGGGACTTGCTGTGAAAGGTGTCTATAGCAATCTCTACCTTGAGCTTGACCAATTGGATGGCAAGTAATTGCTCTTGCAGCTACAACTCCTGCAACCATTAAAATGAAGCTTGTTTGTCTTCCTTCATGTGCTGTGCAGGGATCATGGCTATGCAAATGTCCCGCTCAATTGCGAGTTGTTCTGCATGCTGCTGGATAGTGTGCAGACGGCGACACTGATTTACCCTCTTATCTCACTTTATATATTTTGGTGATTCTTGTCATCAGCATTTAGTTGGCATGTGGTACGGGAGCCTTCTCCTGGACACTTTTCCGCTCGTTTGCCAGACATTTGTCAGGGCGTAGTGTGGGAAGCCTCATACGGAACACCTGCGTGCTCAGTGCCGTCATCTTTATTCTACCATGCAAGAAGCCATTCCTTAGGCTGTGCCCCATACCCCTCATCACTAGTCAACTCCATAATTATAGCTCCTCAAAATATTTTTTTACAGGGTGCCATTCTGTCATACTCCAATGTGTTTCCTAAAAATGTTGTGAAGATATCTAATTTAAACAACTTTATACATATCTGAGTTGGCACGGTGGTGCAATGCTTAGCGCTGTTGGCTTGCCCCTCCAGGGGCCGGGTTTGATTCCCGCCTCTGTGCATAGAGTTTGTATGTTTTCCGCGTGCTTGGTGGGTTTTCTCTGGGTACTCCAGTTACCTTCCACAGTCCAAAGACCTGCAGATTAGACTAATTGGCATTCCCAAACTGCCTGTAGTGTGTGTATGTGATGGATGGGCATCCTGTCCAGGGTGTACCCCTCTCTGTGTCCTACAGTAAGTCTGCTGGGATAGGGTCCAGGCCCCCTGGGACACTAAATACAAAAAAAAAAAGTATAGAAGATGAGTGAACGAGAGTGAGTATATTTAAGTCTACATGAAACAAAACCCAAGGACAATGGTTTAAAACCAAATTACCTAGTACTAGAACTAATTAACTAGTACAGGATGATACAGCTAAAATCTTGGATAAAGATCTTATTCAGTAATAAACATGCAATTAAAGACATTCGCTAAGTTCTGCTTATATCATAAATCAGCATATTTCAAGCTCGTGCAGAAAATGAGGCGACAAAAAACAGATGCATTTTTCAACATGTAATTAAGATATTTTTCTGTCTTATCATATTTTGTTTGTATACGTTTAACAGATGCCACTATAATTTTGGTTGCTATGCCACAAATGTTATTTACCCTTGTGCCTTCCTCCTATTCAATCCTATCTCAGTACACCAGAACCATGACTCCTTTAACTGCCCAAACATGTGGAAATGACTTGGACCGAGGTCAAGACTGTACTGGGAATGTGGCAATACCTCCCAGCTGAGCTCCTGTAATTCGCAAGTGGGCAGTGTGCAGGATAAGGTTGTGCGTTTTTCCATTAATAGTAGAGTCATTAAAAGCATTCCTGCCGAGCCAACATTTCAGCAGTAATGATGATGTGAAGCAAGGTGTCTGATCATTGCTCCGGCATACTGAGAAAACTTTTCACTCTACACTAGTGAAAAACTGGGATAAGTGCAGGATTAGTAGCAGGAGATTATATACAGAAATGAAAGTAGTTTTACTCTTATACATGTATTCTGTTGTTCTGCAAAGCTAAAAAACAATTTGAGGTTAGGTAAATGACCATTTTTACACAATTATACAAGGGGGTTGCCATTTTTTCAGGTTAGAGCAACTGCCCCTCAGAATGTCTCTGCACGTCCCTGCTGTGAAGAGCTACTTAGCATATGAATGCTGGTCTAATATTCACTCATTCGTACATCATCAGTGTGGCACCATTTTTTTCCGGTTAAGGTTGCGGCAGATCTTGGGTTGAGTGTGATGTTGAAATACACCATGAATGCAGCACCTGTTATTACAGAAGCTTCCTTTTTTTTTTTAAATTAAAAACATTTTGTGATTCCGTTGCTCTACCTCCTTGCTGAACATTAGTGATTATAAACAGTAAATCTAATCATGCTGTTTCTATGATTCTGTCTTAGCCTATAAATCTTCTTGATATTCTTTCTAGTAAAAGTTCATGTGTCCTCTGTTGATTATACTGTAGTTTTTGTCTACCACTTCCTGGTATAGACAAATCTTTCGGCTTAAGTGCTGTTTGGGTTCATGCACACCTCACTTTTTGTACTCTTTTTGTGTGTCTTGTTTGTCCCAGGCTATTTGTAACAGTATCTTAAATAGATACCCCATGTCATTAATCAAGCATTTAATTTGCCAACAACTAAATATGCTAAGATAAGCCCATTAGCAAACCATTTCATCCTCTAGTCCTGAGTAATGTATTTTTCCCATCGGTCTGAAGCCAGTGCCTCCTGTTTGGCCTACTTCTCAGTGATTTATGTCGACAAGTCTGATGTAAGGGATGAATAGGCATCCATCTTGCCTGAAGTGCAAAGGAACGGCTAAACAAAGACAGAAGTTTGGCTCCATAGTGACAAGAAGGCATTTAGTTTCCCAAACTGCCCTGGAGAGTCAATGATCCCATTCACCGATCCATCAGATCCTGGAGATTGAGCTTGATTTGATTGATGCACCTGAAAGAAAAGGCAAAAGGCATCGTAAATGTGTGTGAGAGATTGTCCTACATTGGTCTTGATGTTAAGGTCTTACTCACTGACCTTATTCGTGATCATTCTGGGATCAGACCCAACCCGTTCAAAGATGTGTCACTGTCAAATGTGTCTGAGCAAACACAAAAGTAATGCAGCTTGAGGTTTAGAACAGAACTGAATTAATATGCATTTTTTACTTAAATTTATTCCTTTTTCATTTTCTGTGTTCCCAGGATAGGATCCAGACCAGCCAAGGACTGATGAGGATGAAGCACTTAAATAAAACGATAATCCAAATGTACAACAGTTGCCATTTTGGTTGCATCACATATAATGTTAATGCAACTAAAATGGCACCTGTTGTAACGGATGATCCAGTTACTTTGTTTGTACAAATGTTAATTACAAAAAAAGGTATGTCAATAACAGTATGCATATCTATTTATTGATTTGCTTGATGTTACTGAGAGCTAATGAGGCTGATGTTATGGTCTATTTGATGAGTGACAGTCAGCCACCCATGTAAGTAAATGGATATGTGTCATTACTGACTGTACACACGCACATGCATAAAAGGACTCTCACAACACAATCATGTTGTGAACTCTATGATCTATGTCTTTATTGACAGTTACTGTACCAAGCCTTATTCTGTATTGTTATCAAGGTTTTTTATGATCTTGTTTCCAGTTTCTTTGTTTGTTTAGGTTTGCAACATTGGAGGGCATCACCAACGAATCAAGCATATCATCACTCAGATGGCACAGGACTATGCCAAGTCATTAGCACAGCCCACACCACTGTCTCATCCTGTATCCATGTTCATCGCACAACAAGGCAAGTATTTCTGAGAGCCAGTTAAGTGTAATGGATTTATACTATAGTGTTTCCTCTACTTTGTAAGCCAGAAGGGACTCCGTAAATGCTCCTGGATCACCCAGTTTGTCAACCTCCTGACTGACAAGGCTCTCATCAGGGCTAGGGCAGTATGCACTAAAGCGTAGACAAATATGCATTGAGTTTCTACACCTCGGCAACCAGAAGTCGATGGAATGAGCCATTACTCAAGGGCTGAGCCAATTCTGTCAAGGGCTTAGCATTGAACTGCTCACCAAACTGGAATGCAGACATTATCAAATCCCCTTTGATAAGCTGATGATAAGCATGTCCATTTGCATTGATAACCTGCCCCAAATCTTTTTCAGATTAAGGGGGATGGGGGGTCAGTATTGATGCTGCAAGCATCTGCTTGTATCTTTCTGCTGTAGCATCTCCAAACATCAAAGGGAATATGCCAAAGCATCTAATTCTCTCTCTTCCCTATAATGTCTTTGTTTGTAACCCTAACTTTATGCTGCCTGTACAGATCATGCACTAAGGGGAACATTTGTATGTTACAGCATTGACCGAATCTGGTGCCAGTGGAAAATTCATCAACTGCACCATCTACACCAAGGTCCTGCTAACACATTCCCTAGAAGTTTTGGCACTGAACTACCATTGAATACTCTGAATCCCAGGTTTTTTTGGATATTGCTCCTGAGTACAAAAATTATTCAGCAAAGCCAATACCGACAGTCTCCTTTCACACCGTCTCTATGACTGCACCATTGAGCTACTGGAGGGACCCATGGCCTCTCTACAACAGACTGTACCCTTTTTTCACAAAAAGAGACCCAAACTATGGTGGTGTAAATTGCAAATGGCATTTTACAAGGGTACCTATGCCCGTCAATGCCAGAAACATGGCTGTTCCTAGGTTACATCATTGGACCAGAGGGGTGCTCGTGCATGAGGATAAAGGACTGTAGTGCTGGTCTTTTTTACCAACTTTTAATGCAATTTTGCTCTGGGGCTTCATCATTATGGCATCGTGACATAATTCTTAAAGAAGCAGATGCAGTGTCTTCAATGGAATCCAGATGCCACTGAATCCTTTAAGAAATTCAAGTAAGCTTTCACTTAAGTTCCCATTCTTGAACAGCCTGACTTCTCTAACCCTTTCATCTTCAAAGTGGATGCTTCAGATTACAGAGTCAGTGATGTCCTATTTCAAATGTTTAGAGAAAACCCAATTCGCCTCACAGAATATGACCCCAGCTGAATACAACTATGATGTGGACAACGGAGAATTTATTGTGGTTAAACTAGCCTTGGACAAATGGTGAGACTAGCTGGAAGGATAATTCTTTTGTTATGGAAATGCCATGGAAATGCCATGATGGTGCCAGACATATTAGGGTTTGTAACATACATCTCAGGTAAAATTTCATAGTAAGGATGGACTACAAGTTATGATAGCACCATATTTGTTATGAGTTAATTATCATGGCTTTTAGAATAGGTACTGTATATTGCTTTTTTTTTCATCAAAATATCAAATGATCAAAAAATTTTTATATGTAGCTGGAAAAATACAGAGTAACAACTATTTAAAAAAATAACTGGATCAAATTTAACCAAATCATGGCCAAATTAAATATATTTCACATTTATATGGACATCCATCTTAGGTAATACAGTCCTCTAACACTGCACAACAGTCGCCTGACAGCAGACTGCAGTGCCACACATGGAAAAATGAAAGGTTACAGATTGGCCTTACCCTGCTATTAAACCCCCACCTGCCCACTATTGACATTTTTTGCCCCTGTGGCGCAATAAAAACAAAGGGCCTTCATGGTAAAGTAAATACATTTTAATGCGCTCAATCCATCCTAATGACAGGTAGGACCTTTATAGATTTCCTTTCTGGACATATGTAATGAATCACACAGAAGATATTTTAGAATGTAAAAAAGTTAATCAATAACGCTTGTAAATGGACAGAATTCTCACTCTTTCTACAATCTCTAATAGCAGTCCTAACATGACTGTAAATTAATAAAGAAATACTAATGTTGAAATGGGCAGCACAGTGGTGCAGTTGGTAGTGTTGCTGCCACACTGGTCCAAGGTGGTATGATCATAGTTAGTTGTTGTGTTACTTTTTCATCTCTGGCTATATGGATATGTTTTATATTTCCGGCGCAGCCCACTGTCACATTCCATGCTCTGCTTTTAGGACGATGGCTACTACATGAACTGTTTTCACCCACTGGTTTCTGGTTTCCAGACTGACAAATCTAAGAATAAATACAATGTAAACAGTGTTTTTTGGTTTTTCTGTTTACAGTATGTAATAATTATCTAGTGAGGAAATAAAGTGTATATGGTGGCATGGATTCGGTCAAGCACGATTTATAAATCAAGTCTGAAATCTTGGAAAAGGAGTGAGTTATTTCATTATATTTCATTATATTAAATCCCCTTTCCAACTATGTTTGACTGAAAGCACTTAGTTAGTAACCTAGTAACCCAGTGTAAGCACCTATCCAATGATAAAAACATCAAAGCATGGATAAGAGCGTCTGTTAAATTCCTAAATGTAAATGAGATACATGCACTGTGTGTGGGAACCTGTCCAGTTTGTCTGGTGAGTATTTCTGTATGTTTGCTTTGTATGTTGGCAAGTAAATTTGTATGTTCATTCCATTCTGTTTTGATGATCTTCAACACTCTTTGTATTTAAAACATTTTGGGTTGTACAAAATTCTACACTTTTATCATTGTTTCAATTTTCTGCCAGGCAGTGCAGACAAAAATGACAAAGCATCAAAGCATGTTTGTTATATTTTATATTAACACTAAACCAACATATTATTAAATAAAAATATACTTACTCACTAACTCATCTTCTGTCTTGCTTTATTCTGTATGCAGGGTCGGGGGTCCTGGAGACGATCCCCGGAGACTTTGGGTATGGCTAAGTTTAGGGAGAAAAAAAAAAATTCCATGCACACAGACCCGAGGTGGGAATCAAACTGAGACCCTGAAAGTGCGAAGCCACAGTGCTGCCTGATTAAAACTTACATACCTAAATTACCACAAGCACAACTGCAGGTTGATCCATTGGAACAAACGTGTGAGAGGTGGAGTTGTAGAGTTTTGGAAATCAAACAAAATTCACACTGATGTAACCATTTGTGAATGTAAATTTGCTACTTATAGAAAACATTCACAAAATAGTCAATCAGTCTCTGCAATATTTCTTGCTTTATTTTTATTAAAAAGCAAAAATTTTCTAATTTTGCAACCAAACCGTGCATGTTTTGCATGTATTTTTGACTAACCTTTTTAATGTTACTGGTGTTATTTTCCCGTTCACTTCCAGGTTACTGCAGCACATTGTGGTCAACAACTTGAGTCCACGCATCATTCTTGTGGCATGTTATCATACCCTAAAGATGATCACTTGGATAAGACTTTTGAAAAAATGAAGGGTAAGCGAGTGCAATCTAGCATGTGGAGGGCAAGATGTTACTCAACTGATTCAGGTAACTTCTAGAGGGGTGTTGCTAAAGGGGAAAGAAATATTTGGCAAGTTAGTTTGCTAGCCATCTGGACCCTAGCAGAGGTCTGATCAGCTTCATTTGGGTCACCTGGAACAGAGTACAGATACCTGATTATTCGAGTAACATGACTGAAGATGTGTCCGGAAGCATTGGAGTTTGTATTTGCCTACAGTTATCGTATTTTAACTGCTAGTTCAAAGGGTAAATTTAAAAAAGTAACCAAAACTTATTTATAATTCTATCTTATATAAAAGAATACATGGCTGTATTAATAATCAGCCCTGTTTAATTACAGGTTATTGATTCTTTACACATGTTCTGCTTCTTCTCCAAATCTTACATTTTAAAAGGTTTAAATTTCCTGATCTATCATATCATATCATATCATGCAAATGTATCTCATACAATGTATTGTGAAAGTCATGCTCTAAATCGTGTTCCTCGTCATGGCTTGACACAGTTGCACAGCGGCTCATTGGAGTGTGTTATAAGTTTGATGAGCTCTGAACTGTAGGTAATGCTGGCATTAGTGAACCGGCAACTAGCATTCAGAGGTGTGTGTCAGAGATGGGAGTGAAAGCTTCTCAGCTCCTTCTGTCAAATCCAATATTCCTCCTACCATTTCTGTCAAGCTGGTTTAAGGATGTGTTTTCAAAAAGTTTACAGCTAATAATAGCAAAATTGCCAGGTAATTGCCATCACATTTTCACAGAGGCATAGGCTTTTAATTAAATGACTGGCTGAAGCTCAGACTGAGACCCTTTAATAACAGTACAATGAAAAAAGTGACATGAAAAAGTACATCTTGTTTTAATTTTTTTTTATTCTGCATTAAGGGGAAAAAAATCTGTCCAAACCTACATGGCCCTATATAAAAAAAGTAATTGCTCCCTAAACCTAATAACTGGTTGTGCCACTCTTGGTGGGCCATTTTTAAAAAATCCATTTTAGAAGTGGACTTGTTGGTGTGTTTTGGTTCATTGTCCTGCTGCATAACCCAACTGCGCTTAAGTCTGGGGTCACAAATTGATGGCCGGAAATCCTCTTTTTTTTTTGGTAGAGCACAGAATTCATGTTTTTTTCAATTATGGCAAGTCATCCAAGTTCTGAAGCTGCAGACCATCACACTATCAACACCATGTTTTACTGTTGGTATGATGTTCTTTTTATGAAATTCTTAAAACTTTTGTCTTATTAGCCCACAGAATATTCATATATTTAGGACATAATCAAGATGTTTTTTGCAAATGTGGGATGGGCCTTTGTGTTTCTTTTTGGTCAGCAGTGACTTTAGTCTTGGAACTCTCCCATGGATGCCATTTTTGCACAGTCTCCTTTTTACTGTTGAATCATAAACACTGACCTTAACTGGTGCAAGTGAAGCCTGCAGTCCTTTAAATGTTGTTCTGGGTTCTTTTATGAGTTTCTTGATAAGTCATTGTATTACTCTTGGACTAATCTTGGTAGGCCGGCCAGTGCTGGTTCAACACTCTTCCGTTTTCTTCATTTGTGGATAAAGGCTCTCATCGTGGTCCACTGGAGTCCCAAAGCCTTAGAAATGGCTTTGTAACCCTTTCCAGACTGATAGATGTCGATTACTTTGTTTCTCATCTTTTCTTGAATTTCATTAAATCATGTTGCTTTTTGAGATCTTTTAGCATTCGTTACCTTTGTCAGACAGGTTCTATTGAAATGATTTCTTAATTCATCAGGTCTGACAGTAATCAGAGCTGGGTGTGGCAAGTGAAATTCAACTCAGCTTTCCAAAAACCAAAGTTCATTCTTTGTGTAATATAAAAATTTGTTCGATGATCTTAATAATTGAAGTATGACAAATTTGCAACAACAAAAAAAATACAAATTCTGTATATCAACCACTAATGACTAAAGAACACTTTCCAGCTGTAGTTTTAAATGCCAGCTAATATTACTTTCTTTGATAATGGGGTGTCGGAAGTAAATGCTGTAATATAACAAAAACCACGATACTAGATGACATGGTTGTCATCCTGTGTAATTTGTTACTCTGTTCCACACAATTCATTATCTCAATGACAAAGCTAACTGCTAGAGCAGATACCCACTTATCAATCAGCACCCCTCCTTTTGAGACTCTGACAGCTGGAGATGATGAGGATCTAGACATAGAAATCTATGTCTGAGTTAACCACCACTCAACCCAGCTCGACACTTCAGCCTCTTATTCAGCCCTGAGCCAAACTCCCTGCATCCTCCCTTTGGGACTTTTTAACATCAGGGTGCATCTGAGTAATTATGCTTGAGCTGGGTATGAAAGCACGTGGCACAGCGGATTAGCATAATGATTTACAGGATAAGTCATGCAAGGATAAAGTGTGCCAGGAGCAAGCTTCTTCTAGCAAATGCCATCAACATTACTGCATGCAGAATCCAGAAGCCAGTTTATAGACAAAGCATTTTTTTTTTACTTCCATGCAGAGTGCTACTAAGATCAATCCATGGATGACATACTTTCTTAATTGAGCCATTTATTTCCATAATGTTTTAGGGTAAGTTCAGTTTTTATTCGTCACATATACATTAATGCACAGTGAAATTTCTCAGTCTTCGAATATCCCAGCTTCTTGTGATCAGTATAATCAGTAACTCAGAGCCTTAACACACCGATCCACCACTGCCAACTGAAAGAATGGCATAAAAAAAGAGACAGCAACCCAATATATAAACCAAAAATTTCAAAATGAATTCGCCAGCTTAAAAAAACATGTTTTAAGAGCAATTTTATATTTTGCAATGGAGACTAGTAAACAAATGTGATTGGGAAGTGCGTTCCAAAGTTTTGGTGCCACATAATACAAGGCCCTGGTGTCCATATTGCTGTGGTTAAAGTTGGGTATACAGTAGGAAGTAAACCTTGTGATGAGAAAAGTAGGGATTGGAAGGGAATGTAACTGTGGAGAAGGTCTGGTTTTAGGTTTAGTTGAGATTCTGAAGGTTGTAGAATATTACTAATAATATTTTATTGTTTGTCTGATGAGACACAGGCTGCAGGTGTGGTTAGATTTTTTGGGAACACCAGTCAGGATACCATTAGTGTAGTTAAAGCAGAGTGACCAGGATATTTACAAGAAATTCTGTTTGGTGTTGTGTTAAAACAGTGCGTAATCTTGAAAGGTTCCACAGATAGACAAAGACAATCATAGAGAGAACAAGCTGTGTGTTGGAAGAAGGTTTAATGTACGTGAGTTAAGTCATGGCAATCGAACTGCAGGCAGACTGAGAAAGCTACTTGGATGAGTAGTGAAATATTTTAATATAAGGTTTCTCCAGTAGAAAGAAGTCCAGTTTTCATGACTTCCACACAACTTCACTTGGACAACTGACAAGATGAGATAGTTAATGGTTTCTTTGATGCTGTTTTGAAGTATAAAACATTTAAAAGTGCATTATATTTTTATAATGAAATAGATAAGCTTTTTATGATTACATAATACAGTCCAAGAACCAAAACATATCAAAATCTTTTATAAATGAACAAACATAAATAAAATATGAAACCTAGACAAAAAATATAATTAAACAAACAAAAAAAAAAATCTAATTTAATCTAATTCTTGTATTGGATCTGGTTTTGTAGGGAAGCTACAAGGCCTTCAGTATGTTACTTAAGTCAAGTATGTCAAGTTTATGAAGTTAAAATATTGAAGGTGGTTAAAAAATTTGAGGGTCGAACTTAGAAGTTGTTAGAAGTGATTTAGATGATCGTGTAGTTCTACATTGATATTTAAAAAAACCAAATATTTATTTATTTATTTATTATTATTATTATTATTATTATTATTATTATTATTTTGTGGTTATTTTTATATGTTAGGAAACAGTTTACATACAAATTAGATTACAGTTGTGTGTTGTGCAGATACAATGTTTTACACACCCACACACGCACATCTGACTCACATCTTATAGGCTTGAAGCTACAATGCAAAACTGAAGAAGCAAGCTTAGGCCGCAAAACATACTTAGACTCCTAAATGACATTGCAGGTAAAAAGAAAATGGGGTACATGTAATTTTTGTCTAAACTATTCTTATAGAGACTTTTCCTAGTAATCAGTGCAGCTCAGCACATTTATAAATAGTCCATTGAAGTGGTAACTCTTTATGTACTGCATTGAGCATATTGGGGAAGTTCTAATTTCTCCGTAAATGTACCATCATTCGGCTTTAAATTTAAATTTCAAATGAAGTACCATTAGCATGCGGCCCTCTCAAACAACTTACCACTTCACTCACTGATTGCATTACTATGTAGATGGATGAAACTGGTAAGGAGATTTATTTATTTACGTTTTCACTTCACTTGCAAGGGGGATTAACTTGGCTTTTTAGGATTACTTTTCTGTCCATGGTATAGCTTTATATGCCTAAACTCTAAGACTGATTTGCATTAAATGTCTCCCAAATTGCCTGTAGTGCTTATTCTGCAATAAGCAGTATAGAAGTTGATTGAAGGAATAAACCTTGCAATTACAAATGCTTAATTATTTACCCTTTATTTGTTAAAGAAATAAAAATGGTAAAAACTTATTCTGATTAGGGTTGCAGTGAATCTGTAGCTCATCCCAGGAACACTTGATGTGAGGCGGGAGTAATGAAATGACTAACACATACCCTTGTGTGTTTCATAAAATGTCAACACATTTTCACAAAATGTCATTTTTCACATGAATGATTCTTTTCCATGTGATCACACATTGTTCATACGATGGTCTAAAATGCACACTTACATTCTTTTCACATGATTATATGTGAAATTCTGAACATGATCATATATGAAAAATGCTGATTTACACTACCAGACAAATGTTTGGACACAGCTTTTAATTCCACAGTCTTTTCTGATTTTTCATTCTACGCTGTAAAACAATACTGGTGGCTTCCAAAATATGCAATAATCTCCTTTAAACAATTGATATTAAGATGAGTCCGCTACTTATTCTCTATAAAGCCTTCATAATGGCTCTAATCTGAGGTGCTGTTAATTGGTCATTTTTCAGGCTGGTAATTCTATTTGAACGTCTCCTCTGCAGCAGAGGTAAGTTTTAGTCTTGCCTTCCTGGGATGGTCTTCATGAGAACCAGTTTCATCATGATGCTTGATGGGAAAAAAGTTATTTTAGTTTTGAAAATCCAGTATTATTATTATTATAGAACATCGACAATAAATCCAAACTTGTGTCCAAACTTTTGACTAGTATCACTCCAGCTTGTGCGTAAGCCAGTATTGACTGAGAGATCCTCTATGCATCCAAGCAGAGGTACATACTGTACATTTGCCTGGCCTTCTTAAATACTAAAGATATTAGTACTACTAGATGTACAAGATGTACATATGCGTGAGATACACAAAGATGTGAAAAAGCCAGTGGTGTCAAAAGTATTCACATTCATTACTTGGGTAGAACTATAGATACTAGGTTTTAAAAAGACTTCTTTAGAAGTTAAAGTAGCAACTCAAGCTTTTTACTCAAGTAAAAGTACTGGTTTAAAAACTACTTAAAGTATAAAAGTAAAAGTAACGTGAGGAGGAAAAAGCATTAAGGATAAAAGCTTAGGCTGTGGCACAGGCTTATATTTTTTGTTGTATTTTTTAACGCCCATAGTGATTTGGGATACTGTATATGGCAATTGAAAAAGAATGCATTGTAGTACAATGCAAATACATTAAAGAACCATATATGTGTAATACATTAAAGAACCATATATGTGTACTACTTAACATGTTTTATGGAGAAGAAGATATGATAACTAGTTGCCTATAAGTATTTTAATGGTGCAAAAAGTCAAACTTCAGAGGCATGTCATCGGTGACCTTTATTGGAATGTAAATGTACATCCAAGCTTAGCTGCAGGAATCTGTGAGGGCAACATATAAGAAAATTAGTGTACCCAGGGCAGGCTTAGTAACAATTACCCTTGTATGGTTGTCTACAATAAACATTAGTGCTGTCAGAATGAATAATTAATCCAAGTGATTAATCAAAAAATATTTTTATATACTGTATATATATATATATATATATATATATATATATATCATTCCTGTTACCTTCCTCGCTGGTGCTTGGTTGTGACATTTCGCTCGAATCTTGAGTCTCTATCACGGACATCTTAATTTAATTATCACAACCTTATCAACCGAAAATGCTATTTTATTTAAACGTCCTTGCTGGAGTGTGTGCGGGTGCAGGTGCGATGGATCGTGTACCAACCAATGGGGTGTCGGAATGGTATGTTTTTACTTCTCATCCAACCACAATCAAATTCGTTGCATCCAGGTGTTTTTTTTTGTTTGTTTTTTGAATGACAAGCTAAAATAAAATGGGAGTAACGAGGCTATTTTTAAAATGTAAGGAGTAGAAAGTACAGATAATTGCGTGAAAATGTAAGGAGTAGAAGTAAAAAGTCGGCTGAAAAATACTCCAGTAAAGTATAGATACCCAAAATTTCTACTTAAGTAAGGTAACGAAATATTTGTACTTCGTTACTTTACACCTCTGGAAAAAGCACATTCTCCCCCACCATCCCCCCAATATAACATTATAGATAAGAAGTCTAAGAAAGACTGATTTTCCACGTATGTTTCACCTTTGGACTGTAGGTTACACTATTGTGGAGCAGATTACGTCTTTATTTCTCTCCACAGAGCTAACATTGCACCTAGTGGAATCACTCCACCCCATTTTTTTCTGGTATTTTTTGTGGTTTTTGAGATGTAGAAAACTGCTTATACAAAGGTTTAATTAATATATTATCAACATATCTCTTCTGCTATGCAAATATTTGTATGGATTGTAAAAAGCATACACATACTAGACAGCTGACACAGCCACCTTATACACAGTTAGAAATCATTGCTTACCGTTTCCCGTGTAATGTTAATCATGTTAAAATTCCTCTAGGGATTATAGTGGTTTACATACAAGGCACAAATACACTGGCCTGTCATTTTTTTCTTCTTTTTTTTTTTGTCTGCTTTTTTGGTGGCTAGTTATTTATTTTTATTTTAAAGTTGATGTCTGGCATAATTGTTTGCTGGTCTATATGGCTTGTGGTATAATAAATTAGTTTTGAACTCACAAGTTAAATTATTTTCTTCCTGTATCACTCCTTTTAGGTTGCAGTTCTATTTAAATAATATTCGACCATGCAAGCAATATTTTTAGTGGACCTATGGTAGTCCCTGCTCAGCTAATGGGTTTATGCGCAGGAATTGTGTATCTAAACATGCAAACATACAGTAATAACAACTGCAAACTCATATACTGTAAATGTTAAAAGGTACAGTACACCCTGGATGGGGTGCCAGTCCAAAGCAGGGTACACAAGCATGACACATATTCATTCACACACTATGGGCAATTTGTAAACACTGTGGAAGGGGAAACTTCCTCTGTGTACCCAGAGGAAACCTGCACATGGTGAAAATGCAACTCCATGCACACAGACCCAAGGTGAGACTTAAACCCTTAACCCTGGAGGTGCAAGGCCACAATACCACCATACAGCCTTTTACCACTAAAATAAAATTGTATTTTCAAGATGACTTTGAGAACCACTAGTATACATAATAAAGAAATATCCTCCCAAGAAGCTGTTTTGACCTCACATTCTAAAGAACGCCTCAAACAGACTGTAGAGACTGATTGGTTATTTCACACAAATCAGCTGACAATCACACGGCTTTCTGTCTGTCAAAAGCCCAACAGGCTTGAGGGCGAGTGTAGCAATCATCCTTTCCTGTTTGGTGAAAGTAATTGCATTGATTGAGGAGTGTGTGCTTTCTTTTGCCTCATGAAGGCAGACTTTGAGCTCATACTCAAGCCTTCACAAGGTAAATACAGACAGCCAAGCATGCACCAGAATTCAAACTAATTACAGTTTAAGGTGTGGATTTCTGCAGACTGTTAGAAGGAATCAACTTTGCTTGATTGTGTTTTATGCCTGTTGGTGTGTGAGTATGGGCGGCATATGTGTCATGATTGCTGGAGCGCTGCCCACTTTAATGGCCAGTGGTCGCCAGAGAGATAAAATTAGCTGTTCTGACCTTGAATCCACAAAACCTACATAATTGCACCCTATGTTGGAAGTGTATTATCTTGGTTCTGCACATGCAGTCTGCAAACAAAGGTGCCCCCCCCCCCCCTCATCGTAATCAAGCCTGCCAATCTGGAGCCTCTCATTGTTATATTTTCAGCATGAATGCACTCTCCTCTCATTGGGTTATTTAGCCCCAGAACAGATGACATGGAAATTATGTCAGGCTCTATTTTTTTTAAACCCATAATACTGTGACAAATACTAAAATTGCAAACTCTGAACACTACTGAGCACATCACACCATCAGCAGCATCTAAGTGCTTTTTTGTGGCTTAGTAAAAATAGATTGAAATTGGGATCGTGGCAAAGATCACAGTGTCTGTAAGATGTAGTGGGGGATGTAGCCAAGGAGTGAATGGGCTATAAATAATTTGCACTGTATTAATCAGAAAACTCAATCTTGTATAAAAAGGACATTTAGCATATATAATACAATTCCGTTTTTTTATTTACCTTCACAAAAGGACAACCTAAGAGAAATGCACAGAGGTGGGTAGAGTAGACAAAAATTGTACACAAGTAAGAGTAGCTGTACTTCAAAATAATATTACTCAAGAGGAAGTAAAAAGTATTCATCTAAAATAACTTAAGAAAAAGTAAAAAAGTATTTGGTAAAAAGACTACTCAAGTACTGGATAACTGTTTCATCGTAATGTCTGATATATTTCTTTAGAAATGATGTAAGCAAACCGAACAAAATGATAAAATAATGTACACATTGGCATTTACAAATCATGAAATAAATGAAATAAAGAAAAATAAAATAAATAGTAGAATAAATGTCTTTACAAAATAACAAATTAAGGAAGAAACATTTTTTTTCTAATTTGACTTTTTCACAGCATAAAGCTTTTGCAATAAATACATATCGGAGGTTACATATGTATGTTTGAGCAGTGTAAACTATTTCCAGTTAAAGATATACTGTATATGTCAGTTGCCCTCCAAATGTCACAGCAGATACAAAACAACATTAGAACATGTGTACAAGAGGTCTCACTTTACCATAAACTGTGTCCAGCAGAACAAATGTAAGAAACTTCTATGTTTTAGCCTCTAGCTTATTTGCTAATATATATGCTAACATTGCAACATTAAATAAAACAGCTAAGCTAAAATTTGGAAATGCTACATGTAATTAGCCTACCCTGTATGGCTTTGGACTGTGGGATGAAATCAGAGAAAACCCACCCAGATATTTGTTAGTTTAATAACATTATATCAGAATAAAATAATTAGCAAAATTATCTGCCAGTAGAAGAAGACATTGCAACAAAATATCAGAGACTTTTTGTTGTCTGGGCAGTGTGTATTTCTATGTAAACAACAAAATAGATTTTTTTTAAAGTCATTGTCTCCGTGTGGGTGCAGGTTTTTAATTCCAACTGAGTTGGAGTCACACTTGATTTTATCTTTTTTAATCAGCTGATCTTGTGTTTCAATGCGACTATCATTTATCCTTTTTTTAATAGGCTTTTTTTTAACTAGCACAAGCTAATAGTAATGAGTCAAAGCTCATTATCAAGTAAACTGTTCCTGAAGGACTGTAGATTGTATCAGTGCATGTTTTCTGTAAATACACCATTAACAGGGGCGCGCGCGCGCGCGCACACACACACACACACACACACACACAATTTTCTGTAGCACTTAATTATTTATTTGTATATATATTACTTTACCTTTTAACAGTTTCAATTTGTTTGTTTTTTTCCCTCTTTGTTTCCTCTAATCCAACAATCAAGTAAAGTCCTGGTGGAAGTCATTTACCTTGCTTCGGAAGATGACATTGTAAGCACATTAAATCATCAACTAACTCTATCTACAGCAAAATCATTATTTCTGTCGAAGGCATGTGGCTGCAGGCTGAGTGCAGAAGTTCTATACCCATGCTGATATTCAGCACAACAGCATGACCTTAAATAAGACATTGTTTTTATACAACGGTTCAAAAAGCATATCAGCAGATTATGTTTTTTTTGTTGTTGTTTATTTAACCAGTTATTTGACTCTACCAACACAAATAATTCCACAACTGGACTGGTATTTGACTTTTGCTAGACAACACAAACAATGAGCATATCAGCAATGAATTGTTAAGCTGGCGAACAACACTTAGTGTAATTAACGATTATTAAAACACCAGAGATATGTATAATTAAACTTTACAATGCTGTTGTACTCTATATCTCTACTATATATCATCACTCTAACCCTTATCTAATTAAATTACATTTTGGAAAATAACATATAAACATAGAAAATATGAATATGATATTTTTGTCTTTTATGTCATAGCCATTAAAGAAATGGAATTCTCTATTCTTATTTTTGTTGTATAAGTTTCTTATTTATTGATGTGTGTAAGTCAAATGAGGAGAATTGTTTACGCAGGGTCTACAGAACTCCTGATTTGACAAAATTTAATGCCACCCTAGTAATTTGTTGGTATTTATAATTGCCATTTATTTAAAGAAAATACAGAAAGGCTTTACAATTGTTTTTCAGAAAAACAGCCAGGCACAGAAAGGTGTTTCAGTAATATATCATAGTAAAATGTTTATAAACTTCAAAATAAAATAATAAAAAAAAAAAACGTAAAGATTTTGCGCAAAAGTAAAATTTGGTTTTAATAGGTTAAAATTGGTTTAAATACAATTTAATGAAACTGTTGATTCTGGAACAGTGAATGAGGAATTCATTAAGAACATTAAAGGAGGTTTTGGAGGAAGAAGGTGATATGCATAGTCTGCTGCAACAAAGTGCACAGCAAATACTATGGTCACTATCTATCTATCTATCTATCTATCTATCTATCTATCTATCTATCTATATATATATATATATATATATATATATATATATATATAGTAAGGTCAATACGTTTTTGATCACCCTGTGATTTTGCAAGTTCTCTTACTTAGAAATCATGGAGGGGTCTACAATTTTCAGCATAGGTTCATTTCCACTGTGAGAGACAGAATCTAAAAAGAAAAATCTGTAAATCACATTTATGATTTTTTTTTACCAATTTATTTGTGAATTACTTTGTCAAATAGCCTAAGTATTTGATCAATTGCTTATCAGCCAGATTTCCAGATTTATTCAGCCAGAAGTAAGAGAAATTGCAAAATGACAGTGTGATCAAATACTTATTGATCTCACTGTATATATATATATATATATATAGGTATATACAGTGAGGTCAATAAGTATTTGATCACACTGTCATTTTGCAAGTTTATATCTGTATACATATTTGTTTTAAGTAGTTAGAGTTAGTTTTGTGCCTAGTCTGTTCCCACTGTGGGGAAAATGTGTGTGTGCAATGACTTTTACATATTTGGCTTGAATTGAGTGTTCTAATAACTCCCTTGGGACAGCACTTTAAAGTAGATTAAGTTAATGGTGCAGTCATAGTGAGGATTCCTTAGGCAATTCTTAGGATGCTAAAACACTACACTAAAAGCTTACTGGTTATCTGGTTATTTGTCGTTTTAAGACTTCAATTTGTGCCTGATTACTGAGGCATTATCAATAAACTTTAGTAGCCTTCTGAGACCACAGTTTTTTTTTTTTTTTTTTTAGGATTTAATTCTCATTAAAATATGTCAACAAACCTTTAATGTCTAAATGTCTAAAAAAAATTAACTTTATTGTGAATAAAGCAATAGATAAATACAAGGCGAATATATGAAAAGATATATTATATTTATAAAACCTTCTAGGTCAAAGGGGGCTGTGAAATAAATTTTACAGTTAAATGTGGTATGTGAAAGAATTGGATTTTTTATTTTAAAGAATGCCCACTGTAAGCCATTGTAGACTTCATATTCTATACACTGTTTTTGTAAATGAAAACAGTGAAAGAAAAAAGTTAAAGCATAACATTGGTTATTAGAAGATTGTAGGTCCTTTTGGTCTGCAGGTTTAAAATGTATATGCATTTTTATATTGCTATGTATATGTTAATATAATATGTTTTACAGTAACTGTTATGGAACTGAAATTTAGCTTATTTTCAAACCAGTGAACACTGGTTCCATAATGGCAAATACAGTATATATAAAGTCAATCTATAAATGAATATTTATTGCAGTAAAATTTTTTTGGGTAATTTCACTAGATCTGTCATATTTTTTTCCTTAGCCACCCAAAAAAATTTACAAAACATTTATTGTTTTTTAAGCCATTATATGTCAATTGTAAGAGTATTAGAATGTTTTTTTTTTTTTCGAAATGTTGAAGCCAAGAAGAAGTTTTATAATCTTTTACAGCCATTGCAATTACTCCAGCAGTGATGAGTTTTTATGATATGGTGCAGTCACATTTTATATTTGATATTATTTATGCTTTTTTAAAATAACCTTGATAATATTCTTTGTCAGTTTATATTACTTCTTACTTCTTTTGCAACAACCTGTTTTCTTAAAAAATATTCATTTACAGTATACACCTAAAAAAACTTTGTAAGCACTTATTATATGTATACTATCTACTCACAGTAGTAGGTCTTTTTTCACCTTTTCCTGAACACCAAGTAGGGTTTTATTAAGCCATGCAAAACCTGAGGCTACACTACTATAACAACAGAGTGCAATTAACTGAGGAAGTTAACAGTGGTGCTGACAAATGCAGTTTTTCCCAGGCGTGAGACATTATGTTCTCCCATCAGGGATTAAATACCCCTCCTGCTTGTTCACAGCCGAGAGAGAAAAGATCTCCAGGAAACAGGCACATGGTAGATGTTCCATGAAATCCTGTTTCCACCATTTTATGTAGTTTCCGGAGCTCAGGGGGAAGGAATTTTCACTTTTGTGGAAATTAAAGAGATAGATGATACCAACAACAGATTTGTTCTAGTGAATTAAATAACAAAACAAGTTTCTTTACCTTTGTTTTTTTCACTCTGTTTGTCTTCCCTTGTTGCTATAATTGTTGCTTATTGGTTAAAGCAGTGAAAATACAAGAAATACATTCTCATATTATTTTCTGGGTGATTTCTGCAAAAAGAAACTTAAACAGCAGCTTTATAAAGCTCTACAAATCTTCACTACATAGACTAGATTCTCATTTGATATATCCTCTTGCATACAAACTTGAAAACATTTTCCAAGTTAATTTACACTAAGAATGCAACTTCCAAAACAAAACATTTTAAACACACAAATAAGCAAGTCAGCGATACTATAGTACCTAAGGTAACAAACAAACCAGGAAATGACTGAATCCAAACTAAAGAAAAAGTTTTGTGGGCAATGATTTAACATACAGAAACACTTTGAAGTACTGTTCAACGACTCATATGTAATTTAGCAATTTTTTATGTGTAGCCTGATGTCTTAACCAAATTTAAAAAACAAACATCTTGTAAGTCCTATAACTGACATTACATTGTTACCCATACATCATTAATTGCTTAGTAGAGTCACTCTTTTCTGATGGCTGAATCCCAAATGTGCAATAGTGCACAAACTAGGTTCCAGAACACCAATAAAACACACCCTATGAGGAAAAGCAAAGAGCAATTTGACTTAAAGTTCTTAAAAAAAGGACACCCTTACGGGAAAAAAAAGATGGCAATATATTGTAAAATATATAGTATTGTAATCCTATATTCATTTATAGGAAACTAGTGCTTATATTATATTATATTTATTAATATATTACAATATATGAATGGACCATGTCTGGACATTTATATACAACTGTTGAACAACACATTATTGAAACTCATTTATTAAATAATATTTATTTTATTAAAATTAAACTGGCAAATGTTAAGCTTACTTTACATTCTGTACTAATGTTATTATCAATAAAGAACTAAAATACAATATACAGAATATTCTTTTCATCCAAAAGTGAGGCAACGAGATAATGTTTGTGTTTAGTGATTTCCGTATACACTTATCCTATCATTTAAGGCCAGACCTATTTTTGATTATACATTTATGAATGAATGTTCAATATTTTTTTATGGCCAACCCAATTAATCCTACACTACATGTAGATTCTAACAATATATATATATATATATATATATATATATATATATATATATATATTTATCCAGACCTTTAGGGGGCGGTAGCACACCGCCTACTTTGCTTGCTACAGATCAAATGAAGGAGAAAATCAAGAAGAAGATGAAGAAGACAAAACGGCCAGAGAAGGTGGCTTTTACTTTTTTGCGCCGAATTTAAAATTAAGTGCTTAGTTATTATTGACAAGGAGTCAGAATGTTAAAAAACAATAAAATGTAAAAAAAAAAAAAAAAAAACTAAGGAAAAAACACGTGGTCAAAAAAACGTAGTATATTTTAGCTGAAAAGGACACAGCTTATGTTTGTTCTTAAATTGCAAAAAGAATTTAAATGCTACCTGTGGGTGGCATGTGGATTAGCATGTTTATATAATTAACACTAGTGAAGTTGTTTTGGTTTTTTATTTGTTTGTTTTTTTTATAGTAAAAGTCAGTCAACTGGTCATAGTATTATTATGCTGGTCCTAAGTTAACCAGTGTGGTTTGACATATTAAGTTACTTTTTACCTTCTCTTAAAAAAAAAAAAAAAAAGTAAGTTAATGTTACTACATGATAAGTTTTTGCAAACCACTAGTTTTATTATTTAACCACTATTTTAAACTGAGTGTTCTGTTTTTACAGGACAGTAGTTACCAAAACATGTAACTTGTAAGAGACTTCAGTTAATTATGTTCTATAAATAAAGACCAATATGTTTGTGGAATGGTTATCTTGGTAAATATATACACTTTGCTTTAACTGGGTTCTTTTCAAAAGCATTCAAGGAGAACAAGAATTTAAACAAAGAAACTGCAGGATGATGTTTCGGAGTCTCCATCTGTACCACATCATCAGTCAGCTGACAAGCAAGCTCAAGCCCACCTCTCATCCTTCAGACAGTTGTGAATGAAGTAGCTGAATGGTGTTTAGGTAAATCTCAAATGTTTTAATACATTTCAACAAATTTTCCCTTTAAAATTTCTCTCTTTTTTGACTGATTCTATTCTGATATCTTTGTCAGGTTGTGTAACACTTTGTATCAGTATCATTTAGTGTCTTGATTTACCAGATTTTGCTGGTGTCTGTTATATTGCATAAATTGAAAACTTATTACAAAATGAAAACTGTATATTGTAGTTTGCACTTTTAAGTTTATTTAATTTATGTATTTATTTTTATGCATGGGCACGATTTACAAATGAGTGGTAATAGTACGGTGTTTGACCCCCTTTCGCCTTCAGAACTGCCTTAATTCTACATGGCATTGATTCAACAAGGTGCTGAAAGCATTCTTTAGAAATGTTGGCCCATATTGATAGGATGGCATCTTGCAGTTGATGGAGATTTGTGGGATGCACATCCAGGGCACGAAACTCCCGTTCCACCACATCCCAAAGATGCTCTTTTGGGTTGAGATCTGGTGACTGTGGGGGCCATTTTACTACAGTGAACTCTTTGTCATGTTCAAGAACCCAATTTAAAATGATTTGAGCTATGTGACATGGTGCATTATCCTGCTGGAAGTAGCCATCAGAGGATGGGTACATGGTGGTCATAAAGGCATGGACATGGCCTAAAGTGTGCCAAGAAAACATCCCCCACACCATTACACCACCACCACCAGCCTGCATAGTGGTAACAAGGCATGATGGATCCATGTTCTCATTCTGTTTACGCCAAATTCTGACTCTACCATTTGGATGGGGCCGGGGGTAGCTCAGTGGTTAAGGCATTGGACTACAGTTCAGAATGTCCCAGGTTCAAACCCCACAACCACCAAGTTGTCACTGTTGGGCCCTTGACCAAGGCCCTTAACTCTCCCTGCTTAAATGTATAATGAGATAAAAAAAAAAAAATATATATATATATATATATATATATATATATATATATATATATTAAGTCGCTCTGGATAAGAGCATCTGCCTAAATGTAAATGAATGTCTCAACAGAAATTGTGAAATACTCAGACTGGCCCATCTGGCACCAACAACCATGCCACGCTCAAAATTCCTTAAATCACCTTTCTTTCCCATAATGACATTCAGTTTGGAGTTCAGGAGATTGTCTTGACCAGGACCACACCACTAAATGCATTGAAAAAACTGCCATGTGATTGGTTGATTAGATAATTGCATTAATGAAATGAATGAATAAATTGAACAGGTTTCCCTAATAATCCTTTAGGTGAGTGTATCTGCATTATTTATATTTTAAAAAATTAATAATACAATAATAATAATAATAATAATAATATTGGTCCTTCGGCTGCTCTCATTGAGGGTTACAACAGTGGACAATCCGATCCAGACACAACTTAGGACAGGTTTTTAAACTGGATGCTCTTATTATTATTATTGTTATTAACAGAAACAACACCAATTTATTATTATTATTTGTGTTTTTGTATAATAAAGGTTTAGAAATATTCATAATAATGAAAAAACATTTTCTTATTAGCATGTTTGCTGTTCATCAACTTAAAAAAAAAAAAAAAAAAAGAAACCTGGTAGAGAGATGTCTTAATGACATGTTTTAGAAGATTAAGTGTAATGGGATTTCAGCAAAGGTGTGACTATAGAGGGTGATTGGTCATTTGACTACATAAATGGTTCTATTGAAGGAGATTATTTTATAAGTTTTGTGGTCTTTACTCCTAAGTAATTATTTTCAGCAGAGCAGGTGATATTTGTGGGGAGGATGTTTTATACATGAGAACTGCAGTCCTAATATAGTTAGGGGGAAATGATTTAACCTCTACATACTGTATGAGCACTGTCTTGCTATGTATATGAATTACAAATTCAATTGTCAAAAGCTGCCAAATGGATAGCTCCATTTTGTGTAAAAGGTTGTATGACAGAAGTATTGCATTTCTTTTGTGTGATGTAAATATGTAGTGGCAATATTAATATGCGGTTTGGTGTCAAAACCAGTGTTAGCTTAGTTTAAAAAAAAGCACAACCTTCTACAAGCAAAAAAGTGTTGAGTTTTGATGCATATCTTGTACAAAAAGTGATCACACACACCCTGAGTGTTGTAGCATTATCTCTTTGTTTAATTTTCTTTTGTAAATATTACTTTTATAAATATATATGAATATGCATAAATGTTTAGTGATTTTCAACAAAAGATATTTTACTAGACAACCATGCGTGCAGACAATAAAAATACATACCACTACATTGTTACAGTTTGTGTTTTGATTCACAGCATGCAATGTTTTCCCATTACAAATACATTGAAAATCTGTTACACAAATATTATACAAATTTCTCAGGGGGGCAAATGAATGCCAGTCATCTTGGATAAATTGTCACCACGATCAGCTAATCAAGCAATGCGTGTGATACATGCTTAAATTTGCTCTAAATGTGTTTATATTTAAATATACATGGGAAAATGAAAACATTTAATACTACTAGTTTAGTAATGAGGGGTTTTCTATTAATAAAACTCTTGGTTTGAGCAACACCTTTCACACAAAGGCACATCTAAATACGAGTCAATGTTACTTCCCCTCCCCCATCACCACTCTTTCTCTGACATGCTGACTGAAACCGGTTACCCACTTGGCCCGATGATTACAGTGATTAGCATTGCAATGCAGTCAAATGTGTAGACCTGTTCAAGATCTTAATTAGAGCAGTGCCACATTTCAAGAATCAGACAGCAACAATATATATTGAGGTGCTGCATGTCCTAATCAAAGTGTTTTTATTTGTATCAGACTGAGGAGCATGTTGCAGATGCAGGCAGATTCTTTGCAGTAGTGCTATTTATCCACACAGTGAAGGCAGACACTATGACGGAAAATTGCTGTGAAGAAAGTGACAAGCTTGTAATACAAAAAATAAATAAATAAATTGTGTGTATAAGTATCTATGTATTGTGTGGGGGCAGGTGTTATTGGGGAGATGTCTGTTTTAGCTATGGCAGTGTAGGAGTAATATAATGTTTATTTTAAATGTATATTGCTTTATTTTTTGTTTGATCAAATGTTTAGACTAAAATAGCAAACTATGTAATGATTCGGGTCAGTGCATTTTGCAATCATGTATTTAATTATGCTCCATTAGATTCAAGATTCAAAGAACTTTATTAATCCCAGAGGGAAATTGCTTTGTCTTGGTTATACAGTTGCATTGATTAATTAAAAAAATTAAAAAACTTGAGACAAGGAAAAGTAAAAATTCAAGGAATAAAAATTTAAAGAAAAATACAATAAATAGATGCAAAAATAGAATTAAATATAGCACACTTTTTGCATATTCCACTAAAAATATAATCTGTAACTGATATTGCACTTGAAATGTCGTATAAGTGAATAGAAAATAATATTGCACAAATGTACTGATAAGATATTGCACTTGGAACTTATCTTGAGTTGTGGCAACAGTAGTGACCGAAAGTATTATTGAGCATTAACTACTGACAGTCCTTATCCCTTAGTGAAAGCATTACAGAGATGAGTTATATAATTTAATGGCCATTGGGAGAAAAGATCTCCTGTGGCGCTCCGTAGAACACCTGGTCATGATCAGTGTCTGGCTGAAATTGCTCCTTTGGTCGGAGAGAACACTGTGTAGCGGGTAAAAAGGATTCTTTAAGATTGTGTGTATTTTGGACAGAATCCTCCTCCTTGCCACAACATCAACAGAGTCCAGCTTCATGCCCAGGACAGATCCGGCCCTTTTAATGACCTTGTCCAGTCTGTTTTTATCTGCTGCTTTCATGTTGCAGCCCAACAGACCACAGCATAGAAAACGACACTCGCCACAACAGATTCATAAAACATCCAAAGAATGGTATTGCAGATGTTGAAAGACCTGAGCCTTCTCAGAAAGTACAACCAGCGTTGTCCTTTTTTGTAGAGTGCCAGTGTGTTAATTGACCAGTCCAGTTTGTTATCCAGATGCACTCCCAGGTGTTTATACTTAGAGACCATGTCCACTGTCTCTCCCTAGACAGATATCGTAATCAAAGGGGTTCCCCACAGGGTTGAAAAGAAATGGAGACAGAACAGTTTCCTGAGGAGCACCAGTGCTGCAGATCAATGTGTCAGACACGCAGTTTTGTAATCTGACATACTAGGAACGGCATGTCACATAGTCCATTAGGCCAGGGGAGTGTCAATTTGCATGGTCCTTAGTTTCTCCCTTAGTACTGGAGAAATCGAAGAAAGTAATCCTTACACTGGTCCCAGGTTTGTCGAGGTGGGAGTAGGTTCGGTGGAGCAGATGTATAATCGCATCATCTACTCCCCTGGCTGATAGGCAAACTGACGAGGGTCAAGAGAGGACTTCACCTGGGGATGAAGTGTATCCAGGATAAGTCTTTTAAACACCTTCATGATATGTGATGTTAGAGTGACTGGCCTGTAGTCGTTCTGGGCAGAGTTAGTTTCAATTGAATAATCTGATTGGACGATTGGCCTGTTACAAATGGGGATAATAGACATAACAGCACTGGGAGATTTACCTATATGTATCACAAAATGTCACAGACGTTTAACAATCCTTAATCACACTAACTATCAGTTACCAGCATGGGTGAAAGTAGGTAAGTGCAGTCCTGGAAATATATAAAAAAAGTAGCTGTCTGCCAAAACCACATTTAAAACCAGTCATGGAAGCACTTTCAGCAAGAAAACAATTTCTGATATCATCTTAAGCAACACTTTTAAGTAATTGCTTACACATTGATCTGAATTTCCTCTAAATTATCCATTTTGTCCCATTCATGGCTACGCGAACGAAAAAAGAGCTAACTAGCTTTTAACACAAGGCTGAATCCCAAATCCCTTTTTAATCTCTAATGAAAGGCTCCTCTTTCTGTCTGAAAAAATTTATATATTGTAAAGGATTTTACTCAGAAAACATGGAAGTTTGAGTAGAAAGTAGAAATGTACATACAGTGTAACTTTGGTTTGTGGATAACTCGGTCTGCAAGCGTTTTTGCAAGACAAGCTAAATTTTAAAATAGATTTATAAAATTATAACTGATTATTTGCATTTAAATCGTTTTTTATGGGAAAATGCCCTTCGCAATAGAAAAATTCTGCCTTAAGAACTTATCTCTGGTACGTATTAAATTCATATGCTGAGGTACCACTGTAGTGTCAACTTTAAGTTTCAACCTCAACAATATTGCATATGAAAATGTTAAACGAGTTCCTTTTTACAATAGTATACAAACAATTTGAGGATAAGAACCAAGATGACAGTGCCACTGATACAACAACGGTTTCTGTTACCATGTCTCACCAGGCAGAAATTAAAAATGCAAATAAATAAAGCCTAATCGCATTCTTTTTTTTTCTTTGAAGCTTTGTACTGAGAGACGAGATTGAGGTCAGTAAAAGCATGTAGCAGCAGGGGAAAAAAGCAGCTGTGCAAGGAGGTGTTTAAAGCATGTATAGATTTTTTTCTTCTTCACCAGCAACCTCTGATTGTAGATAATTATCCCTGTGATGTGAAAGTGGCTGAGAGCAGTACTCCTGGAGAGCCATTACTGGGCTGAGCAGGGACTCAAAAGCCAGTGATGAGATTTTCACCTCGATCACCTGATGTGAGGCCAATCACCATAAGGCCAGGGGACAGGGCAGACTCTGAGATTATTAGGCGAAAGAATATGAATGTCTCAATAATGATGACAATGATGAAGATGATTGTTTTTACCACTACTACTACTAATAAAATGTTGCATTTAAGTATACAGTATATACATACTGTATATAGTTCACACTCAAAATTGTTAGTACTCATCCTTAATACAAATAGTCACAACTATATAAAGAAGATGCTATAAGAAGAAATCAGCTATAAGTCGTTACAAATGCAGGCATATACTTAAGAGCATGTCTTGAAGGCTTTAAATAGGCTTATGTATCCTGGTAAAAACAGCAGGTTAAGTTCAAATGTGTGTTCAATGCAGAGGTTAATGCAACGATTCACTGTGTTGTTATTCGTAATGTCAGAGAGACATTGTGTATGGCAACACAGTGAATCACTGCATACACAATGTCACTCTTTGAGCTCCGTTACTCATTGTTACAAAGATCTTTTCTTAAAAACTCATGTTGCAGCTTATAAAACTTATAACATAAAGCATCACTGAATAACAATGAAGTCCCTAATTGAGTGTGCATTTGATGGCTCAGCCAAAAATTTTAAGCCAGGGTGCTCTTCCTTCTCTTTGTCTTTAGAAAAGAAAGAGAAAGTGTGGGAGAGTGATTTCTCTGAAGCATTAGTTCTGTAGTGAATGTGACACTTGGGTGAATCAGTGCAGCTGTGTAAACCAATAACAATCCATTTCAGTGGCCTCAAAGGCTGCAGAAACACAAAATGGTTTCTAAATCTGATGATTTTTCAGGTGTTATTTCAGTGGGCGGTCAAGAAACATAATAAGATTCTGATATCACACTAATTAAAATCTGCTGTCATATCCCCTGTGCATCATTATAGGTAAGCAAGGTATACTGTATCTGCACTGACAGCAGATTGATAGACTGGCTAATAGACTGTCATGCAAAGATCTGTCCAAGTGGAAAACACCTTAGACCAAAGGGATTCCATATCATTTAATGTGCTAATAAATAATTTTCCAATTTTCTCCCCTAACTTAGTAGTGTCCAATTCCACCCAGTCACTGGAGGCTCCCTCATTAGGCTTCTACTGCCAATCAGTCGGAAGGGCCGCAGACTGACCCACGTGTTTCCTCCGATCCACGTGGCGTCAACAACCATCTTTTTGAACTGCTCGCTCACGCACCGTTGGGGCGGTGTAACACACTCGGAGGGACAGGGCTATCCGCTCCCTTCGCGTGCGCGAGCTCACAAGCGCCCCTGATTGGCTTGTAGAGCCGTCATTAATGTGGGAGCACTGAGTACCCCTCATCCCTCACCCCTTAGAGAGCTTGGCCAATCAGCTCTCTCTAGGCCTCCGTCTGTGAGAGGTTACAGCATCATCCGGGGATCGAACCAGCGATCTCCGGATGATAGGGCGAGTGAAACCATATTTTAAAGTGGAAAAACATTCTTGAAACATGGTATCAATGCATGAATACACCTCAGATAGCACTGCTTTGTTGGACCAACATTAGCAAAATTATAGTAACTTTTTGTCGTTGCTCTGACAGTGGGCCAAAGTTGGGCAAACGGTTTCATGGGCTAAGTAACGACTCAGTTTTTTCTATTTCTTTTCTTATGTTTTCTAAAATTATAAATGTTGAATTCATTGTACTTAGTGCTCAACTGTGAACACTGTCAAACAGGTCACTTGATTGCTCTTATCGCTGGGAGGACCTAAAGCCCCACGGAGGCCAGGTGCTGCTGATTAAGCCAAGCTAAACACAAGCTTAAGTTTTGTGCCTCTTTGCTCCTAACTACAGGTGGGTTAATATTCCTTTAAATAAAATTTAAGAGTAAGAGATAAGTGTTGGGAATTTGTGGTGGTAACATGAAAAGCATGCAGTTAGTAGTTTTGTTGTAATGTGTTGAGAAAGATGTTTACCTATGCATTATTATGCTAGGCTAATCGACATGTTGTCAATAATTACAGTAGCATATGGAGCCATAGCAAGGTTTGAACCATAGGAATTGTTGCCATAGTAAGTGCCAGAAATGTTAAAGGGCTAATATATAGTATTATTTATATATTATGTACACATAAACGTATGTTTATGCGGTTGTCGAATATATGTACTAAGGTAGTTGGCATGTGAAACATAGAATTTAACAATTTTGCTAGGTTATTTACTGTTTGAATTGCTGTGTTTACTATGTTTCATCTAGAGAAAAATATGTGTGCTGTAAAACTGGAACTGTTGTTGAACTCAGTTGAGCCAAATGTGGAAAATGTTTTCTTATCAATTCTCTGGTTGAAAAGGAATATTTCGAAGAACATATTTTGAAGTACATTTTAATGTACTTCAAAACATGTACAATGCTTTTTGACGCATTTACAGTACAATAACTATTCTATTCAATTCAATCTTATTTGTATACCCCTTTTAACAACTGACATTGTCGCAAAGCAGCTTTACACAATTAAAAAAATTATTTAAGTTTGTATAAAATGTGAGTGTGTATGAATCAAAATATAAGACTGTCCCTGATAAGCAAGCCGAGGACGATGGCGACAGTGGCAAAGAAAAAAACAACTAGAGTCACAGTTCTCCAAAAATCCTGTAATGTTGATGATGATAAAAAACAGCTGAGCTACAGTGACCAAGCTGATGGTGAAAGTACCGTGGTGAATGATAATGAGGAAGATGCAGAGACACCTGATATAAAAGACAGTCTGAGGCAATGGGTGCTTTGTTTGTATGCATTTATTTTCATCAACCTTGCTGAAAGAAAAACTGCTAAAAAATCCAGCATAGACAAACATTATTTATATGCTGGTCTATGCTGGTTAATACTGGTTAATGCAGGCTAATGCCTGCTGAAAAATCCAGCACAGGCCAGCATGATTTATATGCTGGGACACCAGAAAGGCTTTGGTAGTTAAAATTCGTTACCATTTTAGCTCTGTATTTTAATAGCTAATACTGAAAATAGTATGTGATGTAAATACATGGAGCGTGTAGTGTTATCTTGTAATAAATGCATTTACATACAAAAGACAAAAATAATCCATTTACTAAAAACATATAAATACATTATTTTACATTTATTAAATATTTGCTGGGTTGTCTAAAAACCAGGAATTATACCTTCGTATGTTGTGTTTTGGTGCTGGTATGTTGGTATGCCAGCACCAGCATTGTGGCACTATAATGCTGGTGACCAGCATACCACCACTAAAACACAACATACTGTATGCTGGTGAAGCTGGTTACCAGCTATACTGGTCTATGCTGTTTTTTTCAGCCGGGAACACCTTTCTACTAGGTGTTTATTTTGTAGTTTATCATCATAATCTTTACATACTGTATATTTTCCGCTTGAGCAGCGTCTCCATGGGCACTCTTTTTTTTCACTGACTTGGAGAGGCCGGCCCCTTCCAGCTTTCCATAGGGCGCGGCCTCAGACAGGAGTCCCTTTCGACGTCCAGGAGTCCCTTATTTGGCTTGCCCTGCTGGGAACGGGGGTTTGCAGCATTTGTGCCGCTTTCCTTCACACTGCGATCAAACGAATACTTTCGGTTTCATTTGCTTTGAAGTCTCTTGGCCATGTTACATCACCCTGCTTGCTTATCACTCTTCTGTGTGATTTGGATTGCAGAGCGTGAGCTACACTCCCCGCCCTGTTTTTATAACACTGGGAGAAGCTTGTGATCCATTAGCGCTCCTTCCCACAGCCTCGGTCCTTTGCGCACCAGCAGAAGGGGAGGCCTTCTACCTTGTGAGCCTATGAAGTGAGCAAAGAGTGACAACAGATTGAGGTGCATGCTCATGTCTCAGCACAGAGCTCACCATCCCTGCTGGCAGTACCTGTCCGTGATAAAGACTTCAATCCAAGGTCTGTGCCAGGTGCCCCCAAGCTCGCATTCTCCATCAGTGCAATGGGTTTAATTTATTTTAAAAAATGGATGGAAAAGGGTTTAGGGAGGGAGGAAAGAAAGGGAAGGAAAGTATGTGACGGTGTGTGCATGAATGTGAAGTATGTATGAGTGGACACAGGCTGGTGAGCAATGGCAGCGGGCAGAGTGGGCCTGCGTTGGCAGTAGCTCCTGCTTCTTCAGTGGGCACTTCGTTTTGCCCATTCGTTTTGCCTTCGTCTGGCTGGGCGGCTTTTCTGGCTGGCAACACTTGACTGGCTGGGTCTTAACACTAGAAGCGCTGAGTACCGGTCATTTGACCGCAATAGGGGGGAAAAAACTTCACACAAATTCCAGGACCCTCCTTTCATGACTTTTTCTATATCTGTGAGCTTTATTGCCCAGCATGCTTACATTTTCTAAATCGCACCAGTAAAAGTCAGTGTAAAGCTATTTTGCTCTTATTTAAGTGAAATTGCTGACAGCTATGCGCCGGTCATGCCGTTCCCTTTTTAAAGCTACACTCGATGCTGCGTGAAAACGCTATGAGAACACTCTCCGCGTGACCGGTTGTTGAAGCATGTGTGTCAAACATGCCAAAGATTTTGGCATATATAACCTTGGTCAGGTGACGTCATTTGATTAGGTGTACCTGGGGGTTATAAATAGGCATGAACCGGAAACATTCTCAGCTCTTTTTGTCTTCAGGACTGCATTGTTGTGTGTGTGTTTGCGCAAACAAAAAAATAAAGCGAAAATAGAAAGTGTCTTATTGCTATACCAGAAAGATGGCAAAGTTGGACACGAGTCCGTCCCTCCGTGTAAAGGAATATCTCGATGAGGGCGATCTCCATGCTTTCTGTTTACAGTGTTTGGGGGAAGAGCACGCTATCCTCTGGCTTAAGGGAGCACGTGAGTATTGCGATTTTCTCCCTATTAAAGTCCCTCGCGCTCGGCTCGCCATCTTTAAAACGAAAACTGCGAGCCACGGCGCATTTTTTGAATGTCGTTGATGCGAAATCGCGGTTTTATATGATGATGCCCCAGATTAAAGAGACTCTTGGCATCCTCCCTGAAAAAATTTTAAATAAATCCACACTCCCCACCAAGTTGTGTAGACTAACATCTTCGTTGGTGGTAAAAACTTTTTCAGGCAGCGGGTCAGGCTGGTGCTGCCCTGCACACAATGGCTTTGCAGGCATTCCAGGCTGACCTACTGAGAGATCTAAGCACTAGCAGGCCTTTGTGAGGTTTCTTTCCTGCCGTGCTCAGGGTTCGGGACTGTCGGCCACCCAGTCCTGACCAGGTCCAGTTCTCGCCAGACGTGAAGCGCAAAAGGTGTGCCGAGCCGAGCACCCCCTCGTAGATTGGGGCGGAATTCGCCGTGCCTCGCAGTCAGCTTCAGGGAGGCCGTGGTTCAATCTCCACCACTATTGGTGTTTCGGGGAGCAGCGGTCTCCAGCAAAATGTTACGTGTTCGGTTCCATTCTGCCGTGTTTCAGGATGCTGAACGTCTAACGCCCATCCCCATCCCCCCCTCTTTTAGCCAAAGTGTCAAAATTTGTGCACCATTTAGAGAAGCCGGCAGCGGGAACCTACTGTCTCTTTATGTCTCTTTAAAGCATAAAGCTCTGCAGAGTGTACAGGCTTTGCTGGGAAAAGGGGCCATAGAACATGTTCCCCTGCCAAGAGAGAATCAAGATTCAAGATTATAGTCAGTATTTCTTGGACACGGGGGGTTGCATCCAATTTTAGATTTTGTGGGCTGAATATCAAAATGTTGACAGCCAAAATTATTGTTTCTCAAATCCAACCAGAGCTGTAACACTTCCACCTGAAGGACACATATTTTCATATAGAAATATTGCCACAACACAGGAAGTTCCTGAGGTTTGCTTTCGGTCCTTCCATTTGGCCTAGCCATGTCACCCCGCACATATATGTAATGTACGGATGCAGTATCCTGTATTACTGTATATCCAGACAACTAGACGATTCTGGCTCAGTCTTACCAGCTAGCGCTTCGACATCGAGATGTCATCCTAGCTCACTTCAATTCTTAGGATTGAGATTCAACGCCACGGAAAGCAATCTCTTTTTCTGCTCAAGTACGACATATTATGGGTGGCCTATGAAATTTGCTATGAAGCACAGTTGTCTCCTGCGCGTGTCAAATCCATTCTCAATACCCTAAAGAAGATTAAGCTAGTCCAAAAAGTAACTTTTACTACTTTTAGAGAGTGTTGGTCTCATGGCAGCTGTTTTTACAATGATACCCTTGGACCTTTTGCACATGAGATCGCTTTAGTTGTGGCTAAAAGCCAGGGGAATTCATCCAAGGGCCAAACCCCAGAGGCAATAAGGGTTACGCACCCTTTCTATGTGGTTCAGACCCTCATCCTTGACTCTGGGTTCCACTCTAGGTCCGTGTTATCGTCGCAAGCTGCTAACGACAGACGCTTACCTCACGAGCTGGAGTGCGGTCTTAGATGGCCGTCTAGCCCAAGGGATCTTGAGAGGTCATCTTCTTGCGTGGAACTTCAATTGCCTCAAAACGATGACTCTATTTCTGTCCCTGAAATACTCCCTTCAGCAATTGAGAGGCTACCATGTCCTAATGTGGGTGGACAACACTACTGTAGTCTCGTAAGTAATCGCTTGGGCAGACTGCATTACTAGGTGGTTGTCCTGCATCCTCAGTAAACAAGCTTCAGTTAGTCCGAAATGCAGCCGCCAGGGTTCTTACTAGATCCTGAAAATATGATCATATAACCCCAATATTATCATGCCTGCACTGCCTATCTGTTCAGTTTAGAATTAATTACAAAATAGTATTACTTCCATACAAGGATTTAAATGGTTTATCTCCCACAGTTTCTCAGTTTAAAAGTAGACTCAAGACGCATCTCTTTAATCTGGCATACGCGTAACTCACCCCATAACTTCATACTTCAGTACATCTATCCTGAATGGCAACTATGCTAATTCTCTCCATCTGTTCTGTACTTTTCTACCCATCCCGAGGCATCTGGAGATTGTATCAGCTTCAGTAGACAAAGGCCAACCCTGCGAGGATCCTGAGGCATCCAGAGAAGGACCAGCTCCAGCTGTATTCTGCTTTATGATGGTTGGAGCTACACATCCTGCTCCTGTGCTCTCAGTGATCCAGACCCCATCTGCCCTCTGCACCTACTGACTCATCCCTATACTGAACTAGACTTCATGTTAATTTAAAGAATTTATGTTATATTGTACTTTCAGCTGCATAACACACATGATGGTATATCATCTCCATCTGTTATCACCCAAATGAGGATGGGTTCCCTGTTGAGTCTGGTTCCTCAAAAGGTTTCTTTCTACTGTATTGCCATCACAGGGGATTTTTCCTTGCCACTGTCGCCATCACCCTTGGCTTGCTCATCAGAGACATTTTATTTATTCATCTCATTATTATCTAGACACATTTTTTCTCACACATACACAATTTATTATTATTATTTTTTAATAAATATCTTTCATTTTTGCAAAGCTGCTTTGAGACAATGACCATTGTTAAAAGCGCCATATAAATAAAATTGAATTGAATTGAATTAAAATGTGCTCGCGTTGCTAAGCTAGCGCACCAGATTCTGCTTTGGAGCAAAGGACAAGTTTCTGTCCCTCAGGACGATTTACATTCCAGGGCAGATGAATATGGGAGCAGACTTGCTGTCCAGGCAAGCTGTGACACCCCAAAGTAGTCAGTCCTCGAGAAGAACTTATGCCCTCAATTGGTATGTATAAAAAATTGGTCAATCTGCACAGCAAAAGATGTAGACCTAGTCCGCTGCCAAATTGTTTCAGTGCTGGAGTTCCTACAAGAAAATTGACCTCAAGCTGTCGTCTCTTTGCCCCTGGACTGGTCAAAGCTATTCTGCATCCTCACCCCAACCATCTTCCGAAGGTTCCATTCTTGACTATGCACCTAGTTGTTCTTAAAGCCTCTGTCCTCCGCCTTTACAGCTCCTGAGCAGGAAAGACTTCATTCACTGTCTCCACTTCGTGCTCTTCAGATTTACAGTACATCCACCACACTAGCCAGTGACGTAAATCAGAGCAGGTTTTTATACGTTGTGGGGACTGCAGCCGAAGGGCGGCCGCCACTGGACAAATGCTGTCACATTGGGTGAGAAGATGCTATTACCCTAGCCTATGAGGCACGTGGAAGACTTCGCCTCTAGTAATTAGGGCCCATTCAACAGGGGGCTTTCTCATTAATTGCTTTGCAAGAGGTGTCCCCTTGCAGCAAGTGTGTGATGCGGCAGGTTGGTCCTTTCCACACACATTTGTCAGATTTTATAGTTGGATGTCCATGCAATGCTAGCATCCCAGATTTATGTCTGAGACCCGTTGGGGGACTGTGCAACCCAGGGGGTCCAGACACTTGCAGTGCGGCGTCATTGGTATTCTCATTCCCATAGCGTTTTCACGCAGCATCGAGTGTAGCTTTTGAAAGGGAATGTCTAGGGTTACTTTGCTGTAACCCTGTTCCCTGAAAAAGCAGGAACGAGATGCTGCGCTCCAATACCGCACTGCGGGTGTGAAAAAAAAGGGTACGTCCTTTTAGACAAAATTCACAGGATGTTTCTGGTTCATGCCTATTTATAACCTCCAGGTGCACCTAATTACATCATCTGACCGAGGTTATATATGCCAAAATCTTTGGTGTGTTTGACACACATGCTTTAACAACCGGTCACACGGAGAGCGTTCCCATAACGTTTTCTCGCAGCATCTCGTTCCCGCTTTTTCAGGGAACAGGGTTACAGCAAAGTAACCAGAGACGTTTCCTGCCTTTTCCAACCTGCAATTCTCATTTCTCTCAGCAGATGGCGCAAGGGACCGCGCATACTAGCTATGCGTCATTTAGTGTGTATATATCGTACAGTGTGCAGTGTGTAACTATCTCAGGTTTCATTCCTTATATGCAGTTTTATATATATATAAAATACTTTTCAAATAAAATCACTATTACTTGATCCTAAAGGTTAGTTTAGCACACAAAAAACAGAATAGTCCTTTCTGATAAATCAATTGCTAAAACCTAAAGGCAAAACCTTATGAAATACAAGTAAATCATTAAACAAATTTACAATCACAGTACAAAAATTACAGTACAGATTTAGAATTTAAATTAAATATAGGCGTTTCTTATTTGCATTAAATTAAGGAAATTAAATGTACACCTTCATATCTAGCCTTTAGATTATATCATGTACAGTAAAACTAGCATATAGCAATAGGCGGTCAAATGACCGGTGAATTGTGTTAAAAGTAGGTGACACTAGCGCGGCACTTCTAGTGTTAATGTGGATTTACAGCTGCCTCTTTCCCTTGTTGGCGGCAGGATCCCGAAGGCTGGCTGTGCGTGGGAATGCGAGTGCAGCATTCATTTGGCTGTCCTTCACACAGCAATCAAATGACTTTTTTTAGTCCCTGGGGTGTGATACATCACCCCACTCGCACTCTCTGTGGATCTTCAGCGCAGCATCTCGTTCCTGCTTTTTCAGGAAACAGGGTTAGACCAGACCATGAGCTACACTCCCCACCGTGCTTTTATAACGCAGGTGGCCACCTCCCTAGTGAGCCTACGGAATGAGCGAGAAGCAACAACAGATTGAGGCGCATGCCGTGACATGGGGCTAACCAAATCTAATGCAACTGTAAGGATAAAGCTACGAGTTATGTCTATTATTGATGATGTTCTACAAGTCAATAAGCAGCCTGTAAAAATAACCTCCCAGTAGTGCTGTTATTACCTGTAGGGTGTTTTAGCAAGAACTAAGTAAGAGCCTGACAATAGCATTGACAACGATCCATCTATTTATTTTTAGCACTGAGACATTAAAAGAATAACTGTTGCTAGCAGCAAAAATTCATCCTGCTTAATTCCTAAAAGATTGTTTCCTGTCCACATAGCTTTGATAAAGATTTTGGCGACTCATCGTATATTGGAGATGTTGACTAATTCATGTAGTGTCAATTAAGATTACCCCAAACATATACATCTTGTGTTAGGAGAGATAAGACCATCAGATAAGATTGTGCAAACTTGATTAACATAACAATAAGGAGTGATATTCTAGCATAGCATTTATTATAAGCACTGCTAGGTTAAATTAGGAAGTTGACTTAGCCTCGTCCACTGCTAGGCACTTTAAGGTACAATGCATTTAAATCAAGTCAAGTCATGTAGGCTTTTATTGTCATTTCAACAATATACAGTTCAGTACACAGTAAAAAGAAACAGCATTCTTCCAGGATCAAGGTGCTACATACATGCAACATAAATTAACATCAACTTACTAGCTAACTAGAACACCTACTTTTCTGACTTTCTATAACAGACCATATTTACACCATAAATTATTAAAAAAATAATAATTCTAAAGTACTGTGTGTATTCTGTCTGTATATCAGTCCTTTCTTGTTGAGTAGATGGATGGCATATGGTAGAAGCTGTTGCACAGTCTGGATGTGAGTGCCTGAATGCTTCTGTACCTTTTTCCAGATGGCAGAAGGGTAAAGGGTGGAGCGTGTGGTGTAGATGTCTTTAATAGAGGAAAAAGAGACCCCAATTATCTTCTCAGCTGTCCTCACTATCCGCTGTATGGTTTTGCCGTCCAAGACCAGACAGTGATTCAGCTGCTCAGGATGCTTTCGATAGTCCCTCTAAAGAAGATGGTTAGGATCAGTGGTGGAAGCTGGGCCTTCCTCAGCTTTCTCAGGAAGAAGAGACATTGTTGGGCTTTCTTCTGCAAGGAGCTGGTGATAAGTGACTGGGTGTGGTTCTCCTCCAGGTAATGGTGCTGTTGACAATTTCCACAGAGTAGCCATTGATGTTCAGCGATCCGTGAGTGGTCGTTCCGTGTCCTCTTGAAGACAACAATCATCTCTTTTGTTTTAGTAACATTCAGAGACAAGTTGATGTCTTTAAACCAGTCTGTTAACCTCTTCACTTCCTATCTGTATGCTGACTCGTCGTTCTTGCTGATGAGAGCCACAGTCCCACCACGGTCGTTTCATCGACAAACTTGATGATGTGGTTGGAATTGTGTGTTGCTACACAGTCTTGAGTCAGCAGTGTGTGCAGCAGGGGACTAAGCACACACTGCTGAGTGGTGGTGCTGGAGATGCAGTTCCCGATTTGCACTGACTGAGGTCTTCCGGTCAGAAAGTCCAGAATCCAGTTACAGAGGGAAGTGTTCAGGCCCAACAGGCTTAGCTACCGATTAGGTGTTGGAGGATGATAGTATTAAATGCAGAACTGAACTGAAACTTATGTACAGCATTCATATGTTGGTGTCCTTCTTGTCTAGGTGTGTAAGGGGCCAGATGAGTGTGGTAAAGACACACAAGGCGTCTTCCGTTGAACGTTAAGACCGATACACAAACTGCAGTTGTTTCAGTGAGGGGGACAGCAAGGTCTTGATGTGTCCCATGATGAGCCACTTAAAGCACCAAGACCATTGGTGTGAGTGCGACAGGACAAAGAAAACCTCTTCAGCACAGGATTGATGGTGGTGGACTTGAGGCATGTGAAAACGACAATGCTGCTCAGAGAGATGTTAAAGATGTCAGTAAGAACATCTGCCAGCGGTTCATCACATTCTTTGAGCTCCCTGCCAGGGATATTGTCTGTTCCAGCAGCTTTTACGTGTGTTGACTCTGCATAGAGTTTTCCTCACATCAGCTGTGGTGAGACACAGCACCTGGTCATTGGAAGGAGGGGTGGTCTTTCTTGCCGTCACTGAACTGAACTCGAACCAACATAGAAGCTGTTTAGCGCATCTGGAAGGGAGCCGTCATTGTCACAGGCAGCTAATTTCCTGTAGTTGGTGATGGCTTGATTGCCTTGCCACATGTGCTGTGTGTCACAGCTGTCCCATGAAGTGATTTTGGATTCTCTGGCTGTGCACAGTTTGCCTCTCTGATGACCCGGATCAGTTTGGCAGTTGCTGTTTTTAGGGCCACCTTGTCCCCCACGTGCACCCCTCAGTAATCCACGGTTTCTGATTAAGGGGTGAGATGATGTTCTTGGAGACAGTGACGTCATTTCTGCACTTGTTTGTGTAAACAAGATCTAGAGTGTTTTTCCTTCTCGTTGCAAAGTCCACACACTGATGGAATTTAGTAAGCACTGACTTGAGATTTGCATGCGACAATAAATAGTCCATCTGGGTGTGTTTTCTGTAGTTCACTGATCTTTGCATACAGCTCACAGAGCTGTGCTGTCTGCTGGAGTCAGATGTAGTCCAGTTTATTGTACAGGGAACAGAGTTGAATAAGATGATGGATGCGAGAGCCGGCCGGCTAGGGTTTGTTTTCAACCTAGCACAGACTCCTGCCTGCTTTTCCCGCAGCTCATCCTAAATGTACTGTAGTTTACAGGGTTATTAAGTTCCAAAAATGTCAAAAGGTGTAATTTAGAGACATTACACCTACTGTTTAATTGAGAACTACTCTTCATTTCCATATTTGTGAATTCATGTACCCTTTAAATCCAAGTAAGTGAAATCTAAAGAGTTTATAAGCTAAGTCATTGCTAGCATATGCACTTCTGTTTGCTAAGAAAGCAAAGAGTATTTTTTGTTTGTTAAATTAGTGCACAAGTCTAAGTGTTTGGATTCACTGCACATGATTTGTTCTAAACAACAGTGGTGAATAATTTTAGTTCAGTCTAAAAGTGTGATGAGAGTAACCGAAAACAAATGAAAATGATTTAATTTACTTTACATATTTTAGAATGTAAGATCATTCAACCAATATTAAAATATAATAGAGAAGACAAAATGAGGCATGTAGAAGATGTAAATAAGTTGTAGGAGCAACAGCTAGAGTCCCAAATGGGTGAAGAAGCACAATTAACTTTTGAAGATGCCAAACAACCACTGATGAAAGACAGCTGTAGCCAAAAAGAAGTAAAAGAGTCTGTAAGTTTACTGTGAAGGGTACAAGGTTTAAGGAAAATAAAAATGAAACACTTAAGCAACAATTCAAATCCATCTATGTGAAGTGAAGGGTTTATGCCAGAGCTACAAGGCAATCATTGAAAGGACATTCCTCCAGTTATATAATAGATAGATATTTTACTGATCCCAAAGGAAATTCCAGATATCCAGTAGCAATAGAGACAGTAACACAAGACATTTTGTAGATTGCACACTGTATATCTTACAGTATATTTAGAATGTGAAAACCGACCAGAGGTTACAAGACATTGTACACAAGATTAGTAATGTCATCTAATTTGCTTGTAGAGTATTCACTAAAACGATTGCAGATTCCACACTTAGTTGTGTTTAGCATCCTTAGAAGTTCAGCATCCTTAGAAAGGAGAGTGGCCTTAATGTACAGTAAGACAGGTGCCACAGTTTCATCAGTATCATCCTATACATCAAAGTCAAGCTCAAATTCTGTCTGTATGAAGTTCAAGCAAGTGATCAAGTCTGTGCTCTATAAGAAAGATGGCTGCAACATAAGCAACTTTTAAGTTATGAAACAGCAAGTGCTTCACCTACAGGAGCTTAAAAATGCTTGAAGCTAAGGACAGGGTATACGTTTCAGAGCAATAATGGAAAATGCTGCTAAATGGAATGTATTACAAGCCAAATGTCGAAGAGTTTGAGTGATTGGAAATCATCAAGACTAAATGGACCAAAGGCATTAAAAGAGGTATCCAATCTCAGAACTGTAGAACAAGAACTGCTTGAAGACTTCAGAGGAAGCTCAGTAGTTCAGACATTGGACTACTGCTGGGAGGGTCCCAGGTTCAAATCTTACGACCACAAAGTTGCCCCTATTGGCCCTTGAGCAAGGCCCTTAACTCCTCAGATGTATAATGAGCTGAAATGTAAGTCGCTCTGGATAAGGGCATCTGCCAAATGCTGTAAATGTAAAAATGTTATTACTTTAGCACTAAGCCAGAGAGCCCTGCAGCATAAGCAATTTCTTGTTCAGCATTAAGATCCACTATAGTCCACCATAAGTCCAGCAACCATGCAACCTGCAGAAAATATGTGTCGTGATGACACCATGATCCTCATGAACGTACTTGCAGAATCAACCCCTTCAAGTCACCAGCAGTATTTACTGGTGATCCACTCAGGTCAAACACTAAAAGACAAAAAGGCCATACAAGTAAATGACTGCAATAAACATCAAAGGATTTTTTCAGAACTCTTTGACTGGTCAGCATCAAGATGGAATCAATGTCACAAAGGAAGCCAACGCAGTCTGAAACCCAGTGATGTCCCAGCATGCTAATTCTGTCCCTGCATATTTTAATTAAGTAAAGATCACATTTTGAATAATGCCATGAAGACCAAAAGTGCTGATGCAAAGGTCCTAGCAAGTATCACTGATAAGAGACCAGATGTTACAAAATGTACCACCACCACCAGCCTGCATAGTGGTAACAAGGCATGATGGATCCATGTTCTCATTCTGTTTACGCCAAATTCTGACTCTACCATTTGGATGGGGCCAGGGGTAGCTCAGTGGTTAAGGCATTGGACTACGGTTCGGAAGATCCCAGGTTCAAACCCCACAACCACCAAGTTGCCACTGTTGGGCCCTTGAGCAAGGCCCTTAACCCTCAACTGCTCAGATGTATAATGAGATAAAAATGTAAGTGGCTCTGGATAAGAGCGTCTGCCAAATGCCTAAATGTAAATGTAAATATTAGACCAAAGAGTTCTGGTTGCGTTGGAAGAAAGAATACCTACTAAATCTACAACAAAGACAGAAATTGCATAAGACAAACACAGATGCAAAGATTTATGATGTGTTGTTGGTACAAGATAGCACTGTCCCCGCAATCAGTGGAAGTTGGCATGAATGACTGAAGTTTATCCTGGAGCAAATGGTTGTGTCAGGAAGTTGAAGCTGCTGATAGGTGATTCAGCTTTGGATGTGAAAGTATGCAAACCACTGTGATATAGGCAGAACTCTTAGTCACAGTAAAATCTTTGAATGATACAAAAGTTTTAAAGAAGGTTGTATGTCCATGAATGACAATCCGAGCTAAGGAGGCTTTGAGCCCACCGTAGTTATTCGTGTGAACATTCAGGCAGTGGCACGCCTGAACCTTGAAAATTAACAGATAACTTGTCGCCAGTGTTTACTCTTGTAACTGTGTATTGTAGGTATAAACTTTTTTGGGTAAATGTTTTTGTGGTATGAATTTAATGAGGTGGAACTGCAACTCTTACTTCTGTCCTATTGTCTTAAGGACCACCAATATGGTTGCTGTTCATTTGCAAGGCTTTTCCCTGAATTAACAAGCCCTGTGGCCCACTTTAATGGAGGGAACACTGTCAGTCAGGAATGCCCAGGCACCTGTTAAAAGCAGGAGGGCTTAAAATACCTGTTTATTGCCTAAATGAGTCTGACAGACTTTTATGTGCATTGATGAGGTCGCTGCTGAGGCCACCTGCAGAGATCATTCTCTCTCATTTCACCATCTCCCTCTCCATCTGGCTGGACAATATGTTAAGAGAACACCATAATCTTCAATGAGTTTGAGAACCTGTGTGTCTCTAATGAGAACATGGACAGATTCCCCTGGCATAGTCATGTTCCAGAAACAAATGAAACTCCTGCTTGTACAAGTGCAACTGGTTGTGAAACATGAAAAAATTTGTATCAATAACTTGTACAACATTTATTGGGTGTCAACAAAGCATTTCCCACATATTCCCCTAAGTTCATTTTAGTCTAACCATTAAAGAGAGCTTCAAAAGCTTTTAGCATTTTCAGAACTTTAGGTGGTATAAAGCAAAACAGGAGCATCTAAACAGCCACCTACCAGAACTCCCAGTCTGTTGATCTCATGCCAGGACCCACACCACACCATCTGTCTCCTAAATTTACCTTCTTGTCATCAAAGCAAATGGCTGCTCTGATTGAATGTATCAGTAAGGCCCTGGGAGAGGATTTCCTTAGGCCATCTACGTTATTCCCAATCAGAAGGGTTCTTCTTCACTAAAAGAAATAGACAGAGGACTCAGATTGTGCATTGATTAACAAGGACTCACCAAGGAAATTAGCATTAAGTGTCCGCACACTCTTTTCTTTCCCAGTTTCTTACCGGGATTCAGCTAAATGCATGCAGAAGGCTTCCGGGCACTTTTCCCATTATCAGACTGAAATTTTAGTTTAAGCTGAAAATTACAGTAGCTTTAGACTTGGGGTTGAGGTAGAGTTAAAATGCTGTGAGGTAAAGGTTCTTTGAGGTATACTGATTGTTCTTTTGATCAACTAAAACAATGCATATTACAATGCACATTTAATAATCTTTCCAGTCACAGCACAGCAATATACCAAATCATAAATAAATTTAAGATGATTATTTTTATATAACGCATATTTACATACCAGGGTCATAAAACACATTTTAGGTATGAAAGGACATGAGCATATAGAATTAATTTAGTCCTTTTATTGTAATAACACTTGTACCTAATTCAAAAAAAAAAAAAAAAAAAAAACACTATGTTGTTCAGTGCTAAAGATTGGGGGAGAGATAGGGAGATAAGTGGGGGACCAGACAGGGTAGGTTTTAATTCATTCGATTTAATTAACAGTCCAGGCAGCAGCTCGCAAACACTAAATTGTGACTCACAGTATTCTCTTATTTTCATTGAAGGGACTGTAGCATGAGAAAGATTCCAGGGAGAAACTAGTTTTAGCAAAGAAAAGGACCCAAGTCACCACATTACAGTGTGCTTTGTTTTTTTGGGAAAAAAAATCTCTCTCTCTCTCTCTCTCTCTCCCTCTCTCTCCAAAATCAGAAGTAGCAGCTATCTATGTAATATACTGCTATGTTGTAACTAGTTTTTATGTTGTGATTTCACTCTTTCTGTCTAAAATCTCTCAATAATCAAAATTCGAAGGTTCCATGGTATGCTGCTTACTTCATCAATATAATTACTCTATGATGTAATATACCAGCATATTAGTATATCTGGGCCATCAAAGCTCATTTTATGCCACTGTATGGCTAAGCACAGAACTAAACCGCTTGGGACGAAATGAAAGAAAACAAGAGATGTTGTAATAAGTTGTTTAGCTATTTGAATATATTTGCGCCAAAAGATTTCTTTTTAGAGGACATTATGTACATAATCTAAGAAACTGTACACTAAGGTACTTTCATGAGATATTATTAAGTAAAGTTTTTCACCAAAAAATATGTACATGGTCTTATTAGTTCCACCAAGTAGATACTGTAATCATCAAAGAGGACTGTACATTAATGTGTAATATTAACAACTTTGTCTGTAACCACAAAAAAGAATGTGAAAAAATATGCCATGGCATGGTGGTTTAGTGGTATGCATTATTGTCTCACGCCTCTAGGATTGGGGGTTCAAATCTTACTTCTGGTTCTTTGTGTGTGGAGTTTGCATGTTCTCTCTGTGTTCGGTGCGTTTCATTAAAGGTATTCTGTTTTTGTCCTACAACTCAAAATGTGCGTTCTAGGTTGATTGGTGTTTCCTTATTGTCCGTATTGGGTGTGTGGATCTGTGTGCTTTTGCTCTGTGGTGGGTTGGCCCTCCTTGATATTTGGTTGTTTATGCAACATCCTTCTTTTCGCAACCAACTTCAAATGCTCCGGCAAAGTCCCCAGCACTAAGCTATTTTTCCTGATCAGTTTGTTACGTTTTCTGTTGTCACTGGGTTTCAAAGCAGAAAAAAGCTAAAAATATTGTACTGGCTTAATTGGTAAAATATTTGCATCAAGTTACGGCAAACATTAAAGGATATGATCTTTCCCGGGTCAGAGTCTGCTCTGTCCCTTTCTGTAGACAGTCTTTGTATTAGACTTCCAGTTAACAGGGGTAAAAGGATGGCTAACATTATACATGTATTTATCTTGCAATTCTAAAATGTTAAAAGCAAAAAAAAAAAAAGAAAAGAAAATAGCAAATAACAACTTTATTTTCCATTAAGTATTTTGCTGATGGTATCCCAAAGTGCTTAGAAGGTGTATTATTTCAAAGTGCTATATTCAAGTTGAACTGAAACTCAGGTAGCAAGTGCATCGAGTATGTTTTTGCGAGTATGCATAGAGAGTGTTTGCCGTGGAAAAGCTAAACAGCTGTTGGAATGGTTAGGAGGGAATGGTGAGATCATCACTTACTTTCACCCATAATTAGACATGCAGTGGTTGTACTCTTCCCTCAGAGAAAGGAAACAGTACATGATGAAAGTCATTTACTGGTTGACACTGACTGTGGCAATCCGTCCTTTTTAAGGAATCACAGCAAATTAGTAAAATGTTGGATGAGTACTTGAAGTACTTGCAAAAACTCCATGAAAACTCAGTATAGAGCAAGAAATGACATAATTCACTTGTTACCTATGTAAATCAAAGAAATGCTCACACACTAAGTTATATTCAAACAAAGAATGTTCCACATTCCCAGATATCTTCTTAACAAATTAGTACATTTTATACCAAATTAAGGCATTGTTATTTTTTGCAAAATTCTAAATTCATGATTTAATCTTTAGAAACCAAGCAAACCTCATTTCAAGGACCAAGGCTGTGAGGATAAACCTGCTGTATAAGTTTAATATAGCCTTTCTTTATACCCAGCAGCGAATACAGAAATGGAAAGTTTAGTTGGAAAAGCATGAAAGTCAGGAGCTGATTGAATGAATTTGGAACTTATTGGGACATCATGAGCTCACATAATACAGCATAACCCATACGAAACTATGGATCTGGGGCAATTAATTCATTCATTGTAAAATTACAGTTAAAAAAAATTACAGTTAAATTGTGTGAATATTATTTGTGACATTACTGTACTACAAAATGCTTTATAATACATTATATGATGTACACAGAATAAAACAATGCTATTTCATTTCATACTGCTGTATATTACATGGCCAGCATTCCAAATGTACGTGGACAGCATTCCAATGTAAATAATGCAAAAACATAATTTATGTCACTTACTGTACAATATGGCCACTTGGCACAATATATGCTACAGACTGACCAAAAATGGTCCTTACTGTATGTGCCTGATGTAAATAGTTCCATTTGTATTTTTATGAGGAAGTCTGATGTAACATAACAAAAGATACATACTCTAACATAATTCTTAGCCTTCATATTGTAAAGAAGACTCACCAGAGTAGTGAAGTTCAATATGTGTTTCAATGACGAACAAAACACAGTACAGAATCAGTGGCCAAGATCTAACACTGCAATTTTTGATAAAGCCAAAGAACAGTCTTTACACAAAGCAAGGGTGAAGAACAGAGAGATAACAATCGCTAGACCAAAGACTCAGAACTCATATAAAAGGGAATGTTAGCAAGCATTTACATTTAAGATGACTGATCTGATAAATATACAGTAGGTTGCATTTAACTTACTTTGGAGGTAGGAAATCAGAGCTCAGAATGATTAATTTTGTCAACAACAATCTAGCCAGCTAACTGTAATGAGTGAAAATGAATGTTAAAAAAAAAAAAAAAAATGTCTCTATGTTGACTGATAAAAAATAAAATATATAAAATAAAAATAAAATATAAATAAAATAGAAAAAAAAATAATAAATGCATTAAAAAAATAGAAAATGCACAAATGTTACTTTATATTTGATAAAAAAGAGAGAAATTGTGGCACAAGATAAGACTCCCCATTAAGGAGTTAGTAAAATGCCCTTTGCCACACATTGTAGTTCGCAAACATGTTTGTTGTAGACTGAGTATTGAATGATGCATTTTACCCACTTCCTCAGGACATTTCTAGTTCTGTAATTCCATATTTAATGCATGTTTAAAAAACATGGATTTGTTTGATGTTCAAGTGAATGTGAGTGCCATTCCAAAAGCTTCATTTTGCATTTCTTGATGTAGTTCATGGCAAAATGTTCTACATCTGCTTCCAGAATTTTCTGCTATTTACTAGGAATCCTTTCTTCCCATCTTTCATGCAATGTTTTCCATGCCTCTGGCTGCCACACAACTCAAAAAGATAACATATCCACTCATTCTTTCAATGACTCTTCCATGTAGGTTATGATTGTGCAAGAAGTGCTACCGGGCATAAAATGGTGCAGACATCTTAGCTAAAGCTTCCTACATCCCTAATGTCATATATCATTTTTTTGATGTTATAGCCAGAATATAGGGCAAGTGTAAATGAACATCTTTCAGAATATAGGGAATTTTTTAGAATATAGGGCGTCAATGAACATCTTTCCTCTGATACCACAGAGAAGGCAATGACGTTTAAATGATGCCCATGATACAAAGACAGCAGAACACCCAGTGTACCACAGCCTGCCATGCACTTCGGCAATAAGCCCAGGGCCACTAATCTGGTCCCCAAACTCCCAAAGGATCCACTGCCAGCGTCCTTATTGAGGGAAAGAACATGTGGAATTAACATGAATATATTAATTGAAATTTTAAAACCTTATAAGCATGTTAACATTTATATTTTGTCTCTGCTCTGAACATTTCTATATAGTTAATCTACATTAAGATTCTTCTTCCTTTTCTTCGTCCTTTATACTTTATAAAAAAAAAAATACTAAGACTACTTTGCACTTTCTGAAGATATAAATACATAGATACACAGAAACATATAAACATCATTAGTTTCAATGAAATAAGCTATCACATATTTGCAAGCCACAAATGAAGGCAGGACAATAAATCTTAAGTGCATGTGATTTAATGTTGTGGAAGATCCAACATCAAATGCTCGTGTTTAGTAAGTCACTGATAACTTCTAAGCACTTAATAAACTCTGCATTGTTAAAGTCTTTTCATTATGTGATGGGAAAACGATATATACATCATCATGTACATCATGGCGGTTTGCTTGAGGCGGTGCAGTGCTCCAGCAGTTTTGACAGAATGATTGCCTAAGCCACTATTATGAGGAGGAGGTAATTGCCTGTGAAAAACAGAACAACATGTGAGCTCCTAAACAGTCTGGGCCAAGAAAAATGACAGCAAAGCATAAACGACCCCCACAGAATCTCAATTTATCTTTTTGCTCTCATTCCCTCAGTGCATGCATTAATGGGTCTCTCCTAAAAGGATGGCAATATAAATGGCAATAAAGAGGAAATGATAGAAGAACTGTAAAAAAAAACACATTGCTTTGATTTCTTCTAGGCTACTCAGTATATATAACAGCTATAGTACTGAAATGATGTGACTAATTTGCCACCAAAACAGCCCTAAACTACCTCTGAAGATGTTGTATGAAGATCTGGTATGTGGCACCAAGATGCTAGCCGCAGATCATTTACATCCCATAATTTGCCCATTGACATTGAGATGTGTGGAAGTTGGAGTCCAAGTCAACACCTTGAAATCATTGTCCTGTTCTTCAATTCATTTTTAAATATATATTTTAGTGTGGCAGAGTGCAATATCCTGCTGATTAAGGGCAGTTTTATTAAGAAATACCACACGTCTGCAACAATGTTTAAGTAGGTGGTAACGTCTATAACAATGCTGGTCAGGACCCAAGATATCAATGCTCAGTGATGCACAAGAAGAACAAAGGCTAACCTGTCTAGTTTGGTCTTGTGGAGTCCTGCTGTTAATTATGGCAAATTTTAATAAATTAAAAGTACACTTTATGACTGTATATTAAAAAAAAACTTTCGTTCTGCTGCTCCTGTCAAGGGATTGCCACGGCAGACCATCCGATCCGCACACAACTTGTCACAAGTTTAATGCCACATGCACTTCTTGACACAACCCTTCCATTTTTCTAACCGGGCCTGGGACCAGCAGTACATGCAGTGGCTGAGTAGTACTCGGATCCTCAGAACCCCACATCAATAACCGAGAGCCTTAGCCGCCAGTACACTAAAGGGTTTTAGAATATTTTACAAATGCTTAATGTATTTTCCACACTAAAACATGTTTTTAAAACACATTACATTAGTAATGATGAAAGAGATTTTATTTGTGAATTTAACAGATTTCTTTTGAGCAAGTTTACAAAAACAGTACTATAAATAAATATACTATTAATTCATTTTATTGCCACATTACATTGCTGAGCTTAGATCTGACCAAGTAAAGCAACTCCGGATCACAACATCTAGATCACAACTTCCAGAGGCTTGTACATCGCTTCATACACTTTCTTTGGTACCCTTATGAGCCCATAGCTCTGCTGGAACAAGGTAAATCCAGACTCATCATATTACATGACTCTTTTCCATTGTTCCAAAGTCCAGTCTTTATGCTCCCTAGCAAACAGAACAAGTGGTAAAAGCTATAAGTAGTTTAAAGGGTCTAAAACAAAGAAGGAACTTACGGGAACCAGATGTCACAATAACAAACAGTTTTTTTATTAAGCACACTTTAATGCATCTCAAAGGAATGCAGTCTCACTACAATTATGCTTACTAAAAGCAGTGTGCACTGAGGTGCACGGAGCAGATAAGACAAGTGAGCGACAGGAACACGGCATCCTTAGATTGTCCTCCAGCCCAGGTGAATTGGGGTGCCCCGCCCTTTGTCAGGCGCATGGCGGCTGTAGGTGAGTTTGCATGGCTTATAATTGTGCTAGAAGTGGTTAGCCCAACGTCACAGTATGTATAGGCCATAGACTGTATGGTACAGACCCATCTGTAGTGACTATCTTTGGTCATAAAAGCCTATATCAGCAAGCAACATAGAGTTCTACTAAATTGCTGGATAGGCTGAGAGCTGATAAACATGTTCATGTTAGAATTGCATCCCTTATGTTGTGCAAATCATTAGTTGATAAAGAAGGGCTTTCCAGTCAAGCGTGAAATTAGTGGAATACATTAACCAATGCAAACACTACAATGGGCTATTATTAAAGTTCATAATCACAAGAGGATCAAATCTGCTAATGAAGGCCACATATTTTATATATACAAATAAAATACATTTTAAAGCTTTTATCATCACTAGTCCAAAACAGGATAAAGTGATTAGTAAAGATAAATTAAATTAATAAGGGAGAATTTAACATTTAACATAACATACATTTTTAAGCTTAATATTTATTATCATGTGTCTTGTACTCATTGTTGTTAATTCATGTTATTCTTCCATATGTTGTATGTCAGTCTCTACCAGAGCGAACCCAAATGATTTTACTGAACCTTACATTAACACAGTTAACAAACATTTTTTTTATATGTACATACTTGGAGAACTATTTTCCTTTTGTACCGTATATTTCTCTTTATTAATTTAAATTAATTAAATTAAATTAAAAAAATTAACTAAAAAAAAACATAAACCATTTAATTTAAAATAGCAGAAATTGTAACTACTGTACAGTTTCATATCTAAACTTTGGTTGACATGTATTATGTTTCATATTATAAATATGATTCTATTGGTATTCAGCTAAATGAAATATATATTTACATTTACAGTGCTCAGCATAAATGAGTACACCCCCTTTAAAAAGTATGAATTAAATCAGTAGCTCAATGAACAAAAGAAGAGTTGTCAAAATTTTCACAAGGCTGAGTTTTATTGAACACTTGTTTAACTCCATAACATGAAATTAAGGTTAATAATATAACTTTGATCACAAAATCTTTAGTTTTACTCAAATTGGTTGAAGCAAAAATGAATACACCCCACAACAAAAACTACTACATTTAGTATTTTGTATGACCACCGTGATTTTTAAGGACAGCACCAAGTCTTCTAGGCATGGAATGAACAAGTTGGCGACATATTGCAACATCTATCTTTTTTCATATTTTAAGAATAACCTCTCTTAGAGGCTGGATGCTGGATGGAGAGTGATGCTCAACTTGTTGCTTCGGAATTCCCCCACAGGCGTTTGATTGGGTTTAGATCAGGAGACATACCTGTACTTGGCCATTTAATCACCTTCACCCTGTTCTTCTTCAGAAATGCAACAGTAGATTTAGATGTGCGTTTTGGATCATTGTCATGTTGGAAAAGTGCACAACGACCAAGTGCACGGAGTGATGGCAGAATCTTCTTCTATAGTATAGAGCAGTACATTATTGAGTTCATGATACCATCAATGAAATGCAGCTCCCCAACACCAGCAGCACTCATGCAGCCCTACATAAGGACACTGCCACCACCATGTTTCACTGTAGGCACCATGCATTTTTTAAATCCTCACCTTTACAAAACCATTAGTTCCAAAAACAGTAATCTTTGTCTCATCACTCCAGAGTATAGAGTCCCAGTAGTCTTCATCTTTTTTAACATGGGCCCTAGCAAATTGTAGGCGTGCTTTTTTGTGCATGGGCTTTAGGAGAGGCTTCCTTCGTGGACGATACCATGCATGCCATTTCTCTGCAGTGTGCACCGTATGGTGTCACGGGAAATGGTCACTCCAGTTTGGCTTTCTACTGCTTTAGCTAACTGCAGTGAAATTGCATGGCGATTTTCTTCAACCCTTTTCATCAGAAGACGCTCCTGTCGATATGTTAACTTCCGTGGACGGCCTAAATGTCTCTGTAAGATTGTTGCACTTCCATCTTTCTTAAATTTTTGTATCACTTTTGCTACAATATTTTGACTGATATGTAAAGCTTTGCTGATCTTTTTGTAGCCCTCACCTTTTTGTGTAAAGAAATGATTTCCTTTCTTAGATTTCGTGACATTTCTCTTCCATGTGAAGCCATTGCTGACAGCATGAAATGGGAAGGGCTTTTTCTTTTGTTAAGTAATGCCCTTTTATAGTCACCTGTCTGCTGGACACCTCTTAAATGAATCATTAGACTCACCTTTAGTTAAATGCCTGTTAATTAGAATTTTGTAGTCTTAACTATGGCTTTTCTCCTTAGACTATAATTAGGGTGTACTCATTTTTGCAACATGGGTTTGAATGAATTTGTTAGGAAAATCACTTTTGTTTGTGCAAATTAACAAAACTTGTTTGCAATCAATGGCCCACATTTGTGTGAGTATTTTGTAGTATAGTATCTCATAGAAAATGTTGATTCTGAAAGGAAACTAAAGATTTTCTGACAAATGTAATGGGGTGTACTCATTTATGCTAAGCACTGTACATTTAGGCATTTGGCAGACCCTCTTATCCAGAGCGACTGACATTTTTATCTCATTATACATCTGAGCAGTTGAGGGTTAAGGGCCTTGCTCAAGGGCCCAACAGTGGCAAGTTGGTGGTTGTGGGGTATATATGCTAGATAAACTAAACTTGAAATGAAAAACTACATCTATAGAAAATAAAAGAGTGTTTTTAACAAGGAAACTTGTGAGATGTTAATAAAATTGATTGGATAAGGATCAACATACAGTATCACAGGATGGTTAGAGTTTTTATCTCTATTCTTGTTTTAATTAGGCTTTCATATGTACCTGTCCTCATTAAACCTAATATTTCTGTCTGTTTAGGTGAGGAATGTTGAGACAGAATAATAATAATAATAATAATAATAATAATAATAATAATATGCACATAATCACATTTCTCCATCAATGTAGATAACAGGCGCATTATAATCTATAATACTTTATTTATCTTTCAGGTAACATGGCAGTCATGCTTTTTATACAACACCATCTAAAGACATTTAATATATTTTGTACATATAATATCTTACATTAGGTGCATGAAACAGTTAGAAATATACAAAACAATATTCTCTGACTAGACATATCATCTATAGTTTATTATATTCTTCTGCTTTTGTTATCGATATTCTTTTTTTGTTTACATTTCAGAAATACTATGTGCTTTAGTTTCTGAGAGTATTATTGCAGAAAACAGTAAATAATAAGAGTCTTTAACATTTAGACAAAACCTCAGTGGTCATATGGACATTCACAGATACTTTTACACAGTACAGGTTTACAGAGAGAAATCTGCTGAATGAGAACTTTGTACAAAACGTACGCAACGCTAACTGATTGCACAATTTTAATTCAGTATCTTTGTTAAGTCATTTATTCATGTCCCTGTCACATGTAGCTGCCATAGAAGCAAACTAACTCTGTCTCTTTTTGAAAAACAACCGCTGGAGCTTGTGGTTTTAAAGCTTTGTGCTTTTACCGGTGGAATTATAATAACAGGGGTTAAACCAGTCATACACACAAAAGCATTCACATACATTTTATCTAGTTACTTATTGCCAAGGCATTTCTCTACAAAAGACCAAATATGCAGACTATAGAGATATTTCAACATGTGAACTGACTACTACAACTAGCTTGTGAATTTTGCTGGTTTCTTTAAAGGTGCCTTTCCCCAAAATGGCCTCACAAACACTGGAGACACACTATGGCTTCTGCTCACAGTCTGATTATTTGCTGAAGGCCATTCACAGCTCTAATCCATTTGATTCGGGTAAGGGGGGAAAGAGTCAAATTTGGTCACTTCCACCATTGTTCCTGAGGAGTGGCATGCAAATGAGCGGGACTGAACAGTGGAATCAGAGGCTATTACTGCCAAACATTATGCATTTTGTGTCTTTTTTGTACCCTGCACTTTCTAGGACACAGTGTGACGCGAAACACTTTCATATGCAAATGATTTCCATGTGAAAGCAATTTTGGTCCTTCTCACGCTTACATAAAAAACAGACTAAAAACGATTGAAAAAACATACAAAGTTATTTAGTTCTTAGAAAATAAAAAACTAACAGTCTCTCTTATATGTAAGATGAATCTGCTTGTGTGACAGATAATTCATCGCTGTTTCTGACGTCTGTAAACTCAAATCTATACTGGCTTGTGCTTATTTTGGGACTAAAGGATTACATGGGTTTTGTGAACCCTTAAGCCCGTTATAGCTGGATATGTTTTACCTGTCAAGTATGTTTTTTTAATATTCTGACTGGATTTTATATATGTAAACATCAATATTATTTAACATTGTACAACTTTTTTTAAAATTTTTTTTTTTAGATAAACAAGGTGTTACTGACTATTGCCAGATTTTGTTATTACATTACTGTTAGTTCAGAAAGGACTACTTTCGAAGAGAGATCGCCATGTTTGCTTAAACACTGGAGCTTTTTTACGCTCTGGAATTGTCATACAAGAAAAAAAATGCATTTCAAGTGATCTAAAATTCATAGATCTTGTTGGCAATCATTTGAATGTATAGTCAGTGATTTTATTTGGGTGGCAGTTGGATTATGTTTTGAAAACCCAATTTCAATCTCTAATTGATTCACCTAACACACACCGGAATGCAAATTAGAGGAGCACTCTAAATTGACAGGAAAGTGGAAACACCTCCTATCTTTATTTTTAGACTACTGATACTGAAATTGACTACACATTTTCCCATTCATTTATAGAACACGATACCTGCTGAAATGAGAAGAACTTCACCAAATATAAGACGTGTTCTGGTGAAAAAAATCACTGACCGCACCTTTAGAGTACCAAACCAGGTAAAACTAATCCAGCGTACGTGGATGTTTGGGATAATAAAACAGTAGGAGTCTCTTTACATATCCTTTTACACAGGCCATGAGGACCAGTTTTATGCTCCGATAATGGCCATTGCTCAAAACTAGACAATGATGCAGTTCATTATATTTTGTCATATTTTTGCCTACTAACTTTTTTATGTCTTCAAATACAATCAAATACAATTTGATTCTATTCTAAGATCTTTATACAATATCTTAACATAATTACATAAGGTAAATATATATTTTATATATTTTTATATATATATATATATATATATATATATATATATATATATATATATATCGAATTAGCACAGTAGTCTTCAATCACATCGGGATCCGGACAGTAATTGTTACAATGTTACATTTTGGAAAGACTAATATTTTGCATATGGAATACGAACTAGCACTAGATCATCGCTGGATCGTTGTTGTTTTTTTTTTTCATACACGCATTTAAATTTTCAAACAGCTGTAATCAGGTTGGTTACATTTTTCCCCTGGAGGTAGGTGATTATATTTTAGACACAGAAGTCCCTGCTAGTGTTCAACCTTGATTACTTGTTTTTGTTTTTGTTCCAAAGGACCTGCAATGTCCAGGGTTTTAGATGTATGCTTCCTCATTGGCTGCGTTCACACTCTCAGGTTGCTGCTCGGGCCCATTCTCTTGGCTTTTGACCAGAACCGTAGGCTGAATCATTATCCGGAGACGCTGGAAAATTCAAAGAGGTAAAAAGAAAATCATTTTTTTCTCCCTGCAGTGCACATGCAGTTGTCAAAGGGCAAGCTCAAAGCAGCAAAACTACAAAATCAACACACTGATTGATTGGCCAATCAAGCTGTAATTGAAGCTAACTCCTGACTTTTCACCTCCCTGTGGTGATTTGCTGATTCAAGTATGCCTATCTCACACACAGCCGCTATCAGCTCAGACCTGAACGCTTTGTTCATAATTGCTAGTTTTAAATGCCTATTTTCAGAAGCGTCTCTGTGCAAAAGCATGCAAGGCACCGCTTTGGTTTTCTTTTTGTAGACGCTTCATCTGAAATGTCTAATTTATTCAATCAGCCCTGCATTCACTGAGCAGAATGCAAATTATCTGTACAAAACCAGATTCTAGAAGAAAGCCAGCATTCTCATTTACCCCAAATCTATGTCATGTGTACAGTTGTCTACAGCTCACTCACTGTATCTGTTAGGCAAAAGTACGTTTCAATCTTACCTCTTTATAGGAGCCTTTTAATGTTAGGAACATGTAGCCCATGTAGCCAGGAATGAGGACCATAGAAGACAAGGCCATACACCAGCCTACACCCTGTCCCCACTTGGGGAACACATAATTATTCATGGTCAAGGGAACCATTTGGATGGCACTGAACAAGAACACACCCTAAAAATGAAAAAGTAAAAGTAATAATTATATATTTTTGAGCTAGAAAGTAAGATCTCCCATTATAATCAAGTATTTTAAAAATAACTACTTACAACCACAATTAATGGAGTAAATACCACCCAACACAACTTCCACCAAATGCAAGGTTTGTATCCAATCATCTCTTCAATATTTCCGTAGAATTTATTGACACCTTATCGAAAGACAAAAAAAGTAGAGCATTATACCACAGTGTGTAATGGTGCATCACTTTAGATTACAGATTACTGCTATACTGACTATTGGGATGTCAGCCCATGCAAATAGCAAATAATGCAGTAGTTTGCATAATCAAGCCTACTGAGCGAAACAATTAAGAAGGCACCAATTCCTATGAAATGCGTTCAAATACCGGAAACGAAGCTGGCAGTGAAATTAGCATGAATTAAATGGATAATCTAGTGTAATGAGATGTGTTGTGTGAGGATTATAACATCATGGTGGACAGTGCACTCAACTGCCTACTAGCTTTTTAATAATAAACTGTATATAGTAAAACCTCCGATAACTCACTGCAATGTAAAGTATATTTAGCCATTTCCTATTTTATTTAACATTCTTAAATGATGATAATAATAATACATACATACATGGATACATTTGTGTGCACAGCTTTAACACCATTCATTGTCAAACAATGCTAAATTTTAAAAATGCATAAGAAAAATCAAATTTTATATAGAGAACTACAATCTTAAATGGTACCGTGTATATGTGTATATCACAATAACTTATTTTTAAAAACCCTGTGGAATTCAGCATTTTAACTGGTTTATAATAAATAAAAAGGAATTCTTATAGACATACAGTACCATGCAAAAGTCTGAAGCCACCCCTCAGTTTTTCATATTAAATGAAATGAAATTTAATTACATAGATGAAACAATTTTTTTACTGCAACAGGCTGCAAATGTCTATACTGTAGATACAACTTGAAAATTGGTTGTTTATGTAACAAGCTCAGCAGCAACCTCATTTCCCCTCTCGTCTGTTCCAATCATTCAGCATTAAGCATCACCAGCGTACTAATCACTGGCCTGATCATCTGCCCGTGTTTCTCACTAGTTTATGCCTTAAGTTAGATGATTTTTTTTTGTTTAAAGTATTTATACACCACTGTGTGGCTTAACAAACAAACTCAGGTACAAAGACTGGACTGGAAATCAGAACCAAAACCTTGCCAAAAATTAGAGCAAAAAAGTAATTTACGAAGTCTGGAGAACTATTCCTCAAGACTACATTAAAATACAAGATGGTCTGGCTCTTTGGAAGCGAAGTATAAAGAAATGGTGGTTATTCAGGACCTTCTCACAGTACTGTATATTACTTTCTAATAAATGTTGAACATTGTTTTATACAGTTTTATGCATAAATAACTATAAAGATAAAGTATGAAAAACTATAAATATCCATAAGGTGTTAACCTTTTTTTTCTTGTAACCTGCATTTCATAAATGTCCCTGGCTAATGAATAACTATAAATTATTTCATATTGACATAAAAGATATGTTTACCATAGAACCATGATATGGAGATGCACTCAAAAAACACCAGGAACAGCAAACACATTCCACTGGCAGAGTAGTAATCAAAAAGCTTGAACACATAGAGGCCACCCTGTCATAAAAAAGAAAGTTTCTATCAATATGAATACAGAATATTACTATATGGTTTGCACAACTTACATAACATAGTGGTTTATACCAATACAAATTTCCAGTTAGAGCATTAGACGTTATTGTTTGTAATATTAATTAATGGAGTTTGTAGAGATTATTTTTAATTTGCCAAAAAAAGAGGGAAGACGGAAAAATCTAACTATAACTGAAAATAACTAAACAGCAGTTATGCTATCCCAAATATAATATACAGTCAAGTATACCAAATTTTCTGGACAAAAAAAACATTAAATGTTTAGGACATATTCTACTCAAATAACATTTATGCTAATTACCAAGTATAAAACAGCAAATTACAACCATTAACAACCAACCATACACTATAGTCAATATTTAATTCATTTATGTTGCAATTTATTTGATTTAAAGTAGGTTTTCGTCATTGTATTGTACTACACTTTGTAGAGAGAACTAATAAGTTAACTGGCAGACATGATGCACATTGTCACTACGATTTATTCAATGTTTTGATGGACCAATTGATTCATCAATGCACTGACCAATCATGGTTTAAGCATATGTATACATGTATAACTGGGGTACTGCAAAGTGATCTAATATGTTCATAAAAAAATAGATTTTTAACTTAAAAAGCTTTACTGAACTCACAGGTAAGGAGGGCTTTAGTCATGGATACAAGCAAGAGGGAGCTGGAGAGATCTATAGCTCATGTTAGCCAATGTATTTTTTTTTTAAAAAAAGGTTATTTATTCTGATGACATCAGAATAGTTTTGGTCTTGGCAAAAAGTCGTAGGTTTGGTGGAGTTTTGGATTTACCCAATTTAAAAACAACTAATTTCTGTCTTTTCATTCCCTTTGACATTGAGTCACTACAATGATTGCACGCCTAGCTTACTATCTTGCAGGAAAATGATACTGACAATGAATCAAAATGAATACCTAAATTGTTATGCCTCCTGCACAAAAGTCAGCATGCTAACTAAAAATCTGCAAATGATATTTAAGCCACCTACATGTTCAGGCTTTTCTGGTCACATACATGTAACAGCTTGAGGTCACTGTACTGTTGAACTGATAGCACTACAAAGCCATTAGCTCTCTAAGGGAAAATATTCACTTGAGATGTTTATGCCCTCCAAAGCAGTTAACATACTGTTATCCTACTTAATGCAGCTTCAAGGGCTTTCAATCTGCCTCTGTGGGGTTTTTTTTTGCACGGAATGTGTTCAGAGACATCCTCGCAATCACACTTCTGCCTTTATATAGGACATAATCTATAGGATGAGTGAATAGAGGTGCTCTACAGACAATCTGCAAATTCATATTGTACTTACCTGCGTGATGTTTGACAGTCCGATGATATAAGACACAAGGCAAACAACGGCAATGAAGATTTCGCGTCGTCCTCGCAATAAGCGCGGAAATTCATCCACCAACGCAGTGATGAAACCCTCTACTGTACAAAACTGTAGGAATGAAAATCCAATATTAACCCCATATGGTTAATGAGATAAAATGATTAGAACTGTCACATTCATGGATATGCACATCATGCAGGGCAGCCAGTGTAGCAGTTAATTTATGGAAAATGATTTGCCCCAGATGTGCCTTCTAATATTTATTAACTGACTTTACCTGACTGTCAATTCCAAGCATAAGCAGCATGGAAAAGAACAGAACTGCCCAAAGTGGTGAAACGGGGAGCTGAGTAACAGCCTCTGGATAAGCTAAAAACGCCAAGCCTGGACCTGAAAAAGAAAAAGGATCCTGTTTTATTAATACGAAATAACCAAATGCAAGACATGAAACGTAATACATATTGAAACAAAATGCTGTGGACAAACCCATCCCAAATTACCAGATGAAATGAAAGTGAAAAGCATGGCGAGACCAAGCAGAGTGCATTATTTCCTGTAATTTGGGGTGCTTTGTTGTGCATTACCTTTATCCAACACCATAGATATTTGCAAGAGATTCTGTATCTTTTTCTAACTCATAACTGAAGATGTTTTTGTTTTTTTAATATAAAATTCCAGACATCATGCTCTTTTCCAATATAACCACTATTTTATTTTACACTTGTGCATCTTATTTTTATTCTCTTCTTCAAACAGTTATCCCACCTTTGTCTTTAGAGAACTTTGGAGTATTTTAGACAATTTTATAGTATCGACCTGTAATTTTATAGTCTAACTGAACCTGGCAAGATAGTCACAAAGCTGTATTTATTAGATTAGACTATCATTAAGACCATTATCTTAATTGATGTTTCTCCATGTAGCCATGCTGCCTAAATCAATTTAAGTCCTTTTTTTTCTGTTAGAACATGTGCCTTAGTTAAACTACAGCAAAAGTAGCACCATTATTTTAAAAAATAGCATGCACATCATTATCAGAATTTCCACAGACATGAAATAGTATTAGATTTACATACATTTTGAGCATAAGAAAGTAAATATAATGATATTTGACCTCATGCCAAATCCAAAGGCTAATTTAATTTCTAAAAATAATCACCAACACTTGAGAGCAACCGATATGAACTCCAGTTACCTGATGCAGCTACGTCGGCAATAGACCTCTTTGTGATGTGAGCCATGAAGCCCACAATGGAGAAAATGACAAATCCAGCAAACATGCTGGTGAAGGAGTTAATGCAGCATACAATGACAGAGTCCCTGTGGAACACACAAAAGGATATTATCTAGGGTTATTATATTGATCTCTTGTCCATCAAGATTGATGAGGACTCATGTAGTCCATATTGTAAATGCCAGTGTCGATGAAGCGTAACCACTGAGTTATACTGCTTTGATCCTTTTTTTTCCAGGGTAAGGACATTGGTCTCAGTTAAATACCTTTAGTAAGTAAGTCATGTAATTGTTTCATACTTGTAAACATTGTTGGTGAAAGGGTTGTAGCTCCCGAGTGCAATCAGAGACCCAAGGCCGAGTCCGTAGGAGAAGAAAATCTGAGTGGCAGCATCAAGCCACACCTGAGAAATATAAGAGACACAGAAAAGTGTAAAATATGTCTTTCTTTTTCAGTCCAGTATCACATTTGCTGATCTATTTGTCTTCATTATTTAGAAACATTACATTGATTTCTTTTGACACTCTTTATCTCTCTTCCACTCTATCTGGGTCTCTAATGTTTTAATAATTTTGAAGGAGGTGTGACCTCATTGACTGTTATATTTTGTAATAGATGTTTAGTCATTCAGTCTGAAAGGGGTGTGGCTTATGCATCTGTCATTCATAAAGTAGGTATAGCCTCTGCATTAAAGGAGGCATAACCTCTGAATCTGTTAGTCGTCAAGAGTATAGGGCCTTTGCATCTTTTGCAACTGAGAAGGAGATGCAGACTCAGAGTTAGTCCCAGTGTCAGGGAGAGGTTGCTGCATCTGCCAGCAAGTCTTAAAGGGGTGTGGTCGCTGCATCTGTCAGTTTCTGTGAAGATGTGGCCTCAATGCATGTCAGCAGGCAGGGCCTCTTTCTTAAAGTTAACACTGAGAAAAACATATATATATATATATATATATATATATATATATATATATGTTTTTCTCATATATATATATATATCTGTGCATCTGTCTATCTATCGGTCTATCTGTCTATCTATCTACAAATTGTATAGAAAACACAAAACCTACTTCAGACTCCTTCAGCTTTTCAAAGTTAGGTGTGATATAGAACAAAATGCCCTCTTTGGCTCCTGGCAGAGTAACTCCACGGAAAAAGAGGATAAGCAGCATGAAGTATGGATATGTGGCTGAAAAATAGACCACCTAAAAGCAGATATACAGTGCATTAGAGTGGTCAAGAAACAGTTGTCTTTCAAGAGCTAGTTTATGCTGTCTGAATGTTCATCACTAGCTTGCAGACCAACCTTAATAATACAGACAAGTACACAGATTATCTCAATTTATAACATCCCTAAAAAAAAAGTGACAAAAATCTGACATACGATAACTGCAAAAACTGACAATTTCTTTCCTTTAAAAAAGGTTGAATTCTTACCTTTCCTGTCCAACCCACACCTTTCCAGATACAAAAGTAGACCAGGACCCATGCGATGGCAAGTGTTATTGCAAGTGGCACTCTGATCTCCCCTGGTTTTTCCAGACCATCCGTAAGCTGATGCACATTCCGTCTAAGGGCCACATGAAAACAATATTAGTGTTGAAAGGATCTGACCTCTGACAAACTGTAATTGATAGAGGCTATTCCACTTAGTCAAAACACTGCCTTCATTCTTGATGCCCGTCATGTAAGCTAGAGCTGTCCGACGGCCAAACGAACACAATTGTTGCATTTTTGTGTAAATAACACTGGTCCTTTTTAGAAAGCCGGGGGGAAAAGATGGCGTTTTAGCATGCAAACAAGAGTCCTGAATGCCAAAACTGTTCCAGTGAGTGCATGCCCTTACTCCCAAAACTCCACGACGGCGCTTGTCATGTTAGACGTGTTTGCCAAGCTGTAGTTGGAAAAGCATTGGTCTGTATTCCAGGGGTTGTTGCAGGATTTCCATGGGAGATCCTGAAATAGGACAACGTTTCAAATTTAATGATCTAAAATGTTGAAAATATTACACAGGGTGTCAATTGACTTCTACTATACATATCACATTTTAAGAGATCATTGCATAATTTGAGAACATTTAATCAATATTTACTGTCAAATGATTAAATTGTAATCTGAATTTATTTGCTTAAGATTGCAATTATGTAGCCAATACAGAAAAAAAAATCAGTAGACTTTATTACTGTAACACTTAACATATATATGCTATAGAGCTTTTGTGCTTACCGTGGTAAAAGAGTTGTACAGATAGTAAATGGCCCAGGCAATGATGACAATATAGTAGATGTTAAGCCAGAAGGACAAGACTGCTGCCGCCAACCCAACACCTGTGATCACACCCCAGAAATATGGTGTAATATGAATAAAAATTTTAAATCGACCATCTGATGGCAATCTGATGGTAACATTGCATGCTAAACTCTACCATTATTCTGTATTTATTACAAACAGACAAGATGCTCGATTAATTTAAGTGATTGCAGTTGTTAAGGGTTTAGATTGTAGATGGGTTGTAGATTTTTCTCTGCATGATTACCTTTAAACATAGGCGCCAATTTCCACACTCCAAGGCCACCGATGGAGGTGTACTGACCGAGAGCACACTCAAGAAAGAACAAGGGCATGCCGGCGAATATGAGGGTCAAAAAATATGGAATCAAGAAGGCCCCTAAAAAAAGCAATAATAAAACATTTAGAAATCATAGAATACAAATACTGTAAAAGCATTGCACCAGTCCTCAAATTTTGCACAGTTTCAATGCTTAGAGCATTGAAGACATTTTTAATTACATTCTAAAATTAGAAGGAAAAATTAATTATTCAAGCTACTGATAAATTAAGGAGATTAAACATTAAAGAGCATCACTGAGCTTCACTAGTCACTTTGTTATAAAATTATTATGTTAGGGGAATTTCAAAATACATGTAAACCTCAAACATATAAAAATGTATAAGAATAAGGATAATATTATTCTATTTATTAAAAACACATTTCATTAATCTGTGTAATTGTACACTTAATACATAAGTAACCTAAAAATAAATAAGAAGCAAAAAGTATTCTCTACTTAACTATTATTATTATTATTATTAATAATAATAATAACAAGAAGAAGAATGTAAAAAATGTGACAGTGAACCACACGTCTAACAAAATAATAATAATAATAATTATTATTATTATATACTTATTATTAATAATTGTACATATAAAAATAAATATATAAGTATATCATATAATTATACAATTATTATTATTATTAGTAGTAGTAGTAGTAAGAATAATAATATTTATTATTATTATTATAAGTGACACACCCCCACATCTAACGTCATATATTATTGTTATTATTAATATTATTATGACGATGATGATGATGATGATGAAGAATGTAGCCGCCGGTGTTTACCTCCGCCGTTTTTGCCGCACAGATAGGGGAACCGCCACACATTTCCAAGCCCGATGGCATAACCGACGCACGAGAGCAGAAAGTCAAACTTGCCGGACCACGTTTCCCGAGCCGGAAGCTCTTTCTTCTTCTGCACTTTGACCACCAGTGTCTTGGGCTTGTCGTTGGCCGCGGGCGCCGCGTTCACCTCCGTTAGAACGTGTCCATCTGAGGCTTTCGCTCCGTTCGTGGCCATGTCGCGCGGCTTGGCGGAGCTCCTGGCGCCCGGACGCGAGACTTCGGCACCGCTCCACGCGGACAGCAGCTTCGCGGCTCCGTGCCCTTTAAAAACAAACTCGACTCGTGCGGAGTAAAATCTAAAAACAACACAGCATAATCAGCGACGCTACAAAGGAACAGCGGGCCATCATTCTTAAATCTTCTTATTTTCTAAAACACCAAATAAACGCTAAACAAACACCCCGAGTGGATCATTAATACTGGTTTTCTCGCCGCGCGCACTCGTGTGACGCTCGAGCGCATATGTCCAGAGATACACAGGCTGTGTTGCAAATGACACCATATTTAATAGGCTAGTGCATGAAATGTCTTACTAATATGTCACAAACATGGTTGATTGCAGTATCGCGTGATTTTTTTTTTTTTTTACACTATTTAGTAGCCTTAGGGAATAGCGCGGTTTGGGACGCAGCCTTTGGTTCCGCGCGCACATTTTTTCTGCAGCTACAATAAATACACGCGCATTTGCCGCGTTCAGAATACTGATGCATAATAAAGCAAATACCTGAAAGAATTCTCGGGAAAGACTTACGTTAGGGGTCTGATTTAATGGTTCACACTAATTTAATATTCCAGTTAAAGCGACACTATAGATCAAGGGTACAGTAGTAATATATTTACGCACATAAAAACAAAGTAATAAATGCAGTAAGATATTTCCTGCAGATTTACCGTCCTGTTAACACAATCACGATTATAATAAAACCCGCTGTCGTTCAAACCTTTTGTCTCGACATTTAAAATAATTTTTAAGGAAAAACTATTAATCCCTTTTAGAAGTTGACTGGGAAAAGTTATCTAAGATAAAAAAAAATGCATGCATTTTTCTTGCAGATTTTCATATTTCCCTCCTAAAGTCCCTTCCGTTCAATCACTCACTACATGACAACTCCGACCGCCACAAAGGTCCGTAAACGAAGAGCTTAAGTAAAATCTGCTTACATTCAACCGGATTGTCCTGTCAGACCTTCCGTCTGCTTATTCCTTTTGAAGGTAAGTAAAGTCAAGTGTTTCCATAAAGCAGAAAAAAAAGATAAAAATTGGTTTATCCTGATGTCCAAGAAATAAGAAAAAGCCCAGACAGAGAGGGATCCTGGAGCAGCAGCAACGCCAACTAAAGCATCAGGCAGCAGAGAGGAGGAAGATGATGATGGTGATGATGATGATCCTCCACCTTCATCCGCTGAGCTCCAATGAAAAAGTGAGGGTAAAATCTCGCCAAGTCCAACATCTCCAGCGCTGACATCACACTGGTGCATCTTTACAGTCTCCAGCTTTTATACAGGCTGTTTTGTGTGTGTGTGTGTGAATTTGTTTAGCTTTTGTCATCAGTTGACAGAGGGCTGTTTGTTCATGTTGAGTTGTTTCCTCTATTTTTAGGATCACCTCAATGTTTAAAGACAACAGTTTATAGTTTATCGTTGCATTGCCAAAGACAGAACATTACCCACGTTTAGTGTTTCACATGGATTTGATATATATATATATATGAAGATACACTGCTGAAAACCTAACAAAAAAAAGATTCCCAACACTGCAGTGTGTCAGAGCAATTACTTTTTTTCAGCTTGACATAATGCCTATCATTGTTTGGCTTTGTCCTCGCCCCTAACCAAACCTTCAGAGCACACTGCTTGCAAAAAAAAAAAAAAAAAAAAAAGCACATGACATAAAAAAAACCTCATTTACTCTGACTGAACCAACAATTGCCAAAATGGCAGATTCAGGAGATGATGCCAAACGTGCGGTGGATTCTGCAATGCAGTGATAAGGGGACGAGTCAATAAGTGAAGTCTGAGGGTAAGAGATAAACTAAAGACTGGGTTTATAATCTCCTTAGCTGGCTGCCTTTCAAAATAAATTTTCTTTTGGATAGAAGCGAAATAATCTACAGTCTTCAACTGCGATAAATTAGCTGTTTCCAGTCAGGAAATGGATGTATCAAGACATCTACAGTGAAAGCACAGATGACAAATAAATATTTTATAATATTTTATAATGTAGCATATTCGGAAATGGTCATATTATAAGTTTAAGATTAGTATAATGCCTGACAAAAAAAACAACAACACACATACACATAATTATTATTTAATACAAATAATTAGTTTGACCACCTTTAGCTTGATTAGAGCACTCAGTGTGGTGGTAAATTTGCACATGAAATTCATGTTCCCAGAAACACTTTTTTACAAACCGAGTCCTGGAATATGCTTGTGCCATCAGGTGAAAAAAAAAACTCCATTGATGTGATAACCGTGGCCTACAAACATAGCTGACAAGGACTTCAACTACCATTACACAGCATCCCTCTTATGTTAATACTGATCATGTACACCTGAACTCTATTGGAGAAAGTATATACAGTAAGGTCTTTAGTGCACTCACTTAACTGTGAAGGATATCCTCTGTATTCAGAGTCTCTTTGTTATTTTTGCATCATATGTTGTTTAAACATAGACTGACCACTGTCTCATTTATAAATTGTTTCTGACTTACATATTGCATCATGGAACTTGATGTACAGTATACGCTCAGTGGTACTTGTAGATACTTCCAAAAATCAGCGGTGTACACAGGAGTTTCCTAGTACAGATAAACCTCTTTTCATGCAGTGCACATACAGTATAATACCTGACAGCTAGCAGTTGACATGTAGCTTAACAGTCCTTTCATAGTGACTGTGAGGTTGTACAGTATGAGATTGGAGGTTCAAGTAATAGAAACAAATGTTTATGGAACTTGGAAGCCAACTAATGTATTTGCATATGAATTCCATTATGTCATTTAATGGAGTCAGTTACGATACTTTGACTTTACTAAAGCAAAAAACACTTTTGGCTGAGGGCTTCCAAAATATGCAATAATCCCCTTTGAACAGTTGCTATTGAGATGAGTCTGCTACTTATGCTCTGTAAAGCCTTCATAAAGGCTCTGATCTAAGGTGCTGTAAATTGGTGAGTTTTGAGGCTGGTAACACAGAATGAACTTCTCCTCTGCAACAGAGGTCATTTTTGGTCTCACTTTCCTGGGATGGCCTTCATGAGAGGCAGTTTCATCATGGTGCTTGATGGGTTTTGCAAATGCACAAACTTAATTCTTGTAATACTTGTTCCAGAACAGGTGATCTACGTGTCTAAAAAAAAAAACTGACTGATGTTATTGTTATTTAATTACCTAATTCTTCATGTGTTACTTCATAGTTTAAAAAAAAAAAAATCCAGTTTGTTCTAGAATGTAGAAAATAAATCCAAACTTGTGTGCAAACCTTTGACTGGTACTGTAAATCAGAACCCTAAATAAACAAATATATAAAATCTAAAATATGGATTTTATGTAAATTAGGACAAAGGTAAAGTGTCCAGGATTGTTAGACAAGAGCAGATGTTTTCAGAGTTGCCAAACCACTATGTTGCCAGACATGCTTCCAGGAATATAAAGTGACGTAATGAAAAGACATATGATATAGCATTAGCAGCACTGCATTTGCAGTCCAACTAGCTAGAATTTCCCTAATTGGTTATGCTGGGTATATAAATCTTTGAGTGCTTAGCATCACTATAGAAAAGCATCTAGCATCTTTCCCTAGGATGGTTCTCCTTTGACCTAATTTACACAAACTCTGTATACAGTATAAACTGTGTACAGTATATAGAGTAGGGTTTTTCTCTAAATCTCAAAATTGTAGTCTTTCATTTTAATTTCTATGTTATAAAAAACTAATTTTACACCCAACACAAAAAAATATGTTGCATAAAATGAAAGTATGTTAGATAAGCCACAAAAAACAGAAAAGAAAATTTTACGTATTTTAAAAAATTAAAAAAATTATTTAATCTTAAGTGCTCAATAAATGTTGGTTCCTTGAGCAAGACCCTGAGCCCCAAGGTGCCTTCATTTGAACTGAATCACGCCTTATCTGTACTTTCCTTATTTTTAATGCATCTGTCAAATTACTGAATGTAAATTAATTAAGCACATTAAACAAAAAATGCAGTTATACAGTAACTTATTTTAACAGTTTATACTATGTAGTTCTTCATTTGTGTTAATTGTGCAGTAAGCAACTGTTATGAGAAAAGTAAAAGGCTAGAAAGAATCACCTTATAGCTCTTTTAATTCAGTGGAATGAATTAGTGGAGAGGATAAGTGTTATGATGCCAGATGGCAAGCCAATGAGGGGTGAACCAACCTACTGGTGATACTAAGTGAAATTTAGCATTTAGAACCCCATCTGGTTGATGTGCCCTCCAGGGATTAAGGTGTTCAGTTTTAGCCTGCACATTTAAAGACATACACCGAGCTTTCAGGTGTCTGGCAACTGTTAGTGGCACACATGGTTACTCAACTGTGCATTTGAGCTCGTAATTGCAGAAGGCATTTAATCTCCCAGTTCTGGGCACCAGCTAGAGAGCAATGACACAAAAACATTATAGCTGATCATACAGCAGTAAAAGCATTTTCTTTTGCTGAATGATTGAAGGAAGACAGTACAACCTTTTTTGTGACTGGAAGGGGAAGAACTAGGAATGGGGTTAATACTGTATGTTTGATAGTAACTTAGGCAGTTTTTTAGGTGCTTTCTCCTGCTAATACTGTAGGATCTAGGGCCATCGTTTTGCAGTAGTTAAGCATTTATCAGAATTCGGATTTTGTTCCACATGTGTCATCACACAAAGCTCTCAGGAGCTGGGTTCAGCCTTCCTTATAATGACTGGAGATCCATACCAAAGATTTAAGAATGAAAAGCAGTCTAAAATTCTACAGCGGCACTCACGGACATGGTGTTTATTTGGGTGAGGAGAAAAATTTTCTGCACCATTTATTTCACACTGGGTTTCAATTAATCTAGGCAAATGTGTTTAAACTCTATTTACTCTAAATACAGTTGTCCTCATTTAATGCTGTATGATTTAAAAAGATAGATACCACCAGTAGGTCTTAACCCATCTATCTATCTATCTATCTATCTATCTATCTATCTATCTATCTATCTATCCTTGTCTGTTTGTCTCTGTCTGATTATATTTTCATTAAAAATATATATAGTAGATACAGGCCAAGAGCTTAATTTAATGTCTAGAGACAGTTGTGTGTGAAAATCCCAGGAGGCCAGCAGTATTTTTTTATAAGAGTGGGTTCTCTGTTGAGTCTGGTTCCTCTAAAGGTTTCTGCCTATTGTCAGGAGATTTTTCTTTGCCACTGTCGACCTCAGCTTGTTCATCAGGGACAAACTGATACTTTATACTATTTATACATATTTCCTCATACTTTTCAAACCTATTTCTATATTTTCTTATTTTATAAAGCTGTCTTGTGACAATGACTATTGTTATATTATTATATAGGCATTCTTGGCAGCATGGAGGCTTAGTGGTTAGCACTTAGTGGTCGCCTTGCTCCTCCAGGTACTGGGTTACTGTAAATTCTTGCATTGGTGTCTGTGTGCATGGTTTCCTTGTGCTTGGTGGGTTTCCCACGAGTTTTCCAGTTTCCTCCCACCGACAAGCAGATTAGGCTAATTAGCTGATTAGGTGAATCTTAGCGTGAATGTTGACCATAGGTCCTACCATGGTTGTACAAAATGGGTGAAAATACAATGGTCACCATTGGCCTCCACGGTTTCTAGTTTGACTACAGAGGTTCCTAGATGGTTTCTTTATTATTCATAATAAAGTGGAAAATGAGAGGAAGGAAAATCATACCCACATGTGTTTTTGATAATTGTGTTTATGATTTAGTCCTACTTTGCAAACTTAGACAGATGCACTGCAGTGTCATGTACATAACAGGGGCAGTGGTAAAAATCCATTCAGTGATAGATTTGATTAACTTTTTGTCAACACTCTCTTTACACTCATTTTTAGCACTTTTGTTTCCCCTGTACAGGATTACTGTGAGCTCAAACACTCAAACTCTCAACCCTGTAGCTGCAATGACACAGTGCTAACCACTATGCCAAGATGCTGCCCATATGGTAACACATCTAAGCTATTCTGTTCATAAAACACATTGGACAGTAAGGTGTTTGTTCATAAATAGAAAAATCCACTCTTTAGCAGGTATTCAGAAATACTGTAATAATGACTGGAAATACCTTTTGATTTATTTGCCAATAGCCAGAACTTCCATGAGAACAGCACCTGCTGTCATATCCTAAAGACAGAAAATGTGCATCTGCATACAATACTTTAGTAGTTGTTTATCAGCTGTGATATTTTTTATAATTTTGTACCCTGTTGGTTGTTGATATGACCATGGTTTTGGCATGGTGTCTGTCCTTGCTCCTTATGGGTTCCTGCAGGGCTAACTGCACAGCTTTTTATTTGGAGGATGCTGATATGCTGAAATCAAGCCTCATTTTCCAGCTTCCATTCAATTCCTTTTATTCTCAAATACTGTCACATGTGCCTCACTGCCTCCATAATTGAGATAACTGTCCTTCAAGAAGATTCACATGGCATGCAAATCAAGTGTCATGCCAGTGAACTGAAAAGTCTAAACAGGAGTTAATTGAGATGGGATTCATTTAGTTCCAAGGCTTTTACATGTGAAATCAAGAACTTTGTCTGTTTGGTTCCGTAGTGCTTATTCAGATTACCACCTTTTCGATAGATCTTTGATTTGGATAACAGTTTTATTATTGACATTTTTTGGCAACTTAAGAAAACAAAGTTGCCAGTTTAGTAATTTATCCATAGAGTGTAATTATTATTATTATTTTTTAAACAATTTTCCCCAATTTTTCTTCCTAATTTACTAGTGTCCAAATCCACCCCATCACTAGGGGGCTCCCACATTAAGACTCAGTCTGGAGGGCCGAAGACTATCACGTGACCACGAACCTCCGAACCACGTGACGCCGGCCAACCAAGCCATTTGTCTGTTTGGTTCCATACTGCTTGTTCACATCTTCACACAAGACTACATCTTTTTGGAACTGCTCAGCCAATCAGGTTCCTCTAGACCGCCGCCTGCGAAAGGTTATAGCATCACTAAGGGAATTAAACTCGCAATCTCCGGATGATAGGGCGAGCACTTTACCACTGCGTCACTGCGCCACTCAGAGGGTCGTAAATATATATATATTTTTTACAGTTTATGAAAACTCTGAGGTCTCCTTGGTTGTGTAGTTAGTTCTGACCCAAATAAACAATAAACAGGTTTTATACTGATCTCAACTCCAACGTTTTCTAATCTTCTATTATATAGAAGTTTGGACTAGAGCGGACAAGTAATCATTGGAAAAGAAACCATTAGAAAGCAAAATTCATCGTTAATCATCAGCATAGATATCATAAATCGAAATCTCTTTCAGAATGATTTCACTTAGATTGAAGAAATAGTGTCCATGCAATTAGAGCAAGTGCAACTGTTCAGGCATGTCAAAATCCACAATCTAAGAGGTATTTCAGATAGTAAATTAACAGAGACAGTCAGGGACCTCAAAGATCTTTGAAATCTTTTTTAAAAAGATAAAAAATATATATAAATATACAGTGGGTAGTCAACCAGAATGCCTATTACCGCCATGCTTACTTCCGTGGCAAAAAGACAGTGAAATTCGAAATTTGTGCAATGACTGCCAGGTGGCGCAAAGTGACATTTTTACTCGCTGCAGTTTTAAAATATAATTAAGTCATAAAAAAATGTTGTATCGAAGAAATACAATAGTGATTGTATTTTCCACCTGAGTACTTTATACAACAAACATAAACAATTTGAAACAGAGCTATTGATATTTACTTTACAATAATGAGTCAAAATGTTGATTGGTTAAATGTTGTTTAAATCAAGTTTACTAGCTGACAATTTTATTTGTACAAAGAATAAACTGTTATATAGCATGTCTCTGTATCTTTTTATTTTTATTAAAGTTCTGGTTATTTCGGGTACTTAAAACACATTGTTCTGTTGCTCATGTTGGGTCATATGAGATGTACTGTAATAGGTCATTTACAAATGAACACCTAGTTGGGTTATTTTGACCCAACAACTGGTTTATTCTTTATTCTCTGGTTTCTCCAACTGGCAGCCTGCAAAATGTTTTAAATATTACTGTTATTGTGTCACAGGTGTAGTTTTAAGAGTTGTTTGGGCAAGAATACGTGTGTATACAGCTCGAAACCTCCATTGGTTATTAAAGATAGCTTCTATTTAGAAAAAAATGCCCAAACGATTTCGGAGATTTGAGCTTCAGGAAATCTCCCGGTGCTCTCCGCATAACACCGGGCCAACACAGACTCATGTCTGAAAGAATACTGTATATAAATGTTTTTTAAACGCGGGCTATTGTTTTTTAACTTATAATATTTGTTAATTTAATTTAAATGAGATTTGGCTCTGGATTTTGATTTGGCATCGTGATCCTCCTCTTTAATTTTCTATGTAGTTTAATCAGCGCACAACCGCACGCATAAAGTTTGCACCAGCAGAAGTAGACTAATGATTATGAATGTGTCTGTAAAAAAAAGCAAGAAGACTGACTGTGACCATTTTAAAAAATTAATTCATAAATTAGTGATGTCTTTGGTTTCGGCTGTGGTGATGAAGGTAATCATGTCATCTTGTCGTCTCCGCACTAGTAATTGTGGCAAAAATTCACTTTTCATACGAATTACGTTGTCCAAAATTTGTTTTCCATTAGTTTATATAAAAGCAGATATTTCACTTTCTAAATTTATATTCTATATATATCTGCGAGGCAAGTGTACACAGAGTTTCGGTTCATTTTCTGACGCGCTGTCACGAACCTTCCTCTGATGTCTGCGTGGGTGTGGCATAATGTGCAGGAGGCGAGCTGGCGGTTCTTTTGCTGGCTTTTATTTAAGCACATAAAATAAACACAACATAGATCAACTCAAAGGAAAATAACTATACAGGCAACAAAAGCTAGACGCCTGACTGTGCTCCAGTCAGGCTCTTTATAATCAACTTAATTACCTCACCTCGGTTCAGGTGAATTCCCACGTCACCTGACCGAGGTGCAGTCTGGGACATGCAGTCCAACTAAAACACTAACTTTAACATAAAACAAAACAAACCCAGGCGCTTTGGCGCCCTCTAGGGGTTAACCGTTACAGTACCCCCCCCTAAAAAACGCTCCTCCGGAGCGTTACCGGAGGACCCGGACTCCCTCCCCAGCGGTCCCAGTCCGGACCTCCAACACCGAGGCGGTCGATCCCCTCTCGTGGGCTAGGCTTAAGAGCTGGGGCGACGCTCGGCGGCGGCTGAGGAGCTGGGGCGACGCTCGGCGGCGGCTGAGGAGCTGGAGCGACGCTCGCTGTGCTGGGCGGCAGCGGCGGCGGAGCGGGAGCGACGCTCGCTGAGCTGGGCGGCGACGGCGGAGCTGGAGCGACGCTCGCTGTGCTGGGCGGCGGCGGCAGCGGAGCTGGAGCGCCGTCCTCAAAGCCGGGCGGCGGAGGAATCAGCAGGCCGGCCTGGAAGTCTGGCTGAGGAGCCGGAGCGTCGTTCGCTGCCTCCATCGGCGGCTGCTGAGCTGGCGCGATGTCCTCAAAGCCGGGCGGCGGAGGAAGCAGTAGGCCATCCTCCAAGCCCGGCTGAAGCGCTGGCTCGCTGTTCATGCCGCTTGGAGGCGGCAGATCGGCAGTGCCGCACACGACGCTTGGCGGCTGTGGAGCGGGAGCGACGTTTCCCACGTCTGGCAGAGACGGCGGCGCGTCGACCTCCGTGTTGACTACAGCCGGGAGCGGGAGGAGAAGCGCGTCGTCCAGATTAGAGAGAGGGAGAGTGTCCGGAGCTACAGCGCAGTTCTCTCGAACCTGGACGAGCAGCCTTTGGAGTAGCGCCACCTGCTCCCGCAGGTCGGAAATGCGCTCTCGGTTTAGCTGTGCCAACAACGTGTAGTCCTCCTCCGTTAAGTCCCCGTCACCGTCCTGCCAGGCCTCCTCGGCCCGTGCCTCTTGGATGGTGGTTGGGACCGTGTATCTCCCCGCTGCCTCACCCTTGAACGGCGTCCGCCGAATGGCGAGTCTGCAGCCTTCCCAGCTCTGCCGCGCTCTTCTCTCTCGCTGCTCTTCGCTGTCTTCCAGCCAGTCCGCCGGTTCGATCAGCTTGCAGCCTTCCCAGCTCTGCAAGAGCTCTCTCTCCCCTTGCTCCTCGCTGTCCTCCAGCCATTCCGCCAGCTCGGGCGAGATGGTGATAGCGCCCCCCCAAAAAACGTCTGGGGGAGCGACCTCCGCTATGCCAGTACGACGGTCTAGCTTTCTGTCACGAACCTTCCTCTGATGTCTGCGTGGGTGTGGCATAATGTGCAGGAGGCGAGCTGGCGGTTCTTTTGCTGGCTTTTATTTAAGCACATAAAATAAACACAACATAGATCAACTCAAAGGAAAATAACTATACAGGCAACAAAAGCTAGACGCCTGACTGTGCTCCAGTCAGGCTCTTTATAATCAACTTAATTACCTCACCTCGGTTCAGGTGAATTCCCACGTCACCTGACCGAGGTGCAGTCTGGGACATGCAGTCCAACTAAAACACTAACTTTAACATAAAACAAAACAAACCCAGGCGCTTTGGCGCCCTCTAGGGGTTAACCGTTACACGCGCTTAAGTTTACCAAAAACAATACAGAACAGCGCACCTTGTTTGCTTTCAAACATTTACAAAATCATAACTTTTTTTTGTCATTGTGAGTGCGCTTAAATAAAAGTAGGGTCTTATAAGGGCTATGTAGTCTTATATAGTTTTATTATATAGTTTTTGCACATTAATCTGGCAAACTTTTTCTAATGCACACCCAGAGTCTGTTTTCTGAAAGACTGGATATAAAGGTATACATTTACTTTGCTTAAATTCGATGCAAATAAGAAACTCATTATAAATTTAAATTCTAAATTTGTACTGTAGTTTTAGTACTGTGATTATAAATTAATTTAATGTTTCACTTGTATTTCATAAGGTTCTGCTGGTGGTGGTACAGCGCGACAGGTGGGCTACTGGGATGTAAAAATTTTATTTGTTAAAATGTTTTTGTTATTTATTAAGGAAAATCATAATGATTATAACAGCCTCCTGCATTTAATTCTTTTTTTTTTTTTTTATAATTTGAGCTTCAGGTAATTCTCAGGCACTCTACGAATAACACTGGCCCTACGCAGCCCAGTGTTGCCAACTTAGCGACTTTGTCGCTATATTTAGCGACTTTTCAAATCCCTCTAGCGACAATTTTTTTAAAAAGCGACTAGCGACAAATCTGCCGACTTTTTCTTGTGTTACTGGAGACTTTTGGAGACTCTGATGTGTCTGTACTGACTCTTCTCAACTTGCCACAGCAGCTGCCCCTGCCGGCCCCTCCCCCGTCCCAAAGCACTCACAGACAGGCCTGTCCTCTCGCAGGAGCCCCCCCCCCCCCCCCTAGTGTTAACTAGTGTTAGTGTTGAGGGGGGTCTGGAAAACTACTCTGTTAAATTGTTAATGTAGATGGTATTTAAAAAATGTTACAATGTTATGGTTAAACTGTTCATGTTTTAAGGTTCTAAGTGGATTATAAGATTATAAAGATAAAAAAAACAAGCAAAAAAAAAAAAAAAACAGAAAAACAAACAAACAAACAAAAAAAAAAAACTCCGCCAAAGTGTCTCATTTGGGTCACTTTTGCTGGTCCCAAGCCTGGGTAAAGGAGGAGGGTGGGAATTGTGACATTAAAAAAACTAAACTAATGTTAAACAGTAACACTAGCTTTCCTGTTCTTTTTGTTTACTATATTTTTTATTTTATTTAGGCTATTATATATATAAAAAAAATTAAAACAGAGGCCTACCATAAGCATGTCTTATTCTTTTTCTATTCTATCATCAGCATTTGCTAAATGCACTGTGTATAAGCTACAGTAACTGAGACATGGCATAGCATTTGCATGTCTTTGCTCTTTTGTTGATTTAATTCATATATATATATATATCTATGTATAAAAACTAAGACGGTACGATGGAGCTTTAGTGCCACGTTAAAAAAAAATGTAAATCTACAAGAATAAAGTCAATGTTATGAGATAAAAGTCGAAATGTTACAAATGGGATTGTCAGATACAAATACACATTCTTACCATATTTCAAGCTTCAAATAAGTGTCACGTAACTTTATGAAAGCCATATGACAGAATTGTCTCTTACTTTCGGTTTCTGAATTTGCAAATAACTTGCATGTGCAGCGTGCATTATGCAAATTATGTGATGACATCATCTAGCGACTTCTAGTGACTTCTACGACAGCCAATAGCTACTTTCCTTACTGACGAGTTGGCAAGACTGACGCAGCCTCACCTTGAAATGAATTTCTGAAAACTACCGCTGGCTGTGATGTCTCTGTAATGGTTAAAACAGCGGAGCTATTTTATTTGGGGTATTTCTAACTGGTATTCTTTGGTATAATATGCTTATAGTATAATATATTGCGGCTGTGTGACGCATCCTGTACTTTGTGTTCCAGACTCTTTGGTGGAGGCTGTTGATGTTTGCTTTAAAGGTTTTCTTGTCTTCGAATACACAAATCAGTGTCATCCCACTTGGAATTTCTTTAGCATACTGTATACTAGATTTATGGACATGAGTCTGTTACATTTTTAAGGACAACAGCCAAAATGTAATCAAGAATATTTTAAAAAGTTTTATTGTTCTTGTTTTAATGTTATTTTAAAGTAAATTAAACAGCAATAGCTAAAATAAATAAATAAATATATTAAAATAAATAGTTTAATGGTTTAAATATTTAAAATAAATAGGTAAAATATTAACAAGGGAAATATTTGATGTCATGTGGGCATTACAAGATTTGTATTAAAAACTACTAACTAAAAAGGCAGGCCTAAAAATAGATGCTTTTTTTTAGATGCTATATTTTTTATAGTCTAAATAAAAATGCTTTTCTAAACGTGGGCTGTCATTGTTTACTTTCTCTTCTTTAATTTTCTTATGTAGTCTAATCAACGCTCAACCGCACGCATAAAGTTTTCCAGAGTGCGGAGGACTTTTGTTGTACTAAATAATATTTATGCAGTATAATCGGGGCCCCTTATTCCTATTAATCCTGGGTTGTTGTTCTTTTAGTGTTACTGTGTGTGCTTTACAATGTCAGACAACATTCAAATGCAAATAATTTACCCTCCAAGTGTGAGTCAGCTGTTCTCACATATAAAATGCACCTCTCCTGACTTTTTTTATTCAAATTTTTATTTGTAACATACTGTACAGTACATAGTCATACATAGTACGATATGCAGTGAAATGCTTAGACAACTGCTCGTGACCTTAAAATAAAAGACTATGAATAGAAAATAAATATGAAATTTTACGAAGAAAGAATAAAATAAAATATAAAATTAAAATAAAATAACTGTACAGTACAAGAATACCCATTATAAGAAAATATACAAAAAAAAATAAAATAATAAGAAAAAAATCATGGATCAGTACTGTGTGGTGTACTAATTAAGATACCGTATCGCCTGCGGGAAGAAGCTTCTCTCTGTGTTGGTCTTCAGGGAGTGGAATCACTAACCTGACCCCAGAGAGAACAGTTCATTGCTGGGGTGGCTGAGGTCCTTCACAATCTTCCTAGCCTTGGTCCAGCACCGCTTGCTGTAGATCGAGTGCAGGTCAGGGAGCTCGGTGCGGATGGTGCGCTCAGCCGAACTCACAACCCTCTGTAGAGCTCGTCTGTCCTGCATGGTGCTGTTCCCGAACCAGGTTAAGATGTTTCCCGTCAGGATACAGGAGTAAAGTTCCTGAGCACCTTGTAGGGCAGTCTAAAGTCTCTCAAGCACCTGAGGTGGTAGAGACGCTGTCGGGCCTTTTCACCCTGGTGTTGATATGACAGAACCATGACAGGTCCTGCATGATGTGAACACAGAGATATTTGAAGCTGTCTGGGTCTGGTAGTTCCTCTCCTGCTTAGTGATGAAGTCCACTATCAACTCATTTATCTTACTGACGTTTAGAAGGAGGTTTTTCGTCTCTTTATTGTCAGAGATCAGGCCCACCATGATGGTGTCATCAGAAAACTTGATGATGGTGTGGAGCTGGTAGTGGCCACACAGTCATACATGTACAAAGAGTACAGCAGGGGGCCCAGAACACATCCCTGGGGGGCTTCAGTGCTAAGAGTGATGAAGGCTGAGTCCACCCATCCTACTGCCTGTGGTCTGCCAGTTAGGAAATTAGAGATCCACTGGCACAGAGCTGGGCTCCCAGGTACTCCAGCTTGTTGGTAAGTGTGGAGGAAATTATGGTTTTAAATGCTGAGCTGTAGTCGATGAAGAGCATTTTAACATAATTCCCCCTTCTAGTGTCAAAGTGAGTAGGTGATGTGTGGAGGAGGTGAGAGATGGCATCATCAGTAGAACGATTTGGTCCCAGTCAAGTGACCATCAAGTGCGTCCTGTAACGCGGCCACCGATTGGTCGCTCCCTCTGAACCGAAAACTTCCTGTTTGAGCATTTGTTCAAGATGTTCAGATTGTGGCATGATTGTGCCTTGTAGCCGTCTTTGATTGTCGTGTAACAGTGGTCCAGTGTCCTTTCGCCCCTAGTGGGGCAGGTAATGTGTTGATAAAACACACACAAAAAAAAGGGTTTGGTGCTGTGCACGTGCCTCATGCAGATCTCATAAGGCAGTGTCCGTGTCCGCCTGAGGCGGGATTTAAACGGCGCTGACTATGATCGATGTAAACTCCCGAGGTGGATAAAAAGGACAACAAATGATTGACAGTAGTTTCAGGTTGGGTGTGCAGGAGTGTGTAACACTGGCACTGTTGCACCAGCTGTTGTTTACCATTAAGTAAATGCCGCCTCCCCTTGACTTTACCGAGTCCCATGTCCTGCCCATGCGGTGAACCGAAAAGATCTCAGCCGGCTGGATGGCGTGGTCCAGCACCGCAGGGTTCAGCCATGTCTCGGTGAACCAGAGGAGATTGCAGTCCCGAATGTCTCTCTGGAACTTTACTCTGGCTCTAAGGTCATCGAGTTTGTTCTCCAGTGACCGGATGTTGGCGAGCAGGATGCTAGACAGAGGTATGCAGTGTGCACAGGCTCTCAGCTTGTTCTTGACGCTGGTTCGTTTCCCTCGGGGCCACTGCTTCGCGTCGCGTCTCTTTGTTCTCCGTCAGTGTTTCACTCGGCCAGCTCGGGTCCGGATTTAAAAACGTCGAATTGTGAGTACATAGTATACCAATAGAAACAAAAGTGTCCCTATTATACCTAATGTACTCAATAGTGGTGATTTTGCCGGTTTTAAAACGCTGAAAACTAACTTAAAAAAAAAAAAAAGAAAAGGGGGTCGGAGCAGTTGTGACGGCAGCCAACCACACCGGCGCCATTGTCATGTCTTGCATACTGAGAATGAGAACGCAGATGCAGGGTGAAAATATAATGTCTTTAATTATAGGTATATATTTATATATTTATTATTTCTATAAGTCCCAACTGGCAACGGAAAAAACAAGAAAACACGCTAAGTGCCTCCCCAGGCTGGGTCTGCAGGCGGGCTTAGTATAAGTAAAAGAAAACAACAAGAAATAAGTCTCTCTTGACCTTAAAACGAACACAGAGCTGATATTCTCCTCAGCCTCTACTTTGTCCTTGGAGAAGGACCCCAAACTCTATTTGGCCCGTGCCTGCAGACACTGCTCAGTCCTGGGAGGAAAATAAACACGAACACACATTATATGAGCGAGACAAACACGAAGGTGCACGACAGTGATCAGACGAAGTGGTATCGGGTCGACTGGAATTTATAGTGAGACACACAGGGTAGACACAGGTGTACTCAATTTGGTGCTAGCAGAAATCAACGGGGAACCAATACACACGTAGATACACTAGGCGGCTCAGTAATCTGGTAAGCCAGATCTTATTCCCCAGGGCTGAGGTGGCTCGGATGTGAGAGCCATCTTGAATCAGAATTTAAGACCCTTTTGGACGCGGGTGCTTTAAGCCTCTTTTTAAATTTGTGTAAATTTCATCTTCTGAATTCTACATTCTTAAATTTACGTTGTTACCGGTTTTAATCCCTGGAATGAAAGAAACTGAGTTTTCTTTTAAAGGCTACACTCGATGCCACGTGAAAACACTATGAGAACATCTTTACGTGTTGCCGGTTATGAAGCATGTGTGTATCAAACACGCCAAACGTTGCCTCATATAACTTTGGTCAGATGATATCATCTGATGAGACATACCTGCAGGTTATAAATAGAAGTAAACCGGAAACATTCCTCAGATCTTTTGTCTTCATGACAACCTAGTTTGTGTGTAAACCAGCAAGATAAGAAAGTGTTTAACTCACCGATATGGCAGAGTTTTAAACGAGATGTCCCTCCATGTGTAATAAATTCATATTGGAGGGCGATCTGTGCACTTTCTGTTTCGATTAAAGTGCTTCGCGGGCGGCTCGCATTCCTTAAAAGAAGCTTCGAGCCATGGCGCATTCCTGGGGCTTACGCATGAATCTGGCAGGAGACGGATTCCCCTCCTTTCTCTCGCGCCCTCGCCGGATCTGGAAATTCCTCCATTTCTCCATTCGCTCTTAAGCGCGCCCTGGCGCTTCTTGTAAATGGGCAGGGATAGACATCCTCTCTCGCTTCCACGGAGATGGAAATAGCCTCCAAGCACTTGACATTAGACGGCAGGTTCTGTCGGGTGGCCAGGGGGCAGAGCCTCAACCACACTCTCTCCCTTTTCTTAGCAATCTCCATAATGAGTTATCCCTTTCATGGAGTAAGCTGTATTCATCCCGTGTTTTTCGTGCCATCGACCTATTTATTTAAATATAGTTGATGTGGAAGCGCAGGGTAATATGATGATGCCCCAGCTAGAAGAGACGCTTCCAGGCTATCCCTCTCCTGGGACATAATTTTCCCTGAAAAGCTAACACATTCTTTCAAGCTGTGTAGACTTTCATCTTCCCTGGAGGAAAAAGCTTTTCAGGCAGCAGGTCAGGTTGGTGCACACCATGGCGGTTTGGAAGGCCTAACAGGCTAACCTGCTGAGAGACTTGAGCACTGGCGGGGCTCTTGAAGATAGGGCGTTCTGGAATTACGCCGGGCCACAGGCTAGTCTCTTCATGCAACAAAGCATGGTTTCAGCGGAGAGGCACTTGTGGCTGAATCTCAGGGGCATCAAGGATAAGGATTGTGCATTTCTCCTTGATGCCCCCATCTCGCCTTCCGGCCTGTTTGGCGATGTCGTTAACTGGGTCTCCACTAGGTTTATGAGGCAAAGTTATATGCACAAGCCTTCTGGAAAATTCCTTCCCCGCCGTGCTCAAGAGTCGGCACTGGCGGCCACCCAGTCTCAACCAAGTCTGACTCTTGCGAGGCGTGAAACACACAAGGAGAGTGTTTTTGAGCCAGACACCCCCTCATAAAAATAGGGGTGCAGCGCGCTTCGCAATCTGCCTCAAATGTGCCCAGGACCATGGGAATGGCCCCCCCAATGGGGAGAGGCACGTAGAATTCCTTTCTAGAATGAAGTGTTGTCTCTGGCACCCCCAGGAGGTCGGTGTTCATGCTCCGCCACCACTGGTGTTTCGGGCAACACTAGTCTCCAATAAAGTGTTAGCTCTTTGTTTTTTTTCCTGCCATGTTTCAGGATGCCAAACATCTAACATCCCCCCTGTTTAACCAAGCCGCCGAGACTTTTGCCCTTTTCAGAGGAACTGGCAGCGTGGAAGCTACTGCCAAGTATATCTCAAGGTTAAGTAGGCTTTATTGTCACTTGAAAATAACGTTCCTTCAGGACCAAGGTGCTACATGTAACATAAATTTACAACATAAAATAACAGAAAAACTAAACTAGCTAACTAAAAGGCCTAGTTAGCTGGCTAGCAGAGACAAGACAGATTGACCTAACATAAACAACACTACGGTAGTCTCATATATTAATCGCCAGGGCAAACTGCGCTCGCGCCACTTGAATATGCTAGCGCACCATGTTCTGCTTTGGGCACAGGACAAGTTTCTGTCCCTCAGGGCGATTTACATTCCAGGGCATATGAATGTGGGAGCAGATGTGCTGTCCAGTCAAGCTCTGACACACGGGGAATGGAAACCCCACCCCGAAGTGATTTCAGGTAGCAGATGTGGACCTTTTTGCCTTGCAAGAAACAGCAAATGTCCCCTTTACTACTCTCTGACTCTTCCAGCTCCCCTGGGTCTGGACGCCTTGGCCCCTACGTGGCCCAGATTACGCCTTTATGCTCTGCTCCCAGGAGTCTTGGCGAGGGTCGTCAACAGGGTTTGCGCCTCTTACTGATAGTGCCCTGTTGGCCGACCAGAGTGTGGATCTAATATCTCCCTCGGCCCGAGCTTTGGAACCTTCATGTTTGGCTCCTGAACTGGACCAACTAAGTCAAGCTGGTCTTCCAGCCAGCGTAATTGACACTATTCTAAGTGTTAGGGCTAGCTCCACTAGAAGAGCTTATGCCCTCAAATGGAATGTATTGGAAAGTTGGTGCATGACAAAACATGTAGACCCAGTCCACTGCCGAATTGTTTCAGTGCTGGAGTTTCTGCAGGAAAAGTTGTCCTCGGGCTTGTGCCCTCGTACTCTCAGAACATACTGTTGAGAACTTTTTCAGAGACCAGGAGACGTTGGGATATCATTCAAGCAGAAGTTACTCTTTATTGAGAACTCGCCGAGCGTCGCTGTAGTCATCCAAGTCTGACCGAAAAAACGTAGCTCTGAAGAGTTTATACTTTACAAGAGGGAGGGGTACAAAGAGGTGGAGACAATCTAAACAAAGCATAGTCTAGTACAGGAGTCAGCCTGGTAACGGAAGTTCCCCAGCCCTGATCTCATCAGCATAACAGTGGCTTTCAAATGCATAGGTGCTAATCTAATCAGCCTGACAGTATCCCCCAAACCTTTACATTCTCATAGAGACAAAAGGCATAGCCTGGCCTTGAGATTAGCATTCACATTGACTTTGGGACCCTACCCAGTGGTCAGGAAGTACATAAAGACAAAAGGTTAATGTCTCTGACACCTGGGGTACAAGACTTGATCTTCTTAGAATGTCACCAACTTGACCTTAAAATGTAAAACCCAATGTACATAACTTGTTCAGTTTATATACTATTACGTTGGAAGTTAGATTTAACATTTTATAAATTTGTAATCCTACAGTACGTAGCTGCTATTTACGTCCACTGCACCAGCCAGTGGCGTAAGTCAGAGCAGATTTTTATATACTATGATTTTTATACACTACACAGACCTTGTAACACTGGCTGAAAGATGCTATTGCCCTACCCTATGAGGCGCGTGGGCTCACTTCACCTCTAGGAATTAGGGCTCATTTAACCAGGGAGATCACCTTATCTATTGCGCTGGCAAGAGGTTTCCCCTGTGTGTGACGTGGCAGGTCGATCCTCTCGGCCTTTGTACGCACACGCTACACAACCTTGGGGTCCAGACACTTGCAGTGCGGTGGCGTTGGTATTCTTGTTTCCATATCGTTTTCACGCAGCATCGAGTGTAGCCTTCGAAAGGGAACATCTTGAGTTACTTTGCTGTAACCCTGTTCCCTGAAAAGGCGGGAACGAGATGCTGTGCTCCAATGCCACACTGCCTGTGTGACCAGACGTCCCTTCAGACAAAATCGATCTAAAGAATGTTTCCGGTTTACTCCTATTTATAACCTGCAGGTGTGTCTCATCAGATGACGTCACCTGACCGAGGTTATATAAGCCAAAATTTGGTATGTTTGATACACACATGCTTCACAACCGGCAACACGACAAGATGTTTCCATAACGATTTTCCTTATAATAACATAAATTGCATTGTTTTTAATTACTCTATACACAATACTTTTCTTTGGTATTTTTATAAAATATTTAAATTTAATATTTTATGAAAAAGAAATCCTGGTTTGTTAATCCTGCCTGGTGTCTGGTTTAGGTTTAGTATTCAGTGCGCACCATTTGTTCGGTTTGTAAATCTCTTATGTTACAACTATATAATAATACTCAGAAAGACCTTTTATCTGGGGTAAAGTGACTGATATGCCTAACTTTTTTAGCAGAGCCTCTGTTTCACTTAATAATCCACGACTTTTCATGAATATGTAAGTTTTTTTGACGCATCTCAGGTGACACACACACCAAAACACACAGAAAGCAGACCAAACGTCATCTCCACATCCCTCCCCCAAACAGCGCAGCAATGAGTATAACCGGTCACTCCAGTTAAACTTTACTCTGTGTTGTGTAAATCAGACACGGGACACAGGTGGCGGTTCACTGAAAGCATTTATTTTCTTCTCTCTCTCTGACACATAAAGGAACAAACAGCCTTTAAGTGAGAATTGCCCTTGTTTTTTCTTCCATACAGTTCCATAAGGAAAAGGGCAGAATAACAGCATGAATGATTCAACATATGTAAATAAATTAAAAAATTTAATATAAAGAAACATACCTGACACATAAAGGAACAAACAGCCTTTGAGTGAGAATTGCCCTTGTTTTCTATAAAATAAACGTGATGTATGTCATGTGCTTGATTTCCATATGTTTAAGCCAAAATTATTAATAGAACTAAAAAAAAAAAGAAAAATGGCAGAAAATATTCACACAAATACATAAAATAACATTATACACACAGATTGGGGTTAAAATATAGAAATAAAATAATTAATAAAAATAAAGATTAAATTGGATTACAGGGAGTCAGAAACAACATACCTCATCTATACAGTTCCATAAGGAAAAGGGAAGAGGAGGGGAAAAAACAGGAAATTGTGCTGGCTTTAGGTGACATTACAGGATTTAAAGGGGAAGGGCTCATCTCGATCAGGCACTGACATCAGGTATATAAAATGAACAATTTGGTTTAAATTCTAAAAATTTTACAGGTTCATTTCTATACCAGTTACATGAGCATTTACTTACATATGAACTGAGTCGTTTACATAAATCAAAAGCTCATCATATAAATTTATTTATACAGATGTAAAGAAATTTCCAGGCTTGTTACTGAATGATTTACTCTAAAAAAGAGCTGTTAAAGAACAGTGGCAGCTGGCACACATAAAATAGATGCAGGATTATTTTTATAGTCTGAATAAAAATGCTTGTCTAAACCATGACTGTTGTTACTTACTTAAAAAATTTGTTAATTTAATTTAAATAGGGTTTGGGCTCCGGGATGTTGAGCATCGTGATCCTCCTCTTTAATTTCCTATGTAGTCTAATCAGCCCTCAACAGCATGCATAAAGTTTTCCAGAGAGTTTTTTGGCTATACGCTAGTGTTACACTTAATATATTCTATAGTCTAGATATAAAAGAATTTAAGGTTTTGCCAACAGTGGTATAGCACAACGGGGGTCATTATTTTTTTAAAGAAAATTATGATGATCATAACAGCCAACTGCATTTGATTTTTTTTAATAACACAAAAACACAAGCGGGGCAAAATGACATCAACATCTTCTGACGCAGTAGAACGTCCTGACAATTTAGGTCACTTATCTCAGTTAATAAATCTACAAATTAAAGAACACAAGATATAAGATGACACAAAACCTTAAATGCGTAGCTCTTCTAATAACACATGATAAAATCTAAAGGCTCACTGTTAATCTTTACTTCCCTTAGATTTGATCCTAATAAGATTTAATTTCATTTGAATTCTAAATTGTGTAAAGTGATGAGTTTTGAAAGGAGTGTTTGTTATAAACCGGATGGCAGAGTGGTAAAGAACATTAAGCTTTTGAAGCAGGCCTTTGGATGCTGATCTATAAATAACATCACCATATCAAACATGGGGAGAATGGTCATTTGCACCAGAGTTTTCCTAGCAGATAATGTAAATGCAGAACGCGTTCTATAAAGGAACCCAAGTTTTGATTTAATCTTAGACTTCAAATTATCAATGTGTTTTGAAAAAGACAGAGTGTTATTTAGCCAAATACCCAGATATTTATATTCAGTAGTCTGATCCAATGGTGTCCCATCAAGGGAGCAGATACTTGGAAAGCTTGATGGAACAGCTCTAAAGGAGCTCCAAAGGAGCGCGGCTCATATTATATATATATATATATATATATATATATATATATATATATATTATACATATTATATATATATTATATATATTTTTTCCTAATATATAGATTTTTGTTGACAGATACATCAAATTTAATAGTAACCTTATATTATTTTTACAAATCTGTAAATATAAATTCTTTAGAACCTAAAAGATAAAAAAAAAAGCGGTACTACTGTAATTTTAGATAAGAAATATGGTATATTGTTCATTTTCTATACTGCTTATCCTATATAGGGTCATGGGAAGCCAGTAGCCTATCCCAGGAGACTTCGGGGACAAGGCAGAGTGCCAATCAAAGGATACACAGACATACAATTTAGGAATGCCGGTTAGCCTACTCTGCATGTCTTTGGACTGTGAGAGGAAACTGGAGTAGCGGGAGGAAACTCACTAAGCACAGGGAGAACATGCAAACTCCAGGCACACAGACCTGAGGTGGAAATCCAAACATGTCCAGAATAGTTTCATTTACAGTCTCTCATGGCAAACAGATCATGGGTAATTTGTTAGTGGTTTTACTAAGCGTGGTATTGAACGTGACTGTGGGAATATGACACAGTAATAGAAAAAAAGGGAGCCAAATCTTCCCTTTCGAACATTCAGGCAGAATAAACAACACCCATCATGTCACACCCATTTATGTGTAACACTGTGGTGGCCAGAATGTGCCCACTCTTCATTGGTAAAGAAGTCAGGTAGGCATTGAGCCCTTCTGTGAGAGACCCACGGCTGGGTTTCCGCTTTCTCTCAAAGCCTCAGGACACAGTGATGTGTGTGTGTGTTGCTGGGTGATGAACAAAAGATACTCAGAGGCCATCTTGATGGAAGAAAAAACTCAATAGGGAAGAGCGAGAGCAAAACAAACAGGTTCTGATTCTCACAAAACAAGAGCAGCGGATATCAGAGTAATGATAAACATGAGGCAATGTGCTGTGTATTACTGAGAAAATGGCATAAAAGATACAGACACATAAGAGCAGACTGGATTATACAACCAACTATAAAGATATAAATAAAAATTTGCAGTCAATGTGCAGCATATAACTCAGTTGTTCAATTAATATGAATTGTTCCTTAAATAAAGTTTTATAAACACTATTTTGTTTAAAAAATATTTATTATCATGAAATCATGAGCGATACATAGATGTACCTCATGACAGGCCCTGGAACTTAAATACAGTATAGATGATTTTTGATAAACACAGTCAGTTTTTATAAAGTAAATTTTTATTATCCAACATAAGAAATATCAATCATGTTGTTTTGATAAAGTAAAAATTACTCATTGGATTTAGAATTCAGAATGTGGCATGTATAAAGAAATTATGTTGCCTTGCACCTCCAGCGCCTGGTTTTGATTCTCACCTTGGGGTCTGTCTGCTTGGAGTTTGCATGTTTTCCCCATGCTTGGTGAGTTTTGTCTGCATACTTTCCCCACAAAGACATGCAGTTTAGGCTAATTGCCACTCCCAAATTTCCCATAGTGTGTGAATGTGCATGTGAATATTGACCAGAGGTCCTACCACTGTCATAAAAATGTAAATAACCCTCCAAGTGGCGCAGTGGTAAAGTTTGCGCTATCATTTGGAGATTGCGAGTCGATTCCTGGGTGGTGCTGTAAAGGTCTAGTGAGAGCTGATTGGCCGAGGTCTCTCAGAGGGGAGGGATGAGAGGTACTTAGTGCTCCCACATTAATCACGGCTCTACAGTCAATCTAGGGCGTCTGTGAGCTCACGAAAGCGAAAGGAGCGGATAGTGCTGTTGTCCGAGTGTGTTACGCTGCCCCCAAGGGTACGTAAGTTAGCAGTTCGAAAAGATGTGGTCAGCTGATGTCACAGCATTCGGAAGAAACACAGGAAAGTCTTCGGCCCTTCCGTCTGTGGTAGTAGTAGCTTAATGTGGGAGCGAGACGGGGAGGAATTGGTTAAGGCTAAATTAGGGAAAAAATCGGGGAAAAAGTGAATAAATACAATGGTTATCAATTACCCATGGTTTAATCAATTAATGGTTATCAATAATGGTCCCTAGAGGTTCCTAGATAGATTGATGGATAAAGAACTATAGATGGCAGTCTCTTCCCTTTTTTAAAAAACAGCAATTGTTTTTGCAAATAAACCCTGTACATTTATATTATTTATTCTTGTTTAACTATTTAAATGACTTTAAAAGGCATTTGATAGATCATTTATATACTTATGGAACATCCCCTGGCATGTCAAGATGGTAATTTTTTGTGCTTGTCCTCCACCATGAACTCCACTTCCCAGAGCACCTCATGGCCTTGAAACATGGCTGCCAAAAACTCTCTAAGATGAAGCGTAGCAGAAAGAAACCTCAGGCTTAACATAAATGGCAAATCTTATTTGACCAGTGTTTTTGAATCATGAGTTATTTTAGCTTATACAATGGCAATGGAAATTTTACCATTTATGATTAATAAGCTGGAGTCCATTATTTATATCATATATTAAAATACAACTTTGGCCTCAAGGTCATTCAAGACAAATGAAGATCAAGACAGAGCGCCTAATCAAGACAGAGCGCCTTACAAAAAAGGCTTTGAAGTGTCCGTCATTGGATGTATACTTACACTGGGTTACTAGGTTACTAACTAATCAGTCAAACAGTTTGGAAGGGGATTTTTTTTTTTGGGGGGGGGTGTTCATAACTCGAACAGTTTATCATTCTGCGCAAGTATTAACTAGAATTGAATTCGACTTCATTTGTAAGTCACTTTGCATGAAAGCATTTGTTAAATGGATAAAAGAAGGTAGCATTATTAAAGGCTAAAAACAGTCAGGTATGGATGTTTGTTCCAGTTGATTTCAAATGTCTAAATGGCATGAATTGATAATTACTTTTTTCCAACAGATAAGAAAGTACAGATCCAATTGGTTGAAAGAAAGCTCCTTTTGGGCAAGCCTTGCCATTTGTCTATTTACAATAATGAAAGTGGACAGAAATGGATTCACAAGGCTGTGTTTGTATCAGGAGTTAATGACTTTTTCCTGTATCATGCACCACCTGGCTTTGCCAGCTGCCTAAAAAAACGTATGCAGTTCAAACACCACATCTCCTCTTCTGCCTTTCAACCTCTCATCTGCTGTAATAAAGCTTGTAGCTGCTGCACATTGAAACATATATAAAGTCAATTTGGGTTCATAATTGTGGCTGTCACTGTTTGAATCAATGACCGAGACAGCAACATAATGTCAGCACGCTAACAAAATTGAAACCAGCAAGTGAACATACACGTTTAAAATGTAAGTAAAAGAAAAAAATGAAAAAGCAATACAATACAGTTGCAATATAGATGTGTTGCTAAGCAACAGGCCCCTTGACTTCTGTCTGTACAGTAGGTGTGTCCGAATCAGAAGGCTGCTGCTTTGATGCTTATTCTGTCTCATATGTCACAAGGCAACAGTTCAGTAGGTATAAAGGTACTTATAACTGCGATGGTGCATATTAACATTGCCAGGTTGCTGTCATTACCCAAAGAAATTCATTAGGGAAAGTGGAATTATGTGTAACTGGAAAAAAATATTTTCTGTGGCTATACAAGCAATTTATCACTAGAACAAGAAACTTAAAACAAAAGAAACTGATTTAAAATAATTGTGTCTACAATCCATTCAGAAATGATTTTATAATAATAGCAGTAATAGCATGTTGTCTATACTTTACATGTTGATATGTAGCATTTGATCTGCATTAAAATCTAGTATGCATTTACATGTACAGTAAAATAAAACCTGAAATTAACATACAGTAGCTGCAGTATGCATTTCTATCTATCTTGTATGTGTATTTATCGTGCATTCAAATCTTACTGCATATAGCATGAATACATTATTTATAAGCATAATATAGTATAATGTATGCCGATACTATGGATATCATCCTTTTTCACGCATAGGATTCATTTGTCATCAGAAATTTTTTATAAATATTGTGTTTTGCACAAGTCCTTCTTTCTGATCATATGGAAGTGATCACCCAGCCTGTTGTGATGGTTTAGTGTAGTTTATAGCAATGGTTCACAATCATTTTGCCATCCATCCATCCATCCATCCAGTCCAAATTTAATTTGACCCATCATTCCATGTTTAATGCATATGATTAACAACAGCCCTGTAAATATAGTTTGTAAAAATTTATGTTGCATTTAATAAGAATTTTGAAATGTTTTATGTGTTTGGTTTGCAGCCTCTAACTCAAAGCCTCTCACATAGCTGTGTCCACACAAGGATTCTGCAGTCTCTTCCTATCAGTGCAAGTGGAATGAGGCTAATCTTTTACTGTAGTGTGTCACACTTCCTAGTGATCAACAAACCAGGCTTGATTTGTGAAAGTACATAGCTTAAAGGAACTAGAGTTTGTCCTAATGTGACCTAATTTTTTTTTCATTTTCACAGGAATGATAATTTATAAAAGCATGCATAACATTATATATAACAATAATAATTCTGTCTAACATTTAAACAGTTATGTTAATAATTGAAATCGATAAAATATTTATTAGATAATAATATTTGTTTTTTTTTTCTTGAATGAGAGGTTTATTTTCTATTTGCATATACTATATATACTGTACCCACAGAAAGAATTACAACTCAAATCATTTGTAGTGGAATTTAAAATGATACTTTAGCCTTTGATTCTTATTATTTTTATTTTTTAAAAGGGTGCTTGTTCCTTAAATTCTCTCAATATCACTACACCAACACAATTTCTTATTCGGGGCATGTAATTTTCATACAGAATATAAATTAGACCTGGTGGTAGATTCCTGTTTCTACATGGTTTTTATAACTTTCTTAGTGGTGTTGGTATTTTGTTTTTTATTGACTGTTTTAGGTAATGTTAAATTAATTAAATGTATCTGTAGTTTTTAAAACTGACACTTGGATCTGTGCTTGTTTCTATGAATAGCAATGCTTAAGGACGACTGATTCCTGCATGTGTAGGATGTTAAGAACCATAATTTAAACAACAGTAAGTGGAGTAGGCTGGTGGAAGAACATTACAGTGGATCTCACAGCTGCAGCAGAAAAAAGCAGAACATTAGTGTGCAAAGTAAAATATATGTGGACAGGTTCTCTTTAAACCATGTACAAATATTTTAACATTACCAGTGTAACCTTACTAACCCTAGCTCTTACATAGTTTTATGTTAATCACTCCGGTTTTGCAAGCAAGAAAAAACACATGAACATATGGAGAAGCAAAACAGATAACATTCATTTCACAGCTGTCAATGTAATAACAGTCCACAAACAGAATAAATTACAAATGTACTACAAATACAATATGCAGCTTTTAATATAAAAATCCAACAACATTTTCTACAAATATAACAAAGTATGGGCTATTATTACATTGGCAGTTATTACAATTTTCCTTTGGCAAACAAAGCTGTTTTCTTCGTCTTTTGGCTGTTTCCTTTCATGGGTCGCCACAGTGAATCACCTGCCTCCATCTAACCCTATACTCTGCATCATCTATCCTAATCCAAGCAAAATACAGCAATGAATGACCACATTTCATAGCAAAACATGATGCATCAAAAAAAAAAGCCATTTGCATCCATTCCTTCTGTCATTTGATGAGTAAAGCGAATTTACCTAACTCACCCAATAGCTGCTACCATAAATGGACATGGAAATGATGGACTTTTGGAGAATGCTGACGCCACAAAAAAGACACTTATGGTCTGTTAACTGGCACTGAAGTTAACCCAGCAGTCAAGAATTACTATTAGAAGGCACTTGAAATCTAAAGTAGTAGTGGTGCTCATTATGTGTTGTAAATTGGTTTTATTGGTTTTCATGATTTGTAATTAAAAATGATGCTTGTAATGACAGTCAAAATAGGCTGATTGCAACGTTATACAAATGCAAAAATCATTTTAATGTGACCAAAACTGATTTGATACAATATTCAGACGTTAGTTGCACTTTAGCACACTTGTGACTTAAGGAGAACAGGCACACACTGTTCCTAATCAGTTTTTGCATCTTTCCCAAAAAGAAATAGTGGCATACTATATCAGTGTATATGTGGATCGGTTGAGTTACTTTGTCAATTTCCAAAATAATCAACAGTTTTAAAAGTGCAAAGGAAATTTTTTTTTGTGTTCACTTGAAATTCACTTTTTCTGTGTTCGGAGAAAGATAAGCTCTGCACCAATGTGTCACTTGCTGAACATCCTCCCTGTATGCTTTCTCTATGTAGTTCTTGTTGATAAGACCCACTATGGTTGTGTCATTGACAAACTTGATGATGTGATTCAAATGTGATTTGCTGCACAGTTTAAGTTAACAAAGTAAATGGAAGTGTACTGAGGACACCTCCTGGAGGTGCCCCGTGTTCACTGTGATAGTGCTGAAGATACTGCTCCTGATTCAGGCAGAGGTTTCCCTGTCAGGAAGCCTTGGATCCAATTCCAGAGGAAGGTGCAGCTATATGTGAGGGTCTATGTGTGCCTCATTACATGATTTTTGAAGCATTTTATAATTGTGGGTTCTTTAATAAACAATTAAAAATAGCCTACATGACTTACGGTCAGAATTCACCTCATCAATTATTTTAATTAAACATTTTCATTGTAACCTTTAATTGTGCACATCAGTAAACTTGTGTGAAGTCTTACAAAATTTGATTCAATTTATAATTCCTAATAAAATAATGTTAGTTGTTAGTTGTTAAATAATGCAAGTTTATTGGTAATATTAATTCCAGATTTTTGGTATTCCTTCAGGATTGGATTATTTTTCTCCTTTAGGCCTTGGGATATTTCTAGTAATATGATTAACTTATATAACATATATATATATAGTTTATTACACTAGTGCTTGTTTAATAATTACTTTGTTCCTCCATGCAAACCTTTATTTTTATCTATATCCATTTGTTCATCATCCATTTTGATAACCACTTAGCCACTTAATTTGTCCCAGATGGAAATACCAGTCCATTACAAGGCACTTTGAATACATCACTCTTATTCATATGTTAATAATCGTGAATTTCTTTGCTTTTCCCCCTGGATAGAAACTATGCCTTACAGGATGGAGGTGATCGCTCAAATTTTTTTTACTGATATGCAGTAACAATGCTACAATTTCTACTTTTATTTGTCACCCATCTGTAAATTCTGTACATATAAGTTTGTTATAGTGGCACATTTTAGCAGTAAGGCATGCTAAGTTTATACTAATTGACCGCTCCAGTTTTTACAGGGTCAATTACAGCTCTCTATAACTGATTGAGAAGCTTTGGCACGAACAATTAAAGCCCTCGGTATCAGAAGCCAGCAAGACCAGCTGCACTAATTATCCTGTACAATACTGAAAGGCGCTATCATCGCTATCCATCAACTGCCACATGTAACACTTAGCAAAATGTAGCAGTTTTTGGGTAAGCTAAGGTCAAATGATCACTTAAATGGAAACTTTAACTGCAGAGTTTGTTACATAGTGAACATCAAGCTTCATAACTGGTTGTTATGGCCCAGCTTAGATGGGCTACAGTTAGAAAGTTTTATAAACACAATTTACAGAAATTGCAGGTGTAACTGTAATGTGTAAATAAAAACTACACATGCTTACCACATCCTTTAACATTACTATTTATCAATTTTATACAGAGTTGTGTGAATGTTCTTGAATGTTGAATGTTCTTTAACCCTGAATGTATCCAAAAACATTCTTCTCATATTTTGTGAGAAAAGGAGGCAGATTCAGGATGCAATTGTACTAAGTGAAAATCAAGGCAAACAATTCAAACAGTGATCAAAAGTGTGTTTGAACAATTAGGAGGTCAGGTGACAGAACATCAGGCAGATGGTCATATAGACAGAATAACTCAGACAAGAGCAAAAACAGGCTAAAACGTATGTTGTGGTGTGGGCGCTTTGTGTCATTAGAACTCCTGTGAGCTACTGTAGATCTTACTGGTGGATTGTTATGCTGGCAATATCCCTCCCTCTATGAGATATTTCGGCAATATCACACTTAAGGTCATGCTTTTGTATTGAATATCAGCATGGGTGTAATGCAGTCATAGTCATGGTGTTGTCAAGCTGATATTCAATAGAACAGCATGACCTTGAGTGTGATATTGCATTTCTACAACAGACAAACAAACCTACAAATCACATTTATTATCAGCAGATTATGATTTGTTTGTTTATTTAACCAGTTATTTTTCTACGCCAATAAATATTCTTTCACAGCTATTCTTACTATTCTTACTTCTGGTGGAAGTAACACTGAGTGGTGACCAACAGTTGATGTAACAAGGTGAAGGTAGTTTTAAATTCTTGTCAGTACTATGTAGCCAAAAAGAAAGATGTAAATCTTGTTAAGTTTATCTTATTACTAATTATTATTAATATTTCCACTCATTGTATTTTAAAATACCAGTTAAATTCCTGGGTTTTGGGGTTGTAGAGTGTATACTTCTTTGATCCATACACCAAGTAGTGGCCTTGATTAGGGGTTAGAGTGGGATTTGGGATTTAGCCTTGTATTACAGTAGAAGCTAATTTGCTTTGTAGCTCATGCTACCCATGAACAAAAGAATATGGATGGGTCAGAGGCAATTTGGGATGACCTAGAAGCAATTATAAAGTGTTGTTTATGACGATGTTAAGATGAAGTTATCAAATTTTTTATTTTTTGCTTCTGTGAATGGTTTTGAATGTGGGTTTTAGCATATCGGTACTCATGGATTTCCTCTTGTCCAATCAGATTACTTTGTCAAATATACTGTAACTGCTGTATCGTTTAGCTTATCTTCATTGAATTAAGAATGTTTTTGATCTTGTATGCTGGTTCACTCTCAATAGAGAGGGGTGATTGTGGCTTAGTGGACAGGGCATCAAATGCTAATGGTCACTGTTGAAGTATGGGTTATGATGTCATAAGGCAGACAGATCGGCAAGCTCTTCCAGGTTATACTCCACTCCACTCCTATTTAGACAGGGAGGTGCCAAGACGTCAGCTGAACCCTCAAGTTCTTTAATCAGCTTATGACCATACCACATTGATCCGAACCTTGGCAGCTTTCTCTAAGTTCTAAGCTATGAGACACCTGAATCTTGCTCTGCCCTGAGTTATGTGTGCTTTTTCTGGAGCTATGAGATAGTTTAAGTCATGCCCTGTTTCGAGCTGTGAGATGCCTGAGTCATGCTCTGCCTCGTATTATGGGACACCTGAATCATGTCCTATTCTCAGCTCTCAGACTTCTTCTACCCTCCACCATGCACCAGATAGAATCGACCTTCCATGTGTCCCAAATCAGGCCCAGTGTCTGTGTCAAGGTCCAACATCGTTCTACGCTCTGGTCCTGCATCAAGCTTCAGCCCCATGCCTGTGCCAAGCATCCAAGCCTTCAGGTTCACCTTAAGAGTGGGTGCTCCACTCCATATGTTTACAGACTTTATGGAACATTCTTCGTTTACAAACGATACGGAGAGGTTTCTTTGCATGCCAGATTTCAAGTTTATTCTGTACACTTGGATCTTCATCCTCCCTGGATTTCAATCCGGTCCTGGAAACCGTACATCGACACTAACTCTGAGTTTATGCACTTCCGCGTTTCCAGACATCATGGGATAATGCGCACCCTGCCGAGATTAAGTTTAAATCCAGCATTCAGATTCTTTCTCTGTTTAGGAAGCGGCTGTACATTGGGGCAGCTGTTGTACTGCGCTCAAGACCTTGTCATTCAACCCAAGGGGATTCCCTTCCGGAATCTGCTGGGCATGTGTAATTCTGCCTATATCATTTCTCCACTTGCTACCGCATCACACACTAAATCTAACAAGAGCATTTTTGCATTACTCTCTTGGTTTTATGATGCTTGCCACCAAGCTAGGAACTTACACCTGAAGCTGATGCACTGTGTATTTGGACATCTTACTGTCATGATCAGCACTAACATTTTCATCAGTTTGTGCTATATTCGCTCTTCTGTAGGAACAGACCAGACAAGCTAGCCTTTACTCCCCACATGTAATAGTGAATCTTGGATCCCAATGCCAGTTACAAGTTGGTCACTCTAAACCTTACTCTTTCCAGTTTTCCAGCTTTCAACATACTAACTTTGGTAATCCACTGTTGACTTGATTGCTAATTTATCCCACCCCTTGACTGTTGTCGATGTAATGAGATTGTCGCTCACTCACTCATTCATTGTCTATACTGCTTAATCTTGTAGACAGTGACATGGGAGGTCTGGAGTCTATCCCAGGAAATTTAATGCCCAAGGGAGTTTACACCCTGGACGGGGTGCCATTCCACGGCAGGACACAGGCACACACAGCAAATCAACCACCATCCCACCTCCTCCATGATTCACAGCCGGACCACACATTCATGAGCTGTCTGTTCACCGTCTCAAATAAATCTCAAATATGGACTCGTCAGACTAGTTTTTAAGCAGGTCTCTTCTGCTTGTTGTTTTTGTGAAGTAATGGTTTCTTTGCTTCAGTTTTACCATGAAGGCCTGACTCACACAGTCTGCTCTGAACAATGGATGTTTAAATCTTTCTGCCACATGAACTTCGAGAAGCATTTATGTGGGCTCGAAGCTAAGGCGCTGTAAATCTGCAATTTCTTTTCAGGTTATTAAACCTATCCTCCATTATAGAGGTTGCTCTTGATCTTCCTTTCCTGGGACAGTTATCATGACAGCCAGATCATGGGGTAGATGGTTTTGATGAATGCACCTGGGGATACATTCAAAGATCTCGACATTTTTGACGGACAGACCACCATTTCTTAAAGTAATAATGGACTTAAATGGTCTTATCACTTTCCTTAACTGAGAGTTTCTTGAAATAATATGGATTTAGTAGCCTGTCTTGGTTTTGGTAGCACTAATAGACTTTGTACCCACCTACTGTAAGACTAAATGTGGTCTAAAGCACATTAATAAGGCAAGAATTGCACCCAAAAGCCCAAAACTATTTAATCTAACATGCCCATGTACAGCATAAGCTGAGTGTAATTAACAACTAATGTAAAGATCCATTTTAAACAATGCTTTTTACCTGATATACAGTGTTTTCCCTGACCAGAGGAGCAAATTCAGCCAGAGACTGATTACCATCAAGTGTTCCACAGAGCACCACAGGAGATCTTTTCTCCCAATGGCCATAAAATTATAAAACTCAGTTACAGTAACACAATAGGACAATATTACTTACCTGTATTAATAATATATTAATTGCAATATTACTGTACATCTCGATAAAATATGTAATACAATATTACATACATACATTAGATTACTGTGGAATATTTACAAATGCTCTTGGGTCATATTTAGTGTGAAAAATGTCATAATGGCATATTAAGTGTATTAATTTAAAGTATTCAAAAGTTTAGTATGCAATATGGTACTTATTGTTTTAGAACTCTTTTTATTTTATTTTATTCTGGGTTTTTTTGGTAGTTATTTATTACTTTTTTCTTTCTACTGGATAACAATTGTTAGCAACTGTAACCAAGAACAAGCAGTTCCCTCTGGGATTAATAAAGTTCTTTAAATCTTTGAATCTAAAGATCAGGGTTAAGGCTGGTGTCCCCACTTCCACCAACATGACAAATAATTGGAAGTGATAATCATTTATAATAATAATAATAATAATAATAATAATAATAATAATAATAATAATCTCATTGCTTTACAGCCTTGCTTTCAGTTCAACTGTTGGCAGCTTTTTGTAGCACTTGCCAAGTCTATTTTCCCTGATGGAAAGTCATCAGATACTTCTATAACAGGCTTGTCAGCCCTTAGTCTCAGGATGTACTGTGTAAGGTCATTGCCTGTGGCCGTGTGCTTGACTGACTGAGCACATAACCTTCTGATCCCAGAGATATGGTGACTAAAAAGAAAAAAGTCTTATTATGTTAACTATGTTTTATCATTTAGACTGAATTACAGGCTTTTAAAGTCATATTAGTATGTACTAGTTATGCATTGACTTGCGTTGAATAATATGAAGTCATTGCATTGAATAAGTGAATAAGTGTAGTCCCAAGATTATATAGGATAAAAAAAAATGTATAACTGGCTTATGTTAGATAATTTTATGACAACAAAGATGTTTTCCCTCAATTGAATCCTGATGATGCCACAGCAAACCATGGATAGACGTGCATAAATCACTGTACCCTTTTGTTGGGAGGGATGGCATACTCTGTCCACTGTCAGTCAGTGCAGCTTTCACAAACCCCACATTACACTCTTCATTTGTCAGATTTTTGATAAAATTGAAACATATAGTAGATAGGTAGCCAGCATGTTTTAGCACCTTTTTAAAAAGTTTTTGAAAAGTGTGCAATACACTATGTATAGTTTACATCTTAATTCTTGCATAATATACTGTATCTCTGACATCGCTTATTTATATTCATGTATATACATATATACATCCTCATATTTATATTACTCTGTTATCCATGTGGCTTAAACGGGACCTGGGTCCTAATTTCGTACCATAACATGGAATTGTGCTGGTATGACAATAATGAATCCTTGAATTCTTCAAAACTGAACAAACTACTTTTACCTACTGTAGCAAATTTAAATCCAAAACTTCTAGAAAAAAAAGGTGATTTAACAAATGGCTGTGGATTAATTCTCTCATTGTAATTCTGCTGTTGATATGTACACATACTGTACACATGTCCATACATAACCAAGTCTTTTTACTTTCCCATTATTTCAGAGAAACACTGACACCTTGACAAGCAGTGGGTGTCTGTGTATAGTCAGCAAATAGTAACATGCCTTTGAGTAAAAACGCTAACACAACAAGGTAAGGGAAAAAATCTCAGGAGAAAGCACTCAGGAGAAGTCTTATTTTGTATCATAACATCATATTACAGTTTAATATAATCTTTTTCATATCAAAAATATAAAAAAGATTAAATGAAAAAAGAAAAGAATAAAAAGCTAAAATATAATTTATTGTGCATTATGCAGCTCTTTATTCCTTTATTATCTGGTGTTTTAGGTTTTCCATCACTGCAGATGAATATTATTACAAAAATATGTTGTTTTATCATTATTTTGACATTATTAATGAAAAAAATATAAGCATCACCATTTATAGACATGTCCTGACTGATTGACTCCATTCAAAGTAAGGAGGAAGCTGTTTACATTTTCACTTGAGCTTGAAATTGATATCGCAGTTGTCTTAAAACTTTCCAGAATTGTTTGCCCTTACTTGAAACAATAGGCAATACAAAGGTTATTGGGTCATTTCTTACAAAATGAATGAGAAAGAGCGAAGGTTTTTTATTACTGTCTGAGACTTTTATACTGTAGGTACTGGATTTCAGTCAATCTATACACAGAGGCAAAGATTTAAGAAGAAGATCTAAATGACACTTCTTTCAGCTTGTGCAAAGCTTCACCTGCAAATAAATAAAATAGGTATTTAAAGCCTAATTTGAAGGTGGCAGCTGCTGTGAAGGTTCCTGAGCAGGTGCATCCTGAATTATGGCTTTGGTTAGAAGACTGATGTCTGTACACAAGTATTAATCAAAGTGTGTTCTGCTAATCCCATACAGTATATCCCTGAATGCTACATTTTATATTTAGATTATTTAATGCTGTGTGCAAGCTTAATTTATTTAATATAGTCTATTTACTGTAATTTATCTATTTTGTGTTACGTTTTATGCCTTTTAAAATATATTTGTAATGCTTTCTACTGCTTATAGTCTGTTTTATTTTGCCTATGTACTGTACTATAAGGCTATATAATATAATTTTTGTTTTTTTTACTGTCTACAATATATTCTAAAAGAATTAATCCAAAACATACACAAAATTGTATACTTTTATACAGTTCCCCTTTCAAAGCCTTAAAATTATTATGAGGAATACACTCCATGAAACAAACAAACAAACAAACAAACAAACAAACAAACAAACAAATAAATAAATAAATGAATGAATGCATTTGCATATCAAATACAAAGAATATTGGAAATTATACCTAAACTGTTGCTGATAGCAATAGTCCACTAATTCTAAATAGCTATTTAGATTACAGCATTGAGAATAAAATCTATTATCTCTGGTCTCTTACAGTTTGTGTGTTTAATTGATCATCCTGTATGTATTTCATTATGTATTCTTTTTCTTCTTTAATATTTTAACAATGTTAGGCAAAATTCAGATATACATAACAATGAATGAGCAGATCACATGATTATGTGACTGATTATAATTCACTTGCTGAATAAACACAACTAAATGCCTTACCTTTTTAGTATCTTAGACTTTACAAATCTTAGAATTTAAAAGAATAATGTTCATCCATGACGCATATGCTAAATAAAATGATTCTGCTAGGTATGTTGAGATGTAGCAAAGCATGTTTACATAATGACTAGAGATGATGGATGCTTTCATTTCTCATTGATTTTTGGTTGCTTGACCCAATGGTTAATTTGCAGTTAGAAAACATGCAAAATGTGTTTTTTATTTTCTTCTTTGATAAACATGTTCTCTGCTGCTCTAGTTATGAGCTACAAGATTGATGAAGGTAATCATTTTTTTGATCTGCAGGTCGTTTGGAGCAACGTTTTCCCTCCCAACTCCATTAACCTATTTATACCATTTAGATTTATTTCTCATTTTATTCCTAAATATTATGATATTTAACGTATTCTAAAATTGTGAGAAAAGAGAGAAGGAAGAAAGAGCATTTGGGGAGGAAGGAGAAAACAAGTGCTAGTGGCTCATCCATTATATGTTCACATCACTGTGACGAGTTCTGACAACTCTGCCTGGCAGGCAAACACACACACACACACACACAGAGCGACCTAACAAAACAGAGGAGTAAATAGGACAAAAACTGTGATTTGAGGTTGAATCACGGGTGCCTATAGCTTGCTATTTAAGGAGTTGGGGGTGGAATACACCATCAACATACATTAATGTTAAATTAGTTAAAAACACAGAATAAAATCCTTAATTATTACAACAAAAATGTTTTTGGTATATTTAGTCAATTGAAATCATAGCTAGTCTGTGGGTAGGTGACTGAGTATGGGTTCCTCCAACAAAACATCTGTCCTGATACCATCAGTAAGTTTTAACAGGATTTCAGTATGTTAGACTAAAATCATTTAGACTAAAAGACATTACACATTTCCATATTAGATTTGTTCATTCCGTTGAAATGTGCAGCTTGATCATATGCCTTTAAGGTTTGTACTTGTAGTTTGCTCCGCCCAAATAACCTTGCATGACACAGAATATTTTTATTGTGACATATTAGCATTAGTACCTGTCGTTGATGAGAAAAGAGTTTGTATCAGCCGTAATGTAATCTGTGATTTTATTATTTCAAATTGAAGCCCATGTACATGTCTGCCTGTCTTTCTGTACACCAGTACGCTCTTATTACTAACTTATTAATACAAAGAAATTTAATTTTGTAAGGTTCAGTATCTTACACCTTGTTGTACTTCTTTCGTCGTCAGCCAAATACACTCCCTGTTTGGTATTTGTTAATCACAGATAAGATATCAAGAAAGTAGATTGGATAAAGATTAAGTTGTCTTAAAACAACTCCAGCATGTTAAAATACACTTATTCCATTACTGTTATTTATACACTGTTATTTCAGCTGTGAAAATATTAACTAATCCTATAAAAAATATTCAGTTTAGCCTTTCTAAGTAGCAAGTAGCTTATTAGTTTCTTATTTTAAAGTAGATTATTAAGTCCGGCACATACTGTAACTGATTATAAAATCGCTTTTATCTACCAATTTGATTTCACTTATGGTGCTGGCTCAACTTCATGCAGATATCTAAGTACTGCAAAACTTTCATTAAATTCTGTCATTCTGTGTCAGTATGAAATGCGTTTTTATAACAGTCCAGTAGGGGTGTAACGGGACACATATTTGAATTTATACTGTCAGGTACAGGATGTTCAGTTTGGTGCATGTTATGATCCAAGCATACTGTATGGTCTAGCTTTAAGTAGTGCAGATCAATTTCCTGTTTTAATTCAATTAGTTTATATTAAAGGAACGGGCAGGACATTGCTGAGGACTTGGAGTTTCATAGTTTTGAAAAGTCAAATTAACTTTTTATATTGCCTTGTTGTCCTAAAAACATTTCTTTTAAGTATTCACTAATGTAGTAAATTAAGGTAAATGATAGAACATGTTGTAGCAATGGTACAAGAAAACTAAAAGATTAAAAAAATTAAGACTGCAAGCAAAACTTCATAAACAGGAGATAAAAGATAAACAAAGGCATAGATGAACACAAGCTAACATTTAGCAAGTACTGTATAATTAACAGGGACTAAGACTAATCACATACCACGACCAAGGTGTTACAGTACAAATTGATGTTACCTAGGAAAATCTCCCACTGGAAATGACTGACAAAACTGACCAAAACATGTGACTGACAAGTGAGGGAAGTTTAAAAGATAATCAAATAGGCCTCTTCCAAAACTAAACGGGATGCCAAACGCTTTTCGGCATTACTCTCAGAAGCATTATAATTGGCTATGGTCTGCCTCTCTTACATTATCCTCTTATCCCTCCAGGATGAAACATGCAAGAGATTAATAACATTTCACACTTGAGTAGGAGTGTCAGTGAGGGGAGCATTTCAAGTGGGTATCCGCAACACAAGCTGTTTGAATTTGGATAAACAACCATCAGGCTCTTTAAGGTAGAGTTTTACCTTAACATATTCTTAAGAAAGGCAAAAAAGCAATTTATTTACATTCCTCAAAGCAAAGATCATTTATATTTACATTTACGGCATTTATAATACGACATTTAGTTCATAAATGATTTAAATATTTGCTCTGTAGTCTTTATCAGAAATACTGTTATCCTCATGCTAATTCAGTTCTTAAGTACATAAAAATAGCATCAAGCTAAAACTCAGGGAGAGAGAGGTAGTTATTTATAAACTGAAAACTTCATTAACTGCAAACCCCCAGAAACTGTTAGCAGGCCTAGGCTTGGATTCCTCTGTCCTGAACTACACATCAGACAGGAACAGGGAACACGGTGGGTGTGATGTACAGTAGGAGAGACTTTTATGGGCCACACACATACACAGTCAAAGTCTAAGGTGATGGCATTGTTATCCATCTAGGAAAGAGCACTTTCAGAGTTAGTCAGTTTTTCCAACACTTTGATCTAAACTGACAGAAAAGATAGACGCATTCCAATCCAAACTCAGAGCAGTTAAGCAGGTAAAAGCATCAAACAGCTGAAAGAGAACATCAAATGATGTAGTGAATGCTTCAAGCATGTCCAGGCTTAATAATACCACGTTTTTAAAAGGAAAATCACAGTTATGCAGAATATTACCAATGTATTCACAGTATGTGAAGTGGCACCAAATGCCAGAGAAATTTAAGCTCTGTAAAATGCCTTAGTGACACAATAGATATGTCTTGTTTATAGCTTGACTTAAAATGTTAAATGAATGCTCATTTACAATTACATTTACAGGTTCTGTAATTCTAAACGGGGCTTTTTCGTTTCTATTTGTGTAGTACATATACATACTGTATATACATACATTCATAAATACATATAGGATGCATGACTGTATTTTCATTGTTCTCTCTAAAACCCCCATTGTTGCTCGCATCTTACTGCACATGACAGAGAGAGATGGCAATATTATAAAGGTCACACACTAACGTGTGTATCGACTAGCTGAAGTGACACCCCAGATACAGGTCTGCAGACAGCTTTTAAAGATTGGATATGTCGGTGTGTATGTGTGTGTGTGGTGGCAAGGAGAAGGGAGGAAGGCAGATAGAGGGAGAAGGAGTCATCATAGGTCACGAGTAAATCAAAAGAAATTACACAGCTGCCAAAGCCTGTTACTTCAACAGTAGCAAGGTAAATATGGTGCCCCCTCCCATCCCTCTGCTTGTGATTCAGGCATACAGGCACATTGTGTATTTGATTACAAATGAACCATCATTGGTCATGTTTTAATTTGACATAAAAATAAATCTATGCTTTGAAAATAACCCTGTGATAAATATCCACATTTCTAGCAACAGAAAAAGCCTCTAAGGCAGATCAACACATTGACCTTTCATTGCCACATTGTGCACAGCAATAGATTGGATTTCTTTGTTCTCTGTAAACTACAACCTTCACCGTCGAACAGTTGATGATTACCTAAAGAAGAATCTATATAAATAGATTAAAAGTCTGCGCTACCTTTGTTATCTGATCAGAAATACAATATACAGACTATGTGTGTGTGTTTGTGTGTGTGTATGTGTGTTGAAGACAGCTGAAGTAAAACTAATTTATAATGCTAATCCATACCAGTGTATGCATGATAAATCAGACAATAATTTTTCTACACATAATATTACACAATATTTTATAGTAATATTTTTACTATTTTTGTAGGTAATGTTTAGCTTCTGTTTGATTCCAACCAATCAACCAGGATCTGTGTTCTCTGGGTAGGCCATCTCAGCAGGGTGAACAATATGGTCACCAGACCAGAAAATAATCTAATTCTGTTCATAGCTCCAAGTCATCATTTACGATACTGTTTTCCATTTTGAAGGGAACCATGAGACAATTCTAACAAAATGATTTTTATTTTTTTCTGCACATCACTATCTTGTTTTTAAACTATGCTAAAATATGTTAACATGGCAAGAAATTTTAATGGAATAATATATAGAATATAGCAAATAACCTTCCAAATCACAAGCAATTATAATCAGCCAAGTAAGACAGCTGAGGCATACTGTAACCACATAGTATAATCTTGTATAATTTTATCCTGTTCCCCCATTAGCGGGGGAATGGAATTGTTAGTTGAATTAAACTGGTAATTAGCTATAGCTATTCTGGATGAAAATGAATTAATCAATGATTGCTATAGTTTATGCAAGAAAATCTTGCTTTATTACAAATAATAATATTAATAATAAATTTCGATGAAATTTAAAATGATGACAACAGTAAATTAAGTACATGATGATATCCAGATTGATTATCGTATAATTCAAAGTTATAGAATTAAAATTGCATTATATATGTTTTGTATAAATCACGGTATAAAGAGAGAAAAAAAAAAGAAACAGTTCATCCCCCAGATTCACAATAGAATTTTAGAAATCTAGTATTCAGTTCAAGGTGAAAGTCATAAAATGAAGTATTCTTTTATTGATCAATGATATTGGGTTGGATGATTATCATACCACAAATTTCTTATACAACCGAACAAGTAATAAGGACCATGAAGTAATTTTTCTTTTACAAAGTAAAAGGGACTGCCATGTCACTGTGATAGGTTTCATGTCTTAGCCTTAGGGTTTACACAAGATGACTACTGAAGGTCTTCTGAACTGAATAATACATTATGGCAAATTTCAAAGCATAATATTTCACCACGCAACAATTTCTGTTAAATTTCACTTAATTTCACAGAGAAAAATGACATTTACTAATATATTACTGCGTGGGATCATCTTTTAAAAAATCTATTTTAAAATGTCATAGTATTTGTGGAGATTTTTTTAAAGAAGGTAATTATGTACTGTCATGGCCATAATATACATTTGATTATGTATTACTCTTTTGCCCTATGCCATGGTAGGATTCCAGCTTTTTTTCCCCCTGCAACTAGATTTCATATTCTATAGTCTTCAAAAGAAACTGCACCAATCCCCCATTTCCACATGCTAAAAATAGACTGGCTCAGATTTATTTGTATGACTAAAGGAAAAGAAGTGAATGAAAAATGTGCCTAAAGATCTTGTGCTGCTGTTCTTTTGAACCAGTAATTCAATGCTTGCTTTACAAAAACATGTCCTGCTAGTACAATGCATGTCACTCATATTGTATTTTGACAGGCACTCTGTACAAAAGAGAAAATAGGTACAAAACATGAAAAAATCAGGGTAGAGCATTTTCAAGTTGACAGTAGATTAATAGTAATTAATAAAAGAAATAATTGGATTTAAACCTGAAAACATGACCTGCTTAACGTTATTTCAATAAGCTAAAATGCATTCATTTTTCATGCTTAGTCTTCTACTAAAAAAGAGATGGAGAAGGAATTATTCATTAATTTGCAAACATACTGTAGGTGCCTGCTTTACATCTTTACACACCATTCATATAAGAAATTATGATTTCCACTCATGCTTTGTTCAGTTTCTATAGAAACCAGTGGTAACAAATCTGTTCTTTTTGAGCTGAAATGATGCCAGACAGCTTGTGCAAAGACAAGCCATCCTAATGATGCCTAATGATGGAGTACAAAATTCCACTTTAACACCATTAAATGCCTGTGAAGTGCAGGAGAGGGTCGTATATAATACGTATAGTACTTATAAAAATAGAAAAAGAAATAGAATTAATAGAATGGAAGGTATTTTTATATAATACATTTCTGGAGATCAGGAAAGGCAGGTAGAATAATAATAATTCTACATAAATATTACTTAAAATCCAAAATACATCAATGGCTTATGACACTCATTGTCAATTTGCAGTTTAAACATTTATAGGGGTACAGTGTCCTTAACGTGAAAGAGAAATTTTTACGATGCTACAAAAAATAATATTATTAATACGAATAAACACCCTCATTTTGAACATGTTTTGAGAGCCTGCCACTGCTGCCCCCTCCTGGTTTCTAAAATTGAAATGAAAATATTGGGGGAAGAAATGTTTGTCATTTTTTAAAAGATTTTTTGATGTGTCAGTGGATGAAATTATATTTGAAGTTTAGAATGGCATACAATTTCTAACTTTCACACATAATTTATCTGGTCTGCAAATGAAAATGTAATGCATAATGCTCTATATACCATGTAAAAGGCACATAGCAACATAAGAGCAAATCAAAGGAAGCTACATGGACTATTGCTTGATTTAATACACTTGTTTTTAACTGAAACACAAGCAGCAGACACAATAATAAAATGGGAAATATTTAGCAGTATGACTCATCTAGTAAATTGCAGCTACAATAAGTTAAATAATTTAGGTTTAGTACCATATTTATGGTATAGAAATTAATTTATGTAACAGCTTTGTTAAAGATGCTACGGCTCCACTAATGCAGTTTGGGTAAATCACTGGGACACAATAAACCATTGTATGTATTGCATATAAAAATGCAGGAATGTAAACAGTAGATCCCAGACTGATTGCATGTGTTACAATCTAGAGCTAAACTGGCCTTTACCATTTCATGACACATCTAACATTCAAGAGAGAGAGAGAGAGAGAGAGAGAGAGAGGTTAACTAATCTACAGAGGAAGGCTTTTGTTGTATGCCAAAGTATTCAGCCCTCTTGATCAGAAACCCAGAAGGTTGCAGTTACAGCAGGCAATCTGTGACAGTCTGGGTGGGATATGTCTCTATCAGTTTTGTGTTGCTGGTTCCTGATATTTTTCCCATTGTTCCTGTCAACACTGGGTAAACTGTGTCAGATTTTTTGGCGACATGCTGAACTGTAATTTTCTCACAGATCCTCAGATGGATTAGGACTTGACGTTGACTGGAACATTCCAACACATTCGGGGTATTTGGGTTTTGAACGTCTGTGTCAGTGTCGTTTCTTCTACAATTGTACAGTATTTTTGTTTCTAACATTTTAAACCTAACCCTAAAATGTCTGTGCCCCACAACATGATGCTACTACCATCATGCGTTACTTCGGGTGATGCTTCAATGATAGTGATGTGCAGTATAAATGCAACACCTAAGGACAAAAAGGTACATTTAGGGGCTCATCTCACCACAGAACTATTCTCACATGCTTGCTGATTTCCCAATTTCTTGTGCCAAACTCTAAGTGGCAAAAACTTCAAGTGGCAACAACTCTTTTTTCTCACCATTCTTCCGGTGGTTGTCCTGTAAACAGTTTTTCTTATCTGAGCAATGCATCTCCCTAGTTCTTTTATATTCTCTGCATTACACACTCCTTGACTTTTAGTGGTCATTGTAAACAATCCTTTTCATTTGTAGTTCTGGAGTTGATTTAAATATTGAATGGGATATTCTTGTGATTTATTAAATACATAATCAACCCCTGTCTGATCATTTCTAAACTTTGCCAGGAAATATTTTTATCATGATACTGGTTGTTATGATAAAAATACTCCACAGTCTAAGGAACCTTTAGGAGGTTAATTTTATATTGAGATTACAATGCACCGTAGTTACACATGTAATGATCCCATTAATTCATAGTTTCGTTGAATTATATATGTAATAGTTTAGTTAATAGTTTTGTGGTATTGGATTTACTTGTTAAGAATGTGAGATAAAATCACAATCAATTCAGTTTAAGTTTCAGATTGTTAAAAATGTTGAAATGTTGTCAAAATGTTTAAAAATTCACCATGGGGAATGGTTATGCAAAATACAGTACAGTATATTCACAATTACTTACAATATGCATTGTAGAGAACAATCCACAAACGTTATTAGCACGTTGTAATTCTGAGCATATAAACCAAAGAGTTCAGGAGATATTGCTATAAGAGGAAATGAAATAGTGATTCATTTCCTTTCCTTCGGCTAATGGTTCATCCTCTGTGGTTAGGGCTTTTATCTGTTCTTTTTTCTTTTTTTTACTCTGTTACATAGCTGACCTAATTTTTAGCATGAACCAAAGCTCCACTGTGTCAGGCATACAACATTTCCTGGATCACTAAGTGCAGGCGAAAATATGAAATATGAAAACTTAAACCATATTACATAATACACTTTTATTTAATTACACTTAATTTGAAACAATTATTTCCTTAAGCTTACAGGCTAAAAATACTAGAAATAAGTTTATAAATAAAAATTAAAAATTAAACAGGGAATTTTAAAATATGATCTTTTAAGTAATAAAAGATGAAATCAGAACACTTACAGTATTTTGTTATTTTGTTAATGTCTGGCATGATATTGTACAGTCTGTGTTTATTTAAACATTGTACAGTATGTCTACCTTATACAGACATAATATAACTGTTCAAGCTGCAAAGAAACAAAGGAAAGAACATTAAGACAAACAACATATAAAGACTATTTGTGCTTGTGCTAGTAATTAATATTGACTACCATAATAATTAAAATGAGTAACTAGTTAACTAGCGCGAGCTAATGCAGGCATTGGTTCATCATCCCTGACCATGTCTCTGGATCCAGCCTGGCTAGCCCTGACCGTAATGTTAGAGCTGTCAGAGTCTGCAGAACTGTAACTTAACTTAAATTAATTAATAGGGGAGGGTGGGCAATACATTTGCGTGCACCTGTGTAGAAAAGTGATGCAATATTATGGTTTCCATAATTTTTTAAATACAGTATATTTGCGTTCTGACTGGGCCAGCCCACATTAGCCAGCGGCCCACCGGGAAAACTCCCGGTGCTCCAAATGGCCAGTACAGAACACAATGAATAGTTTTGGCTCAGCAATGCATCACTAACAGTTTGCTTAAAAGTAACATGCGCAGAAGCTGTCATTAACACACAGGTATAAACCAATCCTCTGCTCAGTTTCTCATTCCTCATTATTCCTCATTACCTGCTCAGCCTCACATTACCATTCCTCATTAGCTGCTAAATCTCTTATTACCATTCCTGTATGAACTACTTAAATATTGGGAGTATAATTCTAACTAATTATTCAAACTGTGTTCAATGATTTTAAAGTAAATATTAAATGTAAATCAAGGCACCAGACACTAATGTAAGTGTATTGTGCTTCTAAAACCTACTTTATAAATAATCTGAAATACACAGTTGTGTAATTGCTGTTTAAGACTGCTTGAATTACTTTAAATTACTTTATAGAATATGACAGTATGCTCAGAAGTTGAAAGAAATGTACAGCTACTTTAAATTAAATTAAAGTATACACAACTTCAAACGTCTGTGGTCTCTTTGTGTGAACTTTGAGGAAAAAGGTCCTCTCATCAAGAATTACGATTAAACGTTGCCTCTAGCCTTTCAGCAGAACCGAGATTATAGTTGTGTTAATTATTCAAATGAAGAGGCAACAAAACATTCTTTTTTTACTAACAGATAAATGGTGAATGAAATTAAAAAACACTGTACTGTATGTGTTATAAGTCCTGTGACAACCTTGCATGCACACGCATGCATCCATCATAGGTACTCACCAGTACTAAAAAAAAAATTAAAAACATTTGGCGCACACCCAAAACATGACCTACCTCCAACGAACAATTTAAAATGCACCTCATAGAACCAAAGGGCAAAACTATTACACAGTTTTTTTTTTAAAAACAACCACTATAAATTTTTTTCAAAAACAACATTCAACTGTCTTTCCTTTTAAATCAAGAGGGCAATGACGTGATCATACAGGTAATTCTTGGCTTTAAGAAATCCAACAGCATCCAACCAACTCTCCAAAAATTGTTGATCTTCAAGGAATGCCAACCAACAGTCTCTACAGTTTAATAATAATAATTAGAATAACAATAATAATAGTCCAATAAGTGCAAAAAGGTTCACAGATTCAACCATGCACAAAGAAAAGTCTCACATCAAACACAGCTCACTAACTACAAAAACGTCCAGGTTGCATTTGTACTATTGTGATAACTCAGTCGAGATGCTAAACAAACTAAAAATTTCTGATGCAGACATAGTGAGACTATCTAGTGAAAGACTCTCTATGATACACCAAAATCCATTTGGCTAATTAATTAATCAATCTTAATTTGTGCCTTCAGTCATTTACATGGCAGTAAGTCCAAGTTCAGCAGGGCCTTTGAAAAAACCTTGGAGAAAAGCTTTAGTTGTCAGTAATCACATAGCAACAGAAGAGAAAAAAAAAGCTTACGGACTGATTTTGTTTTCACTCCCCCATAGATGGTTGGATCAGAAAAAGTTTGTAGACATAGGAATGTGTGTGTGTGTTTTTTTTTTTTTTTTTTTTTTCATTTTGAGAAATAAGGTCTTGCAGGCCATAACATGCGTGACAGAGTTAGCCTATGATCTCTATGTGCTGTGTGTGTTTCCTCTGGATACTCCAGCTCCCACAGTCTAAAGACTTAGTACACATGGTTTGTAGTGTGTGTGTGTACAGGGGTGTGTTTCCCCACCACACTGGCTTGGCACTTCATTCAGCGTGCCTTATGCATTTAGCTCCGTGGGATAGACTCCAGGCCCTTGTGTCCTCACGCAGACAAATGGTTAAGAAGATACTTGTAAAATTCTCATGGGAACAAAAAAAAAAACGATTTCTGAAGGAGCAAGTTATTATAGGTGAACGTCTTAATGCTGATTGTTTCCAATAACCCTGCTGAAACACCTGTCTATCTTTAAGGTCAGTTTTTTAGTCCTTCCTTTCTTCTGCCCTCTTTTCCTCTTTCATGCACTCGCCTCCCTCCCTCACTCCATCTTTCTCTCATCCTGTCCCCTTCACTTGCCAGTCTTTAAATAGCTCAAGGGCATTTGGGTGCTGACACAATGTGTAGATGCAAGAAAAAAGCTGTCTTCACAGCAATTTGGTCTTTCTACTATGTTATTTATTATTTGCTAGTCATGAAGCCTCATCATTTGCAATATGCAGCTGGTGTTATTGTAACAAATACCCAGGATCTTCAAATCAAGCACACTTTTTTTAAAGAGAATGGGGTGGAAATTAGTAATTATCTCCAACCGGAGAATGGACATGCTAGTTTGGATGCCATGAATACTTAATACATATGGAATTTGCTCAAAATGCTTTAAAAATAATAAATAAATAAATAAATAAATGAGAACGCTCTGAAAACTTGCAATTTGCAAATGTTCCTCACACACACATGCCTGATTAAGATTAGGATGCAGCATATGAGTTTGTCTCTAATAAATGGTTAATAAATGGTTAAAAAAATGTCTTTTTTTTTACAGTTACATGTTACTTATGTAACATTTAAAGATTTGAACTATTATCAGTTTTAAAATTAAATTGGCCTGGTCACACACAACCATACAGATTATAAAATGTAGTGTAAACTGCCTCTTAGGATTCCTTTCTAGTGAAGAGATTTAAATTTATATGACTTGCTAAAATAAAAATAAAGAAAAAAATGAAATCTACAAATATATACCTAGACATTATACAATTAATATTAATATATGACAAAAAATGTATAAAATGCAAATTATGTTATTATACCTGAATTATGAATTCAAGATCTGTAAACAACAATCCAGTGCTTCAGTACAATCTGTTTGTGGGCACAGTGACATTCATTGAAATCTTGGTTACTTCAGTGCCTATTCGGAACAGAATGCTCCCACCATTGATGAACAGATTTGAGGGTAAGAGGTCAGACAAAGGATAACCCTAAAAACTCCCATAAAAGGCTTGAATGTCTGAAGTTTGCAGTAACTAAATAGGAAACCGTAACAACATGTACATTATGGAAGACAATCAAAATTCCCACTTATAACTGGGCTCGACTTTCTGAGTGTTACACAGTCTTGGGGCTCAGAGAAGAAAGATATGGTTTAAAAACAGAAGGAGGTTTCACATACTTCCCTTTTTTGCTACACTTCTTACTTCAGATCCATCCACAATAGCTGTCATGTTCCACAATCATCTCTCTGCCACATCAAACATTTATTACGCATTGCCACCAACCTCGGATATTCTACAACTCACAAACTTGCAAAACATGACAGGATGGGACACAGACAATATGGAGAAGTTAATGGCTACCTGGCCTCACACCACCTCACTCATCCTGGGTAAAACAACACATCTGGGGAGACACACAAAATATCATTATCTCCATTTTGAGAAAAAAATCATTGAGGATCAGGTTGACCAGATGCTGCAAGATAAAATTATTAAACCCTTCTGCCCGCCATGTTCGTCCCCCATGGTCCTTGTCCCAAAACCCAACAGCTCTTACCATTTTTGTGTGGACTGCAGGAAACATAACAGCAAGATCAAACCAGATGCTTAACCAATGCCGCTGATACATGACATCATAGACTCCCTGGAAGCGGCCTCATGGTCCAGCACATTGGATCTGAACCTGGTTGCTGGCAGGTGGAGATGGAAGGAGAGGGCCGTGAAGAGACAGCCTTCATCACCACTTTTATCAGTTCCGGTCCATGCCATACAGGCTCAGAAATGCCATTGCCACCTTTCACCAGCTCATGGAGAAGGTCCTGGCTGACCTGAAGGGAAAATGTTGCTCCGCTTACATCTGAATGCGTTGTTACAAAGACTCACCCAAGCCAACCTCTCCTTAAATATGAGAAAAAGTGTAATTTCTACAAATGACAGCTTAAGTTTCAGGGACACATCTCTGAGAGAGGAGTCCACATCAATCCTAAAAAGACCCAGACAGAGGCTGAATATGTTCCACCTCAAAATGTAAAAGCCTTACAACATTCCTGGGTCTCGCTGGCTGGTACCACAAGTTTATTCGTCATTTTGCTGACATAACTGCCTCATTTAACCATCTAAAGAAAAAGGGAGTAAAATGGGAATAGACTGACGAGTGCCAGGCCAGCATGGACACAAGCCCTTCAAAACTCATCTGTTCTGGTTCTACCTGATCTCAACTTTACCCTTTCAGTTGCATACTGTACGAATCCCAGTAATGTGGGTCTGGGAGCTATCCTCACCTAACAGTCAGCCGAAGGAGAACGGGTGGTAGCAAATACCTTCAGTTGTCCGAAAACCAGCTCACTCAATGGAAACCTGATGTAGACTACAACAGTTCGTCTTCCACAAAAAGGCCTCAACCTGAAATAATTTTATCAGAGCAAAGTTTTTTTCTATGAGCTTTTGTAAGCTGTAAAACTGTCTTATTGTGGATTATTGGACATTGCTTTTTTTCACCAACCAGACAATGTTACAGGGCAGTCCTTCCTCTATTATCATGCTCCCAGACTGTTTTTCTGAAACCAGTAAAGCTGATTCATTCTCCCCCACCCCCCACATGCACACGCAGCATACACTGGCCTTTGGACTTTCAATACATTTTCCCACTCATTAAAACATTGTATATATTTTGTAAATATTAATATTTGGTACACCGTTTGGTTTATTATTTATACAATACACATTTGGGATTGGTTCATTGTCTGTTTGTTTATGTAGTTTCTTTATTAAACACCAGCAATAAAGTCAAAAGTTCCCCTTTTTGTGTAATCTTGATTTATTATTTAATTTGAACGTTAACTGGTATTGATAACAAAAACTAGTAAGGAAAATCCTGATTTAGTGAGGTTATAAGATGGTAAGGTATAGTTTCTGTATAGTTGCCATTACTTGCACACAGGACATCGGGTGGGTAAACCCAAGAGAGCCTTTTAGATTTCTTGGAATGATATGGTATCTCATGGTATGGGCCATGGCCCCACCAGGAAGAGAAATATGAAAATATTTTTCTACCAGACCTTTAAATACAGTTTCAGCATGGAGCTGAACCATTCATTGTTTACCCAGGAAACACTATGTAAGTGCTCGAGGAAGTCGTGATGGATCCAAGTGCAGATAAGAAGGTCAGAAGAAGTCACTCATGTTTTATTGCATTGATATATTGTTGAAACTGTGGTTGAAAAGACGCAGCAGTGTGGGGATAACACTAGTGTGGTCTGTGCTCCTCATTTGGAGCCGATGTGGATAGAAAGACGCTTGCTGGAATGCGGAAGCACAGAGTGCTGGCACAGGAGCTCTGAGACAAGGGCCAGCATATGTAGCGTGAGTCTTGCAGGAATGCGAAAGCACAGAGCCAGCATGAGTTGAGTGTGCTCTGAGAAGAAACCAGCACATGCAGCATTAGCCTTGTAAGAATGCAGAATTGCAGGAAGACGGCATGGGCAGAAGGAGCTTAAGCAGGTTAGTTGTTGAGGCTGATGTGTTCCACGAGATGACTGATCTGTGAGGATTAATCGTGGTCATAGAGCAAGCAGAGGTCGAAAGTCTGTGATCCTTGGTTGCTAAGCATTTCCAGAGGTTGATAACAGAAGAATACAAGACGTACAGCGAAGATGAGTTTGGTCAAACGAGGCATGGTCGAGATTGAGAATGCAATGATGCAAAATAAATCTGGAATATTGGGCATCTAATATCTAATCTGGTGATGAGGTGTTGTCTGACCATAAGTTAAATAGGAAGCAGACGTTAGTAATTGAAAAAAAATTGGGAGTGGTAAACAAGTAAGCAAGAAGCGAAGTGGATTATGGAACAGGAGTGCACCAGTGTTCATGGAGGATTTCTAGATGAGGATGTGGCCACCAGGTGTTCTTGCGCCTCGGGGTGGAGTTTCTGGGAGTCAGTGATTGGAGATCCATCTAGAAACCTGGTAGGTATCCAGCTTCTGTCATCGGGTCCGTAGCCCCCGCCAGTCCACCAGGTACTAGTGGCGCAGAAGCTGGAACATAGAGCATATCAGGTGGAACGTTACTTGTGCCTGGCCCTTGTTTGAGAGTCTGCAGGACCAGGTTCCCTACGTCTAGTTGTATAGTGGCCACAATATGAGGGGAAATGATAGTTTCTGTGGTGGGTGTGTTCTCTAGGGTAGAGAACTGCTGGGAGAGAGCATTGGGTTTGACCTGGCGTGAATTAAATCTCTTGGCTGTCCTTAAGTACCTGAGGTTTTGTGATCTGTCCGGACAAGAAAAGGGTGTTCCGCTCCTTCCAGTCAGTCAATGATGAGTTATATACATAGTATTATATATATACACATTATATATATAAACAGGTGTACTGGGAGCAGTGAATGAGGCAGTGAAAAGCAAGAAGTGAAAAGCAAGGAGTAAAGTGGTAGGGTGGATTACGGATCTATTAGAGATGCATATACAACCACCCATGAGGTTCTTTACAAGCTGTCAAACAACTACAGTATGGTCTAAAAAAATAAATAAATAGATAAATAAATAAATGGAATTCTTTCATCATATTATATGTAAAATTTAAATTGAAGTTAAATTTCTTGTCTAGTGTTAATAGACATAAAATTACTGTAGTGATTAAAGAACAAAGAAATGAGTTTAAACAAAATGAATCCACAATGACTGCCCTTGATGTTCAAATCTTTCATGATGAATCTAGGTCAGTGTTGTTTTGGGCAATATACTGAACAACATTGCCTTTTGGGTAGCACAAAGTACCAATATTAGATCTGTCCCAAAGTGATGCCTCTACACACTTGAATTTGTGTAAGCTGATGAACCATGCATCTGGCTCCTAGCATGAGGCCATGTCAGCTTGACTAAATGCCAGAGGACTAAATTGCACATAATTACAAGCGTATAGACACATGCAAAAATGTACACACACACACACACACACACACACACACACACACACACAATGTTATTAAAAGATAAGCAGCACAAGTTTTTTTTATTTAAAATATGTCTGAAAAATACTGCAAATTTAGTATTTTATCTAATTTGGCTTTTTCTTGTCTAAAGAAGGGTGAGTCAAAAATTACCCACACTCTAGCTCTAGAATTTTTTTTAATTAACTTTTGGGGGGAAAAAAACATTTTCCTACTGTTATGAGGGGCCACCAAATATGTTGTAAAATGTGGGAGCCCCAAGGGAAAAATTGGGAGGTGGGGGAATTATGTTCATTTTGGCACTTAAATCGGTTAGGACAAGCACTATCCAGCACTAAGGTAATGGCACTTTTACGCTGCTTTGTAACTAATACAACTTAAGCAGGGAAAATGTCTTTTACCACAGCATGGAGGTACGCTTCTAGTACTATGCACTGCCTTGTTTCTTATTCTCTTACCCAACTAAGGAACTTGCCAACTTGTGCTTCTAAACATAAATGTATATCTATATATACCTGAATGCACCATAAACGGTGATGTGTGACGCCACGGGAGAGCTTAGGGATAAACGGAAGCATGGACGTATAGCTTCCTGGGGACCCACCTCCCGGATCCGGTTCCTGTTGCTGAGCTTGCTCCAGATCTCCAATGCCAAAATTTCACTCTGCCAGGGACAAGCGATGTGAGAAACAGGGGAAGGGATTTAATTCCTGGTTCTCCATGGAATGTTAAAAGAGGATTGCACGAACAGCCATCAGCCAACAAGTCAGATGCGTATACCTCCACCACAAATTGGGCTTGGGTCCGGGCACCCATGAAAACCCCTCACTGAGCTAGGGTGACTTTGGACTTTATAACCTCAAAGCCCTTTTGAGTCTCCTCTGTCCATTTAAATTGCTCTTTGTTCTTCTTGGTGTGCACACTGAGCGGGGCCACTTGCGTGTTAAAATTGCGAATAAATCGCTGGAAGAAATGATCAAATCCTAGGAAGCGCTGTATGGCGTTAACTGATGTGGGGCAAGGCCAGTCTTGTTCGTGTTACTGTTGCTCTCCCTGTCTATTAATCCGTGTAGTCACCGTCTGCGGGTTTGAAAGTCTTATGGTTTGGCAGAGTTACATCAACATAATCTCCTTGCTTTTCAATGCACTCGTATTCCCTCATTAAAGATGTTAATGTGAGCTCATGAATGCACCGTTGTCTTCACTTCTTTATTTGATGTGAATCTTTAAACTTGTAGTACTGCTTTCAGTGGACAAACCAGGTAAAACAATAAGATGGAGCAGGATCAGGACTATAGAAAGAATGCTTTAACACCTAAAAACAATGTTTTCGCAGAATGTAGACAGTGAGTGTGTCGGGAGTGTGCAGACGTGCATTGTCGTGCAAGAACACAACGACCTTGGAGAGCAATCTGCGAAGTTTAGGCTTTAGCTCTTCAGTAAACATCCTTAAACCTTTTTTCTGATAAAGTTTCAGTGATGGCCCTTGAGGATCCCAGAAAACTGTAAGCATCAATTATTTAGTTGATGCTTGAATTTTAAACATTTTCTTGATCAGCAATTCATTTTCATTCCATATTCTTCCGTTTACTCTCAGACTTATAATTATGTTTGTCTTATCATCAGTAATGCTTCTCTTTAAGAAACCTTTACCTTTCTTAGAGTATCGGACCAAATTTTGTTTGAAGATATTTAAATGTTTCTGTTTGTGCTCCTCTGTAAGTTATTTCGACACCATGTACACCCTTAGCGCATAAAAAAAATATTATTGCATGCTGCTCTTCTGTCTTGCAAATCATAAGTGGGGCATCTATTTTCGAGAACAAAGGACACGACCCAAAGCATCAGCCCCAGGAGTAACAGCTAGTGTCAGGAACAGGTGGAGAGCCTGTGCACACCGCACACCTCTGCCTTGAATCCTGCTCGCCAACATCTGGGCACTGGAAAACAAGATTTATGACCTTACTGCCAGAGTAAAGTTCCAGAAAGAAATATGGGACTGCAATCATCTCTGCCTTACCGAGACATGGCTGAATCCAGCAGTACTGGACCACTCAGTCCAGCTAGCCGAGTTCTTCTCGGTTCACAGCGTGGACAGAACACTGGACTGACTTACCTGAGCTGAAAACCTTCTGCAGTCACTTTGAGGCTGCAGCTAACAATGCTAATGCTAAAGCGAATGCTAAAGCTAATGCTAATGTCTGCAGACAGGAAGAGAATGACAACACTGGAAACACGTTCATCATCAACATCCCAGGATGAGTCCTCAGAGCCTATGCAGACCAGCTAGCACCTGTGTTCACAGAAATATTTAACCTCTTCTTTATCCAATCGGTAATCCTCACATGCTTTAAAGAGTCCATTATTGTTCCTGTCCCAAAGAAACTACATCCTGCTTTCATCTTCAGTAGTGATAAGGTGTTTTGAGCACTGGATCCATTAAATTTTGATACCATTTCACACCATCATTCACTTACCTGGACACTTGGAGAGGGAATTATGTTAAAATGCTCTTTGTTGACTGCAGTTCAGAATTTAACATGCTAATTCCCTTCACACTCACCACCAAGCTAGAGCACCTGGGACTTAGACAATTTCGTTGTCAGTGGATCTAGAATATCCTAACTAGCGGACCACAGGCACTAAGTATGAGTAGACATGTCTCAGGTTCCCTCACCCTTAGCATTGGAGCCCCCAGGGGTTTGTTCTGAGCCCCGGGCTGTACTCACTGTACACATAAGACTGCATGGACACTAACAACTCCACCGCCATCATTGAGTTTGCTGGGAGGGCCTGATCTCTGAAAGTTTAATATAACTCTGCTACCTCAGGCGCTGGAGAGACTTCAGACTGCCCTCCAAGAACATTTACCCCTGCACCATGGAGAGTTTCCTGACAGAAACCATTGCCACCTGGTTTGGCAAGAGCACTATGCAAGACAGGCTAGCTCTACAGAGGGTGGTGCGATCAGCTGAGTGCATCACCACACTGAGATCACTGATCTGCACTCAATCTACAGCAAGCAGTGGTGGACCAAGGCCAGGAAGATCGTGAGGTACCTCAGCCACCCCAACAGTGGACTGTTCTCTCTGTTGGGTCAGGAAAGTGTTTCTGCTCCCTGAAGGCCGACACAGAGAGACTGAGGAGAAGCTTCTTCCCACAGGCTATACAAACTCTCAATCACAACACCACGCGCGACTAAACACATTCCACATTAATGCACATTTAACACTTATTTGCACATACTTTGCACACTGTTATGCTGTTATGCTAATTACTGGACATTTACATTTCAATTTAATTTCGATTCCTTTTTATTACTTGTACATAGTGTAAATTTCTACTGCTAAAAGTTTTCTATATTTTCTATTTTAAAAATATTTGTATTTTATATTTTATGTTTCTTATTTGAATATTTGATGCATACTCTATTTTTCTTTTTTGTTATAAAAACATTTCACTGCATATCCCATATCCTAGTGTATGACTGTGTACTGTATGTAAAAATTTTTTTAAATTTAAATAAAAAAAATGATATTTTTTAAAACATATTAATACTCCAAACTCCACAGGTTTATATGGCACCTGGGTTAATGAGTGATTGTCTTCACTGTTCTACCAGTTTATGGCTAATTGGATAATGACTATGACTAATTTGGATATTTCTCCTTATTAGGCTATTATACTGTGTGTCTGATTTGGCTTCTTTTGTTTTTCTATGTGTATGCATACCCAAAAGGGTCAACGCCATATTGCATAGTGTTAGTGATCATGGGAATAATAATAATAATTACAATATATATAATGTAAAAAAAAAAAAGGCTAATCTCTGCCTCATGTGTTTCCTTTTCTACACTGTTAATAGGGCTATCTGACTTTATAGCATGCATTAAGTGCTATTCGTGCACTTTACGTAAAGTGCTATTCATTTTTACCAACAACAATAACCTTTTCAATGAATTTTTTTTTCCACTAATCTTGGAAAATCTCACTTCTTGTTAAATAGTACTTCAGTTCTAGGAATACTTTACCATATTTACAATATTTCATTAAGAAAATTAAAGTAGATTTATTTTCAAGTGGATGGTTAGGATTGAGCCCAAATTACATTTCTCATTGCACTTACAGTAATGTTTGAAGAACAGTATTTCATGACTCCCACTCCCTCAAACCCAGGGCTTTCTCTAATTTTTATTGTGTGCCTGAAATTTACAGTAGTTACTTCCAGTGTTTTCCATTGTGGCTTTATGGGATTGTGCTTTGATTGATAAAATAACTGTTTAATGGCAATGTTACAACAAAATGCCAGAATACATAAATTATTGCAATCATTTTATAATGTTAAAATGACAAAAATGGCAAAAATGAAACCTTTCTTTTTAACTTTTATTTTTAAAAATGAGTAAGCAGATCATTCTTATGTCCTGTGAATACCAAAATTTGTGTAAACAGCACATATAACATTTGCATTATCTCTAAAACGCCATGATGAATGGCATATCAAAAGACACCCAATAAACAAATTTTCTGTCTTTTTTTCCTTTTGTTCATCTCAAGAAATAGTAGACACAAAAATACCCTAACCAAATGTAAAAATATATAGCAACCTCAGAAGTTAGGCTATTAAAATGTAAAACAGTTTACTTTCACAAACAGAAGAGATAGTGTCATGATGAATTAGACCATACCAAAGATCACATGCATGTGCACAGGGCTCACAGTGGATCCAAGACAACTGGAAATCTAAAGGGTCGAAGTAGCTGGTTGCCCTGATAACACTTTTGTCAGTTCTTTTTCTTACTCAAGACAATCAAAAATCTAGTTAATCGTAGTATTAGAAATATACTTAGCATCATTAGGTCAGTCTAACGGCACATACCAATTTACGGGCACATTTCACTCTACACATCAGGTGGTAAACGTGATAATAGCAGCAAGTGTGTTAGCCAGTCCAAACAACATTAGGATATTATGCCTTTTACCACATATCCCTGTTAAATCCTACTTGCCTTTAATCTTTTTCTATCTTAAGGCCCAAACTTGCATAAAACAGAACCAACAATTATAAGCCACATTTATCTATAATGGTATCCATATAGTGAATGTGTACTGCAAAAAAAAAAAAAAAAAAAAAAAAAAACTGGCCTTATTCTCATACTTTACCAAAAAACACTGAACAGTTTTCCTTGGGTCACCAGCTTGTCAACAGACTGCTCTATAACATGAAAGTGTGAAGTGCCCACTACAGCATTGAATAGTCCAGCTGGCTATCTAAGATCACAATGCACAAAAATGAAAAACTGTGTTCAATTTGTCACCTTGGATTAAACTCAGTTTAACCGTGAAGTAGCATTAAGTCCATGCTGTACTGTATAAAATGACTTTTTGACACTGAGTGTGCTAAGTCATGCTCGCCCTGCGAGGAGTCTACTGCCAACCAAATGTACCATAATTTTTATCCATCAAATAAAGAATCCACTAAAAACATACCTGTAACATTTGGAATGGTCATAAAATGTTTTTTTTCCTACACATTAGGAACATCCTGTAGGGAACAATGGCACTGACAGGAGTCAAAATGCAGAAACACCTTACAGAACATTTTTACCTTGGCTTCACTCTAGGTACGGCAATCACTAGTGTCACAAAAAATACATAAAGTACAAGATCACCTTTAACAGTCTAGTTCTTTTTATAAAAACGTGAATATGAGATTTTTTTATTATGAAGTTAACTCGTAATGGATGCGTTAAACATTTGTGCAAAAAGGGCAAGGCTAAGAATGTGATAATCATTTTATCTTCACCAAAAATTGAGGCAAGCTTTAAGTTCTTTTCCTTTCCAGTCTTGGTGGCTGTGATGGTGTCTTGGTAGGTACAGGTTTAGAAATGTGTCTCCTTCTCCGTAATGGTGGAGATTTTGCCATCCACCCTCATTTTAGCGTCAGCGTCATTAATGGCGTAAGGACTCTTTGCACTGAGGTGGCCTCTCATCCTCAGATCAGAGCTTGGGGTGGTCAGCTTCTTGATTCTCTAAAAGTATGAGTAGATTAAACACAATAAGAGAACTGCTTTCTTCACATTGTGAGACTAAACAATAGCATCTTAATTTGTAGAGATTTTTCAGGGCTGAATTTTGAATTAAGGCGTTTAAAAAGCGCAGCAGAAACTGTCACGAAATTATATAAAGCAATTTTCTTAAATAAATGAAATAAAATATAACATTTCTAGCTACCTTCTTTTTTCTTTTACCTGATAATAGTTAATTAATATTTGGAGGAATTATAGAAATTTGTACTGGTTTGTTATTACAAGAGTGGGTTTGCTTACCAAGATTCAATTAAATGTAGTCTGCTAGGTAAACAGGAATGCTATCTGTAAGCTACTTTAATGTTGTGGCCATACAAGTAAAACATTACAACCATACAAGTAGTGCAAGTCTGAACTGCTGCCTTTCTGTACTGAACAGCTGAGTGTTTAAAATACTGCTGAAACCAGAAGTTGAAATACACCTAGGCTAAATATATTCAATCTATTTTTAACAACATGTATATGCGCTGTTATCATATATTTCTTTTGGCATTTCATATCCTCTTTTCCTGACTAAATAAAGCTTTATTTCAGCTCTACTTCATTATTTCAGAAATAATTTGTTATTTTCGTGAAACTGAGTTCTTATTATAATACAATTTATTAACAACAATAAAGAAGTACACAGACTTCATATGAACAGTTTTTCAGCAACATCATTTTAAATCTTTTGATTCTGTTTTGCCCTATAGGTTGGATAGCATGGGGTACGACGAGGTAAATGTAAATAAATAAGTAAAGCAAAATTGTGCCCTACTCTTACAGTAATTTTTAAGAAAAAAAGTGAATACATTGTGCGATTTGTAAAAGCATCAATACTACCTGTCAGTTTTTCACACTAACCCCAGAGGGGTAAAAACGGGGAAATGCAGTTTTACTTCACACGATAAAAAAAAAAAAAAGGTAGTTAGTTTTTGTCCAAATGTATCATTTATGAGCTCCATGTCACTCAATGTTACTAAAATGTCTCTCCTCCATGAAGCCATTTCCTTGCTACTACTAACCAGTTTGGACACAGACTCTCCTACTATACGTATTGGTAAAGATTGGAGTGATTTCCTATTCTAAAAATTTAGATAAATAGCTCTTATTCCTACTCCTGAAAGTAGGACCAAAATGGCTTCATTCTGAGAATTTTTGGCCACTTAGGAGTGATTTCCTACTCTAAGAAGCTTGGTAAATACGGGTCCTAAACCCAATTGTGGGCCAAAACAATGTGAGAGGCTTTTAAATTCTAAACTTACAGTAACACAATTTCAAGTTGATGAAGGCTTTCTGGTAATAATAATCATTGCAGTGTTTGATACCCAAAAAGCTAATAAAATGCTAGTATTAGAAAAGCTTTACAACAGCAGTAACATTCAGCAGATGTTATCATGCTAAGTTATCATGCTAGTAGAGGACTTTGATGGCAAAGGATAGTCATGCCTAAATTTAATAACAATGTGAAGGGAGAACAACATCCAGGATTAAGTCTACACAAACATCCTAAAAGCACTGAAGTAAATTTCATGTGCACCACTTTAACACAATAAGATCATGTTTTCTTAATGCTGATCACAGCTTATAAACCATGGAGCTGCAGAACAAGCACAGTAATCAGGACATAGGTATGGTCTAAGGAATTGACCTTGATGCTGCAAGCCTGCTTTAGCAGAACAGACTGGAATCAGTTTGTAGTGTAAGCATATGCCAAATCTTGAGATATACAGTATAAACTTCTGCAGTGAGAGTGTGCTACTGCAGCAGAAAATAAAGTCTTGGATTTATAATAATGTGTGAGAGGGCTTCTTAAGGAATGGCATTTTGCCTTTAGATCAGTGGACAAATAAGTCTGTAGTAGTGTACAAACAAAACTCAAAAGAGGCATCAGGGATGCAAGGCGCAAATACAAACAGCGCATGGAAACACACTTTGACCACAGTAGCACATGGAATGGCATTAAGGCACTGAGTGGTTACATAACCACCAATCTGCTGCCCAGTGATGACATCAAACTGTCTGATGACCTGAACCAGTTCTTTGCCTGCTTTGACACTCAGAGCAAGGAGACTGTCCAGAGAAAGTCTAGATGGGCTATCCAGTTGATTATGGAAAGCATGTGCTATCCAGATTACAGAGATGTTTACAGTACTACCATTTTTATACTCTTGTTACAAAAGCTGCGGTTCCAGTATGTTTGAAATCGTATATAATTATTTCCAAGAAATTATATGTGAGGTGCACCATCATTAGATTTAACACCATTATTCCTTACAAACTGGCCAAAAAGATGCTGGACTTCAAGACCAACTGCACAGCAGACCAGGATTTGAAAGCAATGCCCCTCTCCAACATAATTACATGCAATTAGAGGAGGCATAACATTAAAGACATCAACTTTGGAATCTAATAAGACGTATAACATGCATCAGAAATTCCTTTTATACCACTGCTTTCAAAACATTTATATTAGGAGTTGAGGTGCTTTGGCTAGCTGTGGACATTAACATCACTCAAATTCATCAAACATTGCTCAGAAGTCAATGTATCTCTAATTTACTGATCAGGCAATTAACTGCACAAAACAAAACGGCTGCATTTAAATCGCCTTTGTACTCTTGGCTTTTACATTATTGCAGGTTACAGTAGCCTATATCATGCTCTAGCCATAGCTTAATGGTTGTAACCAATCATAATACAAAAGGTGTGATTTGTCCAAAAGATTTTTTATTTTTAAACTTACATCAAAGAATAAGTCCTGTACTGTCACCTGCATTTTGAAACACTTAAATTTTTTACAACGATCCAAAAATTGCTGATTAATTTCAATCTCAGATGATTCTCCAGTTCATTCCTCTTGTTGCATTATAGCTTTAGCCCTATTCAAGTATGGCGGGTATACAATATCTTAAGATTAGCTGCTAACTGTTGCCGTTGTTTAAACCTCTTCTTACATGTCTTAAAACATCAGACACCAGTTCTGCTTTTCACACAGATCTCCTGATTCCTCCTGAATAAGGCAATATTCATGACTTGTGCAGGCTGTGTAAAGGTGCTATAGGAACTTCATGTGCTGAACCCCATGCGTTTCACACTTTTTACCCACAATTACACCCGCATCCACACCTTAATCTTCATAATCAAATTCAATGATGACATTACGATTGATGGACAGATTTTATAGGCATGGGGTGAAACACCTGGCAGAGTCAGCATGATACAGCGCCCATGGAGCAGACATGGTTAAGAGCACTGATTAAGGGCCCACAATAGCAGCCTGTGGTGCTGGGGCTTAAACTGCCACCCTCTAATCAGATACCTAGAGTTTTACTCCACTGAACTACCACTGCACCATTGCCATCATGCAAATAGGTTAAAGAACGGCTTTAAATAGGTTAAAGAATATTTTGCAAATATGTTACCTTGTAGAGTCAACTGCAAGTCAAATATTACCTCCATTTCACCCTGCCTGTCCAATAAGTTTATTTATTTTATTTTAAATGAAAGTAAGTAAAATTAAATCTGGCCAGAAATGTCTTGTGGTTAAAAAAGCTAATAAACTCAGCCATGGATAGCTAGCAAAAACTGAATAGCTGAATAGCTCATACCAAGGAATGGTACAGTATGAGCTATTCGGCTATATAACCAAGTGACATTTTGTAGCTCACTCTATTAATTAGATGTGGCACAATGGGGTCAGACAAGGGCAAAGAGTTACACATGCAGCATGGCATCAAATTTGCATTGCATTCAGAATATCCTGCTGTTTGGAGCAAATTACATGCATGCCCTGTCACAGCTATTCAGCTAGAAGTTTATCAAATTTATTAAGCTATAAATGTCCTCTGTTATTTTTATGAAAAGTGCAAGCAGGTCAAATAGACACAAAAGGAAATGTACCTAATAAAAAATAGAAAAAAGTCAAGTAGTCAATGAAGCTCATGTAAAATTTTAGTGTTATATAAAAAAGGGGCTTGAAATTCTCATGCAACTTTGCAATTCTGTATGGCACATTTCCCACCTTCCTCAATTTGTACAATCTTGATAGACTTACTTATTATTAGAATAATTTCTCCTTAGAATTTTGAGCTAAACTAAAAAAATAGCAAATATTGAAGTTTATAATGTGAGGTATTGTACAATAGTGTGTGAAAGGTTCATAAATAAGGAAAATATTTGGCAGAATAAAAAATAAGTCTCATAAATAAGCAGTATATAAATACTTATCTAATGCCTTCATAATGATAATTTAATACATTTCCTCAATCTTAAAACAGTGGGAAATAATATGCATATAGTACTGTATATACACAACCAGCTGTTGTGCTGATGCAGCTATAGGCACAACGGCACAGCATGGGTGCCAAAGATGTCATTATCAACAGATAATAAATATTAACAGATTAAAATTATTATTAACAGATCATTAATAGTTTGTTTATTTGACTTATATTTCCACTTTGGATTTTTTTTTAGAATGTCCGCGTTAAAATATAGCTTTAGTATATTAGCTAACTTCTAGGGTTCCGGAGTTAAATCCCAAGTAGCATTGAATGGAAAGCTAGTCCCTTGTTCCGCATACCAAGTAGCTTGATCAGGGCATAAAGGGATTTGAGATTCAGCCTTGTACAGTATTAAAAGCTAGTTAGCCTTGTAGCTTATGTTAGAAATGAATAGAACAACATGGACAGTTTAGAGGTAATTTAGAATGACTTAGAAGCAGTTACTAAGAAGTGTTGTTTACGAAGACAACATTAGCAGATCGGTTTTCTTGCTAAAAGTGCTTTCGTGATTGGTTCTGTATGTGGGTTTTCCCACACTTTCCAGTACTGCGGACCTTACCGACTTACTTTCACACATGCCTATGACTGACAGTGTAATTAATGATTGTCACACCTGTGACCCTGAGTGATGTATACTGTATAGTTAAAGGTCCCAGTGCCAGAAGTAACTGTTGTATAACGAAAGTTTAAGACTTTTGAAAGTATTTATTTTTCAGCACACTATTTCTAAATTAAAAGCATATAAATAAACCTGAATTATACATACTGTACCTATTTCCACCTGTCATATGAAACATACAGTTCATAATACTGCTTCAAAACCACTTAACTTTAAATTAGTCATGAACAACTACTGCTTAACAAGGCTTCTGTTGCTCAGTGAAATAATAAAACTAAATATGTATCTAAATAACCTTTAAAGAAGATTATAAGGACTTTTAGCTATCCCCAAGTTAAAAAAAATATATTTTAACAACACTGTGATGATAGATTTGGAAGTGATTTACCTTTATATTTGAAGTAGAATTATATAGAATGTGGTGCATTTTAATTCATGGTTGCAATCAGAATCTGGCAACTGAGTGTGTATGTTACCTGAGTTAACATTTTTAGGGAAGGTTTTGGATTATAATAGTAAGGGCATTTATTTAACGCATTTGTTGATAAAAAATAATACAATTAAATTAATATTATAGTACTATTTATTGTACCATAAAACAGTTCAACAAAGTCTTGTCGCATATTGTTGCTAAACATACAGCATAACCTATGTTTACTTTTTTTTAAATATTCCTAGACACTATATATACTGCTGAACTAATTTACTGTGAGGAAAATGGCAAGTGCCAAGGTAAAAAAAAATTACCTCCATAAAGGTTCCTTCTGTTTTCCAGATCTGGACTATAATGCCCAGAGGGATGCAGATCATCGAGGACATTGCCATCGTCCATCCAATGCCATAACCCCAGTCTGGATATGTGTACACATTGTTGTATTTCAGGGGCTTATATTTGATCAAGAAAAAGAGGAAAATTCCCTAAGAGAAAAAGATTAAATAATTATTACAGAGACAATATTTCAGATGTTTGTCCATTATTATTAGTAGCGGATCATTTGTAAGGAATACAACTCATCTCTACTGTTATACGAACATAATCTTTTTATATGCGATAAATTTTATACCCCAGCAACCTGGCACTGATTACATTTTGGTATTCATTAAAAAGATATGTGAATTACCTGCTAAGAGTTTAATTATATACTTATACACTGTCTGCAAAATAAAATAACCTACCAATGTCACTTGCATTACATGAAAGCACAAACTAGACTAAACAAATACAAAAAATGGTCTCTTTCCAGAAAATCTTTGTAAAATAATGACACATCTTTTAATCTTTTTGGATCTAATAGTATATGGAGCACCTGCCATCCAAGTCCTTGTAAATAAGTTATTACAAAAGAAATTATAACATTTTAGAATTTGATCGTATTAACATAAAACTGTGGTTTGCTTTTTAGCCAGAGTACTGTCAGAGCTGCTGTTAAAGAGAATGAATCAAGAATGTTTGTCCTGTTCTGGGGTTGTAAAAAGTGTGCAAACATTTCAAATGAATTTAAGAAAAAAATTATCATTGCTGAAAATATAAGGCACAACTTACTGAACAGATGCCAGGGGTGAGGATCTTCCAGCACCACTTAATGAAGAATACTGGCTTGTACCCAATCATGTCCTCAATGTTCGAATAAAACTTGTCACCGCCTGAAATTCGTAACAAAAGATGTGATCTGTCAGCTACATGCAGAATAATCACTCATTATATGAAACTCTGTTTCACATACGCATGCAACGTTCTGCAAAAATGTGTGAATAGTTGTAATACATGTCATGTTCCAGCAGATGTCAGGGAAGTTACACACATGAAACCTTGCTTAAACATATAGTGCCTGGTTAAGTCTGACATTAATATTTTGTTTATGACCTTTAGCTTTGACTACATTGTGCAAAGGGTTGGTCATTTTATTTCTGAAAATGATTTCTTGTGCCCACTGTTTCATAATCTAAGTCCCGGAATTGCCTTCAGGAAAGAAAAAACACTACTTTGCATTGCTCTAAAGTCCCATCCTAATGCTCCCTAGCAAATTCTGATTAGCCTCATTTACAAGTGTTTCTTATGGCAACACAACTGCTGAGTACGAAACCTAAACATACTCATCACAATGTTTGTGGATTGGTTGGCATGGGAACGCTCTTACTTTCACCATTAATCATAGATGTGATTTAAATTTTTGAAGTTTAACTTCAACCAAGCGTTTAAGTGATCTGATTTTTTACAGACCACATTTCCTGTGTAAAGTTTACGATTCAGCACTATCATTCTAATGTGTGGGATAATTCTTAACCTAGTTTTAGTAACTCCAGCAAGCTCCTTGGTTATTTCCTTTGCACTAATGCCAGGCAGTGTACAACATGCATCAAAAACCTTATACATGAAAGATCCATTTGAAACACCCATTAATAAAATGTAATACCATTTAAAGTAGTTATGAGAAATTGAGTGATTTGATATTGTGGATATGATTTTAATTAAATTAAGTGCTTTAGGTAGTAGCAGGCCATTGCTTTTTTTACTGGGGCTTTCTGTGGCTAACAGATACAAAGGTCACACCCTTTAGATGGAGAATAGAACCACACGCGCACGCACACACACTGGATCAACTTTTGCCCAGCACATACTCTCTGAATAAGTTAATCTCTTCTTGTTACTGTTAAACATTTTTCAAACCTGTAAACAAGGCTCATGTTTTTTAATATTAAAGTGGAAGAATAATAAAGTGGAAGAATCCTTTACCGTAGACCCAGCCGATGCAGATGGACTCAAAAATGGCCACAAAAAGCAAACACATCCCGCTGGCAGCATAAGAATCAAACAACTGGAACACATACATGCCACCCTGACAAAGAATAGAGAAAACTGTTAAATAAGATTTAAAAAAATCATTTACTTTACATACCATATATAAAAATTATATACTAACATTATGCTTTTACCAATTTTTGTGATTAAACTTCATACTTCACAATAATTGTACTATAGTACACTTTCCAAAAATATATTATAGGAAAATATACTTTAAGTGACAGATAGAGGTAATTTCCACAGCAACTTCCGCAAAAACTTTTTTTCAATTTACTTCTGGCATTAAAAAAAAAAAAAAAGCTCGAAATAATGCTAACAATGTACAGGAAGTAGCTATACATTAGATTACAAATTTTTATATAGGGTAGTCTAAGTATATTTCTAGTTAAATTTGAATGTGCTTATCTATATGTACTTTATTTATGCTTATATTAAGTGCAGTACTCTCTTACATGTGCTCTCAAACTCGTTTTTGTATGCAGAAATTCACTTTTGTGCATTCAAGATCAGTACTTCAGTGCGCTTAATTTTATACTGTAAAGCTCCACTTGCTCGGACTGCAGCGCTTCACTGCAACTTTGCAACTAATCCAGCTAACCATAGACTAGAGTAGGGTCAATACCAGCCAATCAGAAACTGGAGGCGGACCGTCTGTTTTTTGATTTTCTCCCCAGTCCGTACGTTAGTTCATATCGTTCTTATTTTATTTTTTATCGGCATAAGGTCAATTTTATGGAATAAAACTTTAAATATACTTCAAAATAATTGTATTATAGTACATTTTCTAAAAAATATATTATTGGAAAATATACTTTAAGTGAAAGGTTAGTCTAATTTCCAAAGTATGCTTATTTAACCTTTGTTTTTCAATGTATTTTTGGTATATTTAAAAAAATATGCTCGAAATAATCATTGTACAAATGTACAAAAAGTATACATTAGAATACAATTTTTAATATACAGTAGTCTCAGTTTATGATCAGTTAAATTTAAATGTACTTATTTATACCTATATTTAGTGCACTACTCTCTCGTGCACGCGCGCTTTTAGACTAGTTTTTGCACGCTGAATCTCTCGCTTTCTCAAACTCGTTTTTGTGCGTTCAAGATAGATTATGTTTGCACTCTCTCACTCTTCTGTGCGCTCACTGTCATTAAGCTACACTTGCACAAACTGCAGCAGCGTTATAGGTCTGCAACTATTCCAGCCAACAAGAGACTAGAATCTAGAACACCAGCCAATCATCTGTTTCCTGAAGCACCCTGTGTTTGTTAATATTAACTTTTTAATGATTTTTTTTTCCTTTTAATTTCTTTTAACAACTTTATTACTGAGTTAGCACAAAAATCTGATTCACAAACATATTTGTATGCCTGAGACTAAAGGGTTCTCAAAGTGTTATAACCCCAAATACTGACTTTGTGTCATTAAAATGTTTACTTTTTAAGAAAAAAATTTAAGACATCCTTGCTCTGAAGCATTTATCTGCATGTACCTAAAACGTTTGCACAATGTTGTACATTACCTTTTTTTCTTTTCTATTTTACATACTCAATAAGAGTTTCAACCTAATCTAAAGCCAGGCCGCATTATTTAGAGAGGTAATTTGATAGCTACAATGGTTGTATTGCTGTAAGTAAACTACAAGCGACTGCTTTAAATCTAAACAATAGATGCAGCTTACACTTTTAAATATTTTTAATAACAAATTTTAATCGTAAAAATTTCTGTAAACATTGTTTCATATTTTTTTGGAAAACCACAGAATGCAAATAGATTGCAATAGATTATAAGCATTTCACTTCATATCGTACTGTGTATGACTGTGTATGTGACAAATAAAATTTGAATTTGAAAATTTGAATTTAGATTGATGATTCATCAGTGCTTAAAATAGTTTTTACAATTCATTGTTTTTCCATTTTTCTTACCTCTGTCAACATTGTTAGACCCAAAATATAAGAAGCCACAGACATGCCTAAGATCAGGAGCTCTCGACGGTATCCCACCCTGAAGGTTTTGGGGTACATGTCCACCACGGCAGTCACAAGACTCTCTACACATACAAACTAAAAAACAGTAATAATATTTTATACAAACTTGTGTATAATTGTGATTTCTTCTTTGCATTATACGTATATGCTAGGTTATACAGCTACAAAGTTTTTGTCCTCAGCCATAATGTTTATACACATAAATGTTTCATTTAAAAATCAAACAAACAGAAAAAAACTAAAATGCTGTATAACAGTTAGAAGTGTGTTACAGAGGGTAGATAATTAAACATGTTAAAAATGAAATGTGAAATTGTAAAAACAAATAAAAATACAAAGATAGATTTATTGTTTAATTTCATTGATTTTTGATTGTGTAGATTTTTATTACTTGACTGTCCAAGCCGAGGAAGATGAGCATCATGAAGAAGAGGCAAGCCCACAGCGGTGACCATGGCATCATGGTCACAGCTTTTGGATATGCAATAAAAGCCAGACCTGGTCCTGTAATAGATGATAAATATGTAGTTATTGTAAAAAAATATGTTTATTCTGAATTTTACATGTTTGTGCCTTATTCCCTTAAAAATCTGTTCTTTCCACAATGGTACAATTTTAAGCTAATCACAGTATTCAATTAAGAGTGTATTGTTCATTATACAATCATGTAACATCAGTATTTAGACTACAAAATTATGAACAAAATGAGCTTAACTTCATTAAGTTACGAGGTCGTATTAAAAAGATTTGAAACTAGTTTTGTAACACACCAACAGATGCCCAGTCATGGGAAGCACCGACCTTCATAAGTCAATGTGCCAAAAGACATTGTCATGTGTAAATCCTGACCTGTGCAACTGGTGCAAACCTGACCACGTGCCCAACCATGTCTGCTATTTGATCATGTACAGCAAGTTAGAACAAAAAATTCTTTTTGTGTAAAACAGGGCAAATCTCAATTTCTACAATTCATGTAGAGGATCATTTCGGGTGATAAAACTTGGGTGTATGGGTACGACCCTAAGACAAAGCAACAGTCTTCACAGTGGAAGAGCCCATAATCTCCACGACTGAAAGCGGCGAGGCAGGTCTGCAGCATGACCAAGGGCATGCTTATCATCTTTTTCGACATTTTGACATGCAACATTCAACTTTTTGAAACCCACTTGTATGCACACTCCTAACCCTGAATGTAAGTACAGTGGAACCTCGGATTACGAGTAACACGGTTTACGAGTGTTCCGCAAGACGAGCAAAGATTTTTAATACATTTTTACTTAAAGGGGACACACAGGCCTACATGCACCTTTTTAAGCTGTTTGGACTGAACTGTGTGTTAGGAGAGTGTGTACACAAACACTCTACGATCATAAAGAGCCGCCCAGTGTTTTTTTTTTCATTTATTAAAATAACATGCCTCTTCTGAAATCAGGCCAATCTCAAATGCCTTGCAGTGTGACGCCACACCAAAAGAGGCCGCTCCTACACTAGTTGATTGACACTGGTGTTTTAGCAAAGACCCGCCCGAGTGAGAAGAAGCTGTCAGCCATTGTTTTTCGCCGCTGGAGCAAAATGTCGCCTAAGCGAGTGTTGTGTACAGTTGTTGGGTGTAATAGCGAACACAGCAGTCGTCATTCACTACCGACATCTGAGCCGCTGAGGACGCAGTGGCTGAATTTAGTTTTTAAAGCTAACGTCCCCGCCGGTTTACCTAAATGTGTTCATGTTTGCACTAATCATTTTTTATCAGACTGCTTTATAAACGCGGGTCAATATAAAGCAGGTTTTACTAGGAAGCAGCTCCTAAAAAATGGATCTGTACTAACGCTTTGTGTTCCTGCTTCATTTTCACCAGGCTCGGTGAGTGTGATTTCTTTTTCTATAAATCTTTGCAGATCGCCTTTTCTAATAATCAGTGTAAGTTAACTTATACTCTCATAGAACATGGTTATGGCTTCTTCTCTGTGTACATCTGTCTCAGTATAAATCCCTAATCGCCTGTTAATAATAATTAATGCATTAAGGTGATTGTCTAGTTGCAAACTGTGTACGTTGTCGGAAAACTATATTATGCTTACCTTTGTTACGTTAGATGGTTTATAACGATGTCTGTTGAAGATTAAGAAGTCATGTAAACACATCAGTAAACACATCGCGTTTCTCCGCTTTTGTTGTTGTTGCTCGCGGCAGCGCAACAGCCCGTTAATTCATGCCCATGCAGTAATGAGAAAGACAAATCGAGTCGATGCATGTCCATTCTTTTAATTTCTGCGTTGTCAGGCGATATTACAAACTTCCGCGTAGGTTCCGTACTTAAATCAAACCGAAAACTACTTGAGAAAACAGGCTCAGGCTCTATATTCCAGCGGTTTCCAGTTTGGACTGCATTACCCACAAAGCATTGCCCGCACTGCGTTGTGGGCATTGCTTTGTGGATAATGCAGTCCAAAACATTGCCCGCACTGGACTACACTCCCGTGGCTATACCCCACGTGTGTTGTGAAGACACGCCCCACAGAACTGGGGGGCGGGCTCAGCAGAGATCATAAGCATTTAAAGGAACATGCACTGAAACAGGTTGCTAAGAACAGAGCTAGTTTTTACCAGTTAAAAGTAGTGTTTTTTTACACAACCATTAAGAATTTTTAATTAAATATATTACAAACTTTTCATTAGGACCCTAAAGATTATATTAACTTTTAATGAAAAATGTTTCTGGATGACCCCTAAAAAAAAACGAGCGTTGTCATGGTTTACGAGCACAGAGTATTATGTATAACGCATGCACTTCTTGTTTTGTCACCGAGCGTTTTTTCTTTCTCTTGCGCTGCAGAGTGTTTGTGTTATGTGTGTGCGCGCGTGATTTGACACCGCGCCGGTTCACACACACAAACACACACACATACACGCTCCCTCTCTCTCGCCTTTACTGTGTGTCAGTGTTTGAGTGTGTGTGTTATGTGTGTGCGCGCGCGCATAATTTGACACCGTGCCAGTTCTCTCTCTCTCTCTCTGACAGCTTCATCCATCAGGCGATCAGGAAGCTCAACTTCCTCTCAGCTCTGCCTCCCTTTTGCTCTTCGGCCTCTCCCACCCTTGTTTTCTGACTCTTTCTTTTACACAAACACACACTTGCATCTGTCTCTTTATGCAGCATTGGTCTGTTCACTACCTTAGCCTAGGAAAAAATAACTACATAATAATGTACATACATTGTTTTATACAACAAATATTTTTGTCTAATATATTATTTCAGAATTGGTCTGCCCACTACCTTAGCCCAGCAATGAGGAACTGAACACAAATGTCCCTCTTGAACACAGACTCTCCCATTTTACATACACTCACCTGCACCTGTCACATGTGAGTGTTCAGTACCTCAGCCCAGCAATAAAGAACTGTAAACTACTTTTACTTTAAACAAACTAAAAAAAGCTAATTTGCACTACTCCTGTATTTGCACAGCTTTGAGAGAATCACACAGTACAGTGAAACCTCGGATTTGAAGTAACGTGGTTTGCGAGTGTTACGCAAGACAAGCAAAGGTTTTTAAAAAAATTTTATTTGAAAAACGAACAAGTCTTGGTTTACGAGTTCCGAGTGTTTTTTCTCTCTCTTGCGCTGCGAAATAGTGGGTAATCGTCTCCCCTGCTGGGTCCTAGTGCGCGTCTCTTACTGGTATTATCCACATCCGTGCACGCATGTACTGTTTACTATAACACTGTGACCACATGTCTGTATGCGTGCGTGTACAGGGCACATGTAAAGCAAAAGCAAGTCTCATTTGAGAGGTTAAAGATCCATTTTTTTTCTCTGCTCAAGGCTTAGCCTGCTCTTTGCTTGCTGTGTGTGTGTCAGTGTGCGCTCGCGTCATTGGACACCTTTAATAGGAGACAATGTTTTATTGTTAGATCTCTGACTTCTTTCAACAGTGCACACTGTAATATAATACAATATAACAATATAATCATATAAGACATATAAAAAAATACAATCAACAAAATGTTCTTGATGACAGTATTAGACAAAAGTCAAAGCTTTGAAAGCTGATCCGGTCATAAATAATCGCTCGAAAATAGCATTAAATAAAAAACAATTCAATTCTGATTAATGTAATAAGTCATTGTAAGATAAAGATATATATTTAATATTTTAACTGCATATAATTATTTATATAACTTTTAAGGCATAAAATTATGGTAGAAAATTAATAAACCTGTTGACTTAATTACTGTTAATGTACTGTTTACCAGTGATAAGATCTTCCTGTGCTCCGTCCCTCATACAAGTTGAGTAAAGGCACAAGATTTGTAAACTGCAAATTAAAAACAGCATGTTTGCCCTAGACATTTTAACTTTTTTTTTGGTGGGGTTCTTCATGTTATATCTCATAAACTGTATAATGCATGAGTATGGCCAATAAATAACTGAAACAAATTTATTTAGCCTTAAAAGTTAACAACTGTTGACAGATACCATTATGTTGAACAACATATTTCCTATTAACCTATTCTACGTTTAACATTTAACTTAATATTACATATTATATATGTTAGTTTAAAATATATTAAAATAGCGTATTGTTGTCAGTTATCGAGTCAATGACTTTGGCACGAAAAACAGATCCAAGCAGTTATTATATATATATATATATATATATATATATATATATATATATATATATATATATATATATATATACACAAACATGTCCATCAGCTACTACACTAACCAGGACACATGTACCTAATCACATTCACCTGTACTATACTGCTGGTCAACTCAGGAGTGGCTGGTAAATTCAATGATCAGGTCATTTCAGAGTAACTTTCGCCCTTAAGCCAGCATGCAGCATCATGAAGCACTCTGCTGGTCAAAATAAGTGGCAAACACCCCATCATTCTAGGATTCCCATGGATGCACAAACACAACCCACATATTTGTGGGGGGTTCTTCATGTTATATCTCATAAACTGTATAATGCATGAGTATGGCCAATAAATAACTGAAACAAATTTATTTAGCCTTAAAAGTTAACAACTGTTGACAGATACCATTATGTTGAACAACATATTTCCTATTAACCTATTCTACGTTTAACATTTAACTTAATATTACATATTATATATGTTAGTTTAAAATATATTAAAATAGCGTATTGTTGTCAGTTATCGAGTCAATGACTTTGGCACGAAAAACAGATCCAAGCAGTTATTATATATATATATATATATATATATATATATATATATATATATATATATATATATACACAAACATGTCCATCAGCTACTACACTAACCAGGACACATGTACCTAATCACATTCACCTGTACTATACTGCTGGTCAACTCAGGAGTGGCTGGTAAATTCAATGATCAGGTCATTTCAGAGTAACTTTCGCCCTTAAGCCAGCATGCAGCATCATGAAGCACTCTGCTGGTCAAAATAAGTGGCAAACACCCCATCATTCTAGGATTCCCATGGATGCACAAACACAACCCACATATTTCTTGATCAAAAGAGAGATCATACAATGGTCCACAATGGCTTGCTTCCACCATGCTCAAGAACCCTGAACAGACTACCCTAATTTAGATGACCACAGAATATGATAATCTACTATGTATTCAGGAAAGCCAAACCCATCATCTTACCAAGCCCTTCACACCCATATCTATCCACTCATACCCAAACAAAAAGCCATAGATGAAAACAATACTACTAACCTTTTAAATAACCTCAATAATTACTAGGTTTGATATTATTTAAATACCACTGCTGTAGTTTAGAATACAAAGTTCTCAGGAGTACAGGATGCTGACAACCTCATCAGGCATGTATCCTCACATGTCCAAAAGGCTCACCAACACGTGCATGCTGAAGAGAGTACATTATTAATTTTGGTCCATTAATCCATATCACTTTCTACAGAGGCACCATAGAGAGTGTTTTGACCAGCCACATCACTCTCAAGTATGACTTTAGATAGAAAGTTGCATGCACAGACTCATGGATTATAATATAATTTTACAGACTTTGACTTTGATGTGAGGAGGTCTATGATGTGAGATATATCTACAGAACTAAGGTTATTTAATTATTGCATTTCCATATTTGTTATCTAGGTTATTTGTGCTTTTTTATTTATCTGTACATATTGGTGTACAGATAAATAATAAAGTGGAATCTTGATCTTGATCAGATTAACAGGGGTCCTCCTTCTTAGTGGAGAAAAAGGCGAAGGGGTGGTGTGCAGTCATGCAGTGATTATTGAGGTTTGAATCAATTTACCACTAGTACCCTTAGCCCTAGAACAAGTGCACACCACAAAGATATTTACTATGTTTGTCCTACAGGGTGAAAATGGAGTCTGCAATGGACAGAAGTGGAAGATGGATTTCGCACATCTGGCCAATATGAGGACTACATGCTACATGGGCTATTTTACAGACATCCAGACTTCCAAAGTTTGATTGATGGCATCATCTGAAAAAACCTGTTTAATTAGCATTTTAATTTACTTCCCATTTTATGAAACTTACAACGACCATGTACACCTAATACCCTAAATATTGTTGGAAAATCTGCTAAAAAAAAGTGTGAATTTCATATGACTTAGAAAGCCTCTTTCTTTGGATCCATAATCAGTGCTGAAGAGGTTCTCATGGACCAGAATAAAGTGTTCATCGTCACTACGTGGCCCAGTCCATAAACTCTCAAGAGCCTCCAAAGATTTCTCTATTGTCTAATTTTTAGATGCAGTTCATCAAATACCATTGTTCACCTCCCTGACCACACAGCAGCAATTCTTAAAGATCCAGACCTGTTCTAACTATTGAAAATCAAGGGGGACACATCCGAGAGGGAGAAGAAAAAAAAACTTTTTCCGAAAGATGTCTACTGTGGAGAGAAGTGCACCTCTACCACCCATTCACCGAAACATTAAAAAAAAACAGAATCTCTTATTCCGCTCAAAAACAAGTTTGGATTCATTGTCCAAACCCCATGGCACTCCAAGAGAGCTTATATATATATACCTGCTTTCCTAATTATGTGATTTGGAAGTCATTTCCTGTTTAATAGAGCAAGAGGTACCTCAAGCAAAGCTGTACCAAATGCGTCCCCCTGAGCCCCCCAACTTTGCAAGGGAAACTTATGTGGGCACACACTGCACCAGCTTTTGGTTATCCAAGATCCTACAGAATGTAATACTCATTTATATACTGTATATCAATTAATGGTAAGTTTACCTTGTTACAGTATGTGCTGCCCGTGCCCAACTGCCATGGACAACAGACAAACTCTTGCCCCAGCAAACCACATGTTACCAGCCATATGAGTTAAACTGACCACAAAGGACTTTTTTTTACCACCAGGGCTGCAAAAAAGGTGGGTCCTAATCAGAAACTTCAGCCAGAAAATTTTATCTTAGGAAACACTTTGCTTACAAACATGGCCATAAACTAAGTTACTCAGCACATATTCCTGGCTACAACCCCTAAATAATCTGGATTTCCAACATTACCAAATTAAAAAAGCTCAGTCTTTTTAAGTAAAACTTTAGGCCTGTTTTTATTTTTCAGCACTGTCTTGGTCTTGTTTACCTGTCTGATTTAAAATGACTTAGTCCTCCCCATGTGACAGGTACAGTATATATTACTATTGCTCCTAGTATAACATAATAGTTATACTTGCAATACAAACATATTTATGACACACACACATACTTTAGAATCTCTGCATAATTCATAGACCCATGGCCCATGGTTCGATTAAAAAAATCGAACTGAATTGAATTTTTCTCAATTAGCATACTTTAATATGAGTATGAATTTCCTACTTTTTGCTAATTTGCTACTTGCTAATATCAAGATGAATAACCTCTCCAGAAAAATCTGGAGACCCATGTGGTTCTTCCCCCGAATTGGCGCGCCAAAGTTGATGTCATTTTATATTATGTCTTTGTATGCTGTAGCATTGTAGCTTCCCTCCACTAGAATTAAGTGACCCAAATGTGATCCAGCATGATAATGCCTCAGGGCACAAAGCAAAGTCAAAGAAACATGGTTTGCTAATGTTGGGGTGAAAGAACTTGCTTGCACAGAGCCGTCACCTCAACCCTACTGAACACCTAAGGTACAAGCTGGAAAGCTCACTGCATGCTAGATGTCCTTGGTGCCTGACCTCATTAATGTGGCTGAATGGACTGAATTAAATCAATGCTGTAGGAATGCAATTTTCCTTCACTGGAACTGAAGGGCCCCAACGTGACCTAGGGTCTGCCTGCACAGAGCGCCAACCTTAACTCCACTGAACAAATTTGGAATACGCTGAACACACTTTGTGTCAAACCTGTGTAGTGCCTGATTTGACTAATTCTCTTGTGGATAAAGGGACTGAAATGAATCACTGATGTAGCATTACAAATTTATTTTACTGGAACTAATTTGCCTAAACCTGGTCCAGCATGTCAATGCCCCAGTGAACAAAGCAGTCCACAAGGTCACTGATTGCCATTTGGGATGAATTGTAGCTACCCACCCCATCTAGTGGAAAGCCTTCCATTAAAAGTAGAAGTTGTAGCAGTGGTGGCATGTTAGGGCCTTTAGGGCCTGCAATCAAAATATTCTTGTCCCTTCAGTTATTGTATTACAAACATTCATATTCCTGCAAACATTTTTCTGATGCAACATCTTTAGAACCCAGGGAATTTCAGCCAATCAGATTTTTTTCTCCTCTGTTGCTAGTGATTATTAAACAGTTGAGGTTTCTTTGAGGCTTTTTCCAAGGCCGAGCTAAACTTTAGAGACTGTAGTAGATGATATTCCTTGAAGATCAACAGATTTTGAAAAAAAGAAATGCGGTTGAGTTTTATAAAACAAAGGATTACCTGAACAGTCCGATTTCTAATCAAATTTAGTATGTATTGCTTTGTCCTTGGGTTCTGTGAGGTGCATTTTTTTTTTATTTGTACTTTAGTAGGTTGTGTTTTCGGTACCCTCCAAATATCTGATTATTTATTTGTACAGTATATTCAGCAGACCTCAATTAGAGCTTTAGTGGTATTTCTTAGTACTAGTGATTTTCATTGCTATTAGCTGTTAGCTAAAAAAAACAGAAGAATAATTTTGTACCTCTTTATTTTATTATTTAACATTGCGTAACAACATAGCTATATTCTCTGTGCTACACAGAACCCACTGGCAACTTTAATGGTAAAATGTTTTCTTGAAAGAGTTGACGTTGTCAACCAATCAACTACAACAATTTTACTACAACAACCCTACATTTTACTCCAACAACTTAATTTTGTTTTTCAAAGGTTTTTTAGATGACATATGCCTTACTAATAAGTTATTGTCAATATGCTCAGAAAATCTGAGCGGATAGCACTGTTACTCCGAGTGTGTTACGCCGCCCCCAACGGTGCGTGAGCGAGCAGTTTGAAAAAAATGAAGTCACGTGGATCGGAGGAAACCCATGGGCGGTCTACGGCCCTCCCGACTGAGTGGCAGTAGAAGCTTAATGTGGGAACCTACAGCGACTGGGACGAATTGGACACGACTAAAATTATGAAAACAAAAATGGGGGGGGGGGGGGGGTATGGTTAAAAAATAATGACCAGATGCTTTATAGTCAGTGTACAATAGTTTAGTTGCATCATTCTTGCTTTTCAGTCACGGTTCGATACTGATGTAAAATATTAATTTAAAAACACCAGAATAGTAAGTAGTAAGTATAAGTAGAATTACATGATCAAAAAATATAATTAAAAAGCATAAAATACAAATGAAAAATTAAGAATAAAAGATATGAATAAAAAAAAAGAATAAAAAATATGGATAGCACTAAAAAGGTGGTAATGTATTCTCTGTTTTCAAAATTCTAATTCACAGCAGCATCTACCTCAGCAGTGTGCTCCAACTTATCTTCTACCTCTTGAAAAAGGGTGGACATAATAATAATGTGATCACATGATAATGTGATCTATTGTGGCTATTCTATCGGACAATTACCTAACACTTTCCTAAAAGCTTTTTCTTCCTTTTGTTTTAGCTCACGTTGCTTAACTTGCTGAAGGATGTAAGGGGCTCTGGGTGAGTCTGGTAGAGTTACCACGAAGTGCTTCGAGAGACTGGTTCTACTCAGGCAAACGTTACAGGTCCATTTCTTCTTTTTCTAATAGATTTGAGGATATGAGAGGATAACACACATATCAAATGCATTATCAGTTATACCTACAATCTGCATGGTTACACAAATTTCTTCCCCTGTTGTGTTGTGTCAAATGTTTACATTTTGCAATACTTTATAATTTTTTATATTATTATGTGTATAATCTCTATATAAGAAATTGTTGCTTACATAATTTTGTATTATTTAGACTAGATAAAAAAAATCATAATTTAAGTTGCACTGCAGATTGCTTTAATTGCGCTATACTTGCATAGTGACAATAAAGAATCTTGAATTTGAAATTGTTTTAAAGAAGATTACCAGCACTGTCATCAGCTTTACACCCATATCTAGCAGATTCATCTTCATTTTTCATTGTGATCCTAAACCATAACCATTATCCAAGTAATATGCCCCAACAATAGTTTATAGCAATAATGAGATTAAGAAATGGATGCTATCATTGTAAATGTCCCAAGGAAGGATTTCCAATATGATTGGAATGCTCAATTAGGCCTAGATGCACACCAGAACTGGACAGGAACAGTAGAATTGTGCATTAGGGGAAACAATGACTAAGCCTTTCCCTGAAAATCTTGCAGATCCACACAGTAAGTGGCTGAGATTTCCCAGGCCCAAGGTGGTGGTAAATTTGCAGCACTCAGCCTCCTTGACAGCATCATAGAAATGCTTGCAATTGACATCAAATATGTGTTATTCACTACAGCTTAAGTCAGAAACATGGTGAGAATACCCAAAGAAATATGGATAGAAAAACAATGCTACATCTAGACAACAATGCAACTCCATTGAGAAAAACATGGAAGCCAAAAACAGCAAATAGGCCTTTAACAAGTCACTCACCAGAACCAGTAAACCAAGAAAAGCAATACTTTAAGACAAAAAGGCACTCCTGAGAAAAGTAATGAAAAAGTCCTGCTGCAATAGACAGACTATTGCAGTAACCTGTAAAACTATAGGCCCTACATGAACACCACTATACTATAGAAATATCACACAAATGGACAGCTTCCCTGTGCTTGAGAGAAGAAGTAAAAAGAGCTGTAAAGTACCTTAAGACAGGCAAGACACTTGGAGTGGACAATGTTTATTTGGAGTTGCTAAAATGTGCAATTCCAGCAATGTTATACTCCAAGTGATCCTCAACTGACTTGAACCAAAGTGCAGAAGAGCAAGTGGGTTTCAGAGCTATCAGAAGTACAGTGGAAGAAAAATACAACAGCAGTTCTCATCGGAAAAACATTTACCGCATCAAGATGGATCTTTTCCACAACTTAATCAATGTTTTTTTTTTTTTTTTTTTTTTTTCTCCCCTAATTTAGTCGTGGCCAATTCCTCCCCGTCACTAGGGGGCTCCCACATAAAGGCTACTACTACGATTCAGCCGGGAGGGCGAAGACTATCACGTGTTTCCTCCGAACCGCATGACGTCAGCCGACCGCATCTTTTCGAACTGCTCGCTCACGCACCGTTAGGGGCGGAGTAACACACTCGGAGGAAAGCGTTAGCCGCTCCTTCCGCTACGCGAGCTCACAGGCGCCCCTGATTGGCTGTAGAGCCGTGATTAATGTGGGAGCGCAAGTACCTCTCATCCCTCCCCCCTGAGAGGTTCGAACCAGCGATTCCCAGATGATAGGGCGAGCACTTTACCACTGCGCCACTCGGAGGAAACTTCATTAATGTTAAGAATGCTTTTTTTTATGCCTGCTAGTGTGGCATACAAGGATGCCCAATCTCTCCTGTACTTCTCAACCTGCTACTGATAAGAATAAAGCAGAAAAATCCCTGCGTGTCCCCAAGAACCCCTGGCCCCATGACATCTTGTCCATAACCATCGTGCAGGGCACATTTGACACTGATATACAATACAAGAGTTACGTCAACAACATCAAGGAATGGAAAGAGATGACATTCCCAACAGCTGCTAAAAGACTAGCTTGAAGAAAGGCACCTGTTTCTTCAACCCTCTGATGTGACTTGAAGGTCAAAAGTCATGCCTCTGGTGAGGTTTTTGGTAATGCCTGGGCTGATGAAATTGATAAGTCTGCCTCTATTGAACACTTTTGTTTATGGATGTATGTAGGGATACAGCATTTTCTTTGCTGTCCCATGTCTCTGTTCCAATTTTGTCATCTGACATTGATATAGCTTCCTTACATTTCCACTCTTTACCTGAGATTTAATAATATTTATAAAAGCAGGGCTTCTGAGGGGGGCAACAAAATAGGAGTTTATGAGAGTGCTAATGACACACGCACAGGAAGACCATCTAAAAATAAACTGAATGAAACTGAAAACAAATTAAACAGAGCTCTTCCATTCCCTCGAGACCAAGCGGAGCTCTGAAAACGAAAAATAAATTCTCTCATCCTAAAAGTATAAACTCTCTTTTTGAGCCCAGAGGGCCACTGTGCTGAAGGGCAAGCCTGGCGACACCTATCTGCATGGCCTGTCCCATGTCTCCAAGCCCTAACTCAGGGGCCAGATGTACTGTAGCTTCTAGCTCTGTTTCCATGGGCAGAGGTGAGGCTTCTTGCCTATAGTCGAGGGACCAACCAACTACAGTAGGTCCTTGGAGCAGCGTCTGTGGCGTGAAGGAGATGTTCCCTACCTGGAGCTGCTGAGGCGTTCAGCCTGACACTCATGAAGGAGGTTGTCCACCTAGATGGCTAGCCCATATAACTCCTGCAGATCCTGTGCGAAAGTCAACTGTACTCAACAGTCTTGCCAAATGGCATGGAGGGGTGACACTACACTCCTCACTGCATAAGGATGGTGGAAAGTAGCCCTAAGTGTGTCAACGAAGGCACTTGGGTTCGCATGCTTCAAAAGAAGGTGCTGCCACACTGCAGTGCCCCACTCTAGTGCTCTTCCTGTGAGCAGAGACACCATAAATGCAACATTCGCCCTTTCAGTTGTAAATTTTGAATGGTTACAGCTTAAATATAAGTGATCACTGCCCCTTGCAAGACCTGCGTTGTTACAGAATTTCTTTTTGTGTTATAGCCCCAATATGCTGATTTTTCGAGGATGGGTCTGATAGCTCTTCAAGCATCTATGTCCTCCAATTGATTCAAGTTATTTCACAAGTTATTTCACACACAAAAAATGGGGTAATTTGTAAAACAGATTCCGTATTTGTAATGTCAAACAAGCTACACTTGTTATATGCATTTATTTTTGATTTGTGCTTGTGCAAATAACGAAGTGCAAAATGTTAAACATGATGCCTTGCCAGTGCCTACTGTATCATTTCAAATGAAAGAATATCTGCTTGTATTTCTGATCAGATTTTTCTAAGTGGATAGAGTCATTCCAGATAATCTCGAGAATTGTGTTTTGAGGTAACCAATAGCCCTTCCTAAATTCTGTTATAATTTATGGCTGTAACTTTTAGTCTTGTCTGGTATTTTTTTTTCAGGTTATTTACTTTAGCATGATGCACTCTTTTTGTTCCCCAGAGTTATTTCTTATTGATTACATGACAAAACTTAATGGCAAGGATGTGCTGGATGTCTATAGAACATGAAAATGGATGCATCCTGCATGGGGGTTGGTGATAGCATCATGGACAGAACTACTGGTTCATTCATTAAATTCTTCAAATAACACCAGCTTCATTTGTTTTGACATGAAAAAATGCAGCTAAGCTGATAGCAATAGGGTGTGCTAAATACAAACTAATGAATAAATCTAATTATAATCCTTTTATCAGAGAAACAGCAATGCTTGAATTCAATGCACTATTCCTTCTAAAAGTTTTTTTTCTATCACTGTAAGGTGGTAATAATGAAGTATTCTTTATAAATGCACTGAAGTATTTTTAGTATTTTTGGATTTCAAGCATAATTAGTTCCGGAAGCATACTCATATATCAAAACAGAGGAACCCCCACAAAAAAATCATGTAAAAATAATTAATACGAAATGTAAAGTCAAAGTTAACCTGCACTTTACCATTGAAAAAAAATCACGACAGAGCAGTGTTTTAAGTGGAGTGAGTGCGTGCGCTTGTTTCTGTGTGTGAAGACAAGAGGCGGAGAGAAGGGAGGGGGCTACTGTGTAGGACAACTTTCACACACACACCCTAACAGAAACACTGCTCTGTCAGGACACTTCTTTAACAAAGAACATCTGTAATGATACTCGCGCACGAGACTACCTACATTACGGGTAATGGAAGCAATGGTAAAGTTACAATGTTATGAACCATCGCTTTAATGTCAAATTTTGTCATAATCAACAAGGCATGACAAAAAAAAGCCACAGCTCCTTTGAAATAAAACTATATGCATGGCTCCAATGGCTACATCATTGTAATATGGTTTGTTCTTTATCCATAAAATTTGCATATGCTGAAAGTTAAGTTTAAAATAAAGTATTTTTTTAATATATAATTTTCTTTATAAATTTGCCTAAAACAATTGTCTCTCGTAATGCCCACAAGCTTTCCATGAACTTATAAGGCATCTAAACATAGACAATTAATAATACAATAATTAATTTATTCATTAATAATTTATACTTTTATTCTGGTAAAAAAAAAGTAAATATTTTTATTTCTGCAAAAACAAGTACTCCTACTCCTACTAGTAAAAAAATAAACCAGTACTTCTACTTTAAGTGGTGTACATTTTAGGCAAAGACCTGGAATTTTTCTTGAGTACCGAGTTTTTGTATTCTGCCATCTGTGACTATATTAAAATAAAAGAATAATAAAAAAAAAAAATGGATGTGTTTCTAAACACACTGTTGGGAAATAACCAATGAGCATTCGTCTCAGGTGGCCAATACTGGCTACTGCTAGCTATCCCCTATCTCTCTTTTTGGCAGTCACACTCACCTGATTCTGCCACAGCTTCAATCGGCACGTTCTGTTCATAAGCCATGAAACCTAGCACAGAGAAGATGGCGAATCCTGCCACAAAACTCGTGCCACTGTTTAAGCAGCATAGGATGACGCAGTCCCTAAAAAACAAACTCATTACTGTGACTTGAATATTGCCTAAATGTAAAATGAAAAGAATTGTTAACATTAGAAACATGGAATACAGATGATTTTTGTTTGTTTAATAGCCTTTGTTAAACTTGTGATAAGTTCCTCTCTACTTGTGAATTATTTATAACTTATAAATTCTAAATACAAATAACTTTCAAACTCTAAACTAGAGCTCCTACTCTTTTCTTGAATGCTGGAAACATTATCTTCATACCCTAGTACAAACAAAATTTCACGACAACGTATGAGCTACATCTGAAGTAACTGTCAGTTTAACAAATGTCTAACTTTTTTAAATTTAGAATATACATTATTTTTTTAAGTTTCTCATATTTTTATGTAACCCACAGACTTGATAGGACCTGAGTTGTTCTTTTTTCTATGTAAGGGGTAATACCTGGCCATGAGATTTGTGTACGGAAGGCAAGTTAAGTCAGAGCCCCATTTAAACTGCTCCTACATAATTATCAAGCAAAAAGCCTTACCATAAGCTTGGAGCTGCATTTGAGATAAAAGTCAATTCATCAATTCATCAATTTCATTTGGTTACATTTAACCTGGTTTTGCAACACATTGCAAGATTGAAATTATTTTCATTTAATATTTGAAACATTGCAAAAAGTTCCTATAACCTTTCTTAAATTATGAGAACATCTGTGTATTTTATTACTTAAATTTGAACAAGTACATTATGTATGTAATTTTAAGGCATTTTTTGCAAAATGCAAATGCACACCTGTCCTCTGAAACAGATTTACCTAATAAAGTATTTGAAAATTATTACTATGGTTTTGACCATTTGTTTTATTTAAATATTGCAAAAGGTTTAAATATGCAAATGGGACTTCTAAACAGTCCTTAAATATTGTCAGGGATAGCCCCTGGACCCTGCCTTGTACCAATAGACTTTTTGTGTTTCATGTTTGTGCTTAGACTTCACTTCCCATGTGTTTACCTGCACCTAGTTTTCAGCTGTACCTACCTGCCCCAATTTGAATCCTTATTTAAGCTATCTTGTTGAGCTAGTCAGTCTAGTTGTCTCTGTTAAGCATCTCTGTGGTAGTATTGTTCTCTCCCTTAATATTTGGGGGGGGGGGGGCATGGACAATACACACAAGGTGATCACGTTACCAGAAGTAATGCAGAGAGAACACTGGAAAGAGAGAAATATAATCCCGCATTGGCACCCCGGAGGGAGACCGGGAGAGGTAAATAGGCAGCATAGCCGAGCTGGGCAGGTCCAGATTTATGATAAAATACATGCCCTTTTTAAAACGCAGGGTGAACGGTGTTTAATGAAACGTGGTGCTCCCCGTTCACTGTACAAATAGAAATTTATTGCATGTTGCAACTGGCATAGCAGGAGCTTTTGGAGGAAGAAGCAGTGAAACATGCTGGTGCAGTTCAAAAAGAGGTAAACAAGTAAATCTCCAACACACACTCCCAACCAAAGGTAAGTGTTAGTCATGAAGGCCCTGTTACCTGTGTTTGCTCTGAAAGCCCTGTGGATCCTAAAATTCTTGCTAGCTCTGATGACAATGTTTTGTTTCGAGACAGCTTAAAATTCTGAGATGGGCTACTGGCCCTGTCATAGCAAGATACTGCACCTTCTTCACCTAGTAGTGTTCTCTGGCACCAAGGATATGCTGCAGTTTCTGCTGAATGGATCGGGCAAAGGTTCACTGCTTCCACAACCTGGCAGTGTTGACCTTATGCTAGGTCCACCACCCGGGTTCAAGGACTTTGTGTTTGCTCTGCCTCCCTGATTTAAAGATGCCGAGCTAACTTGTTTATATAGCCACCATGCCAAGCTCCCACCTGGCCCTAATTCCGTGTACTTCAACCTCTGTGTTGGAAGGCACAATGAAAGATTTTGAGGGTGGTCCTCCTGAACCTCCAATGGTGCGCCAGAGGGGCGGCTTTTTGCCGGTGGGGGTTCCATGGACTTAATTTCACATGTTGACACATTCCCTGTGTCATGTCAATGATTTTCACCTGCACCTAGTTTATTGTCCTGATTTGTATCTTTATTTAAGGTCTCTTTTTTTACTTAGTCAGTGGCTCGCATCTGTTGTAGTCTCTTTAAAGTCTCTCTTTGTAGTATTGTTCTCATTCAGCTGTTTGGTTAAGTTTACTACTCTTTATCTGTTCTGTTTTTGTTGTTTCTGTTTGTCTGTTTCCTCTTAAATAAAAGCCCTAACATCTTAATGAACATCAAGGCTTCAGCAATTAAGGGTAAAGTTTCACAAGCCACAAAGCAAACTTGGAAGTCCTGCAGTGCAAGTTTTTGTTGTCGCTGTTGTTTCAAGGCTTACCTGTAACAGTTGTTATTATAACTGTTATAGCTCCCAAGAGCAGTCAGACATCCCAGACAGATGGCATAGGAAAAGAAGATCTGAGTTCCAGCATCCACCCACACCTAATGAACGAATTATGTTTACATTTAATATATATACAGTACTTTTGGTTTTTGCTAAACAACAAAAGATTAATCATTAACGATTATAATCTCAAACAAGAGTAATATTTGAATAAATATCAGCACTGTAGTGCCTATGAATGACATTTCAGCACAACAGCACAACCTTGAGTGTGATATTGCTTCTATACCACAGTTTCACATCAACAGTTTATGATTTCTTTGTTTATTTAACTAGTTATTTCCCTACGACAACACAAATAAATTTTGCAACTGGTCAGCAAAATTTAGTGTAATTAACAGGAGTGGAAGTAGTTTTAAATTCTGAACTGTACTATGTAGCCAAAATGTTGGGAGAATAAAATATGGAGGTGGTGACAATCCTTTTAATCTTGAAAGATTATTTTTACATTTCTACCCATTCAACTTAAAAAATATAGGTGTAATTGCATCAGGGTTCCAGGCTTAAATCCCAAAAAGTGATCAAAGGATAGTTAGTGCACTATACCACCCGTTATTGTAATTAATGACTGTAGAACACCTGGGATCTGAAGTGACACATGTTTGGATGGAACTAACTGTTGTATAAAATACAATATCGTCCTTAGGTTATGTGAAGCGTCGTCCAAATGTGCCCCAGGATATAACATATTACAACTAGAGCATTATATTAATGTATTTATGTTAGAGCCATAAGCACTGTAATAGCTGATTTATTGTTATCAAAAGTAAAGAAGTTTATATATATATATATATATAAATATATATAATATATATATTTATATATATATAATATATATATATATTATTATTATTATTATTTAATATTTCATGAGGAACAAAAAAGGAAAATGATTAACTTTAGACTTTTAACAGATTCTAGCATGACACCACCCCATGGGTTGCTTATTTTCCTGGACCACAATGCCCTGTCTTGGATTGTGCTTCACTTGAATAAAAGTATCAGGTTTCCACTGACATGCACATATATAATTGTTTAAGTGTCTCACAATGTTAACATTATATACAGACTTACTGTATTAGGAATGGAATTGAGTTATTCAATTTCTGTAGAAGGATGGTGTAAAAAAAAAAAAATTGGCCATGGGATTTGTGCGTGGAAGGCGAATGGAGCCAGAGCCTCATTTAAACTGCTCTCACATAACCATTGAGCCACTAATCTCCTTTACTAGAAAAACAATTGACAGCTTGCAGTATTCGCTTCCTCTGGCGAGTAACCAGGGAAACTCATCTGACCTCACAAACTGAGAGTAGCATCCCTCCAAGAACATCCATTCTGCACCCGTGGTCATTTACACCCTTTCTGTTTCTCACTAGGCCGCTGTGGACATGCTAGAACAGCTTTGCCTAGACACGATGCGACAAGTTATTTAAGAGTTGCTTATTGGTGTTGTGGCTAATTTGGAGGTTTGTTTTGTCTTGTTTGGGTCAGGAGATGGTTGGCCTGGAGTGAAAGAAAGTTTTCCTCCTTTCTTAATATAGAAGTTAAGTGTACTGAATGCGAACATACCTTTTTCTCGTATATAAATAAATGCAATAAATCATACATTTGAAAACAAAGATAAATACAACAGCACACATTACCAGTTTTACCAATGATTTGTCTTAACATATAATAGTGAATATAAAGGAAATCTACAGTACGTAAAGTTATCTAACCTTCAGGTATCCTAAAACCAATTCAAAATTAATGATGTCGCTGATGTGCTAAGAATCAAAAGAGACATTTACAAGTGGCTAATGGATTTTGGGCTCATGCATATTTCATGCATTTTCTAAAATGGATTGAGCATGCACAGACCCTAGACAAGCTAACACAAGATCTGATAAAGACAGTGGATATTTCCTCATCTTAGTCTTTTCTCTATTATACATTCCAGATTCTCTTACATAGTTCTTATAAAATAAAAGCTGTTTACTGGAATCAAACTATATTTTAACCTTTTATTTTATCTAATAAATTTTTTCTTGAAATGAATAAAAAAAAACCTTAACTTTAACAATGTTGCCTTCAAATGAACTTGTTTAATATCTTTTTTTTATTGAGATAATAAACAATGTTTAAGTTTAAAGATCCAAGTTGATCCTTCATAAAAAGGTTAATAGAGCTTAACCTTTAAAAATCATAAAAAAAATCATGTTAGCTCAAGATCATGTTTTCTTTTGAAATTAAAATAAAAATCACAGAAAGTTAAATAAAAAATAAAATGTTCGAACTCTAGCCCATGCAATATGCTACTTGACCAAGCCATTCAGACCAGTAGTATACTGTCTCGATTATTAGTTGATTTAGATCATGAGCTTCGGCCAAATAAAAAATGTAAATGCAATTGTAATTTAGCTAGCTAGACTTGGTCTCTGTTATTCTCTACTATGTGCAGCAATATGCAAGTTTCTCCACTATTTAATATCCAATACGGAACAGAATTTTAATTTTGTCTTATTCTTTTTTCCTGCTTTACTTCAGCAAGAAATATATTACATCTTGTATGTGATATCAAAATGAAAATAACAAAAAAGGGAGACCCTTGGGTGCAGAGAATTGGGCGGCGTGGGTGATATACAACTGAGCACACAGAGTGGGAACAGACCGCTTATTGTACAAGCTAAAAAACTAATTAAACATTGGTGTTGCTTGCTCTCACAGCCAAACAGCAGTCCTTTAATACTCCTGTTGTTTCACCCCGCTGTTTCTTCATTACATACCGTCCTTTAACGTCAAAATCTTAACCAGACATTCAACATTACCTCCAGAACAATGGTAATGTCAAATGTGACACATTAACGTTACGAGCCTTACTCAAAATATGTCCAATAATCCATCTCCTGACCCTGACATTTCGCAAGTCTGGAAAATGTTATATAAAATATTTCTATTTTAATTTTACTGATATACCTTTAATGACAATGTACAGGATTAATATATCTCTAACCACTATATTTAGTATTCTTAATATTAATGCAGTTTTCTATCAAAGTCTTAGACAAAAAACTAACAAATATCTGGTGCAGACCACCCTGTCATTTATTATCATCATCACACATGGTTTGAAATAATGGCCCCAAATAGTGTGCAGAACGCTGACCACAAATTTACCCCATGCTTAGTGAAGGGTCAGAGTAATAGGAAGACATTTGCTAAGGGATCATAATAAAGAACTTAAATTACTCTATTTTCTATTTTCTATTTCCTACAGTAGTTTTAAGGTAAAGCCATGTCCCACCCTTAATTAGGCCAAATCAAGGCTACAACCACCATTCAGGAAGGGCAAAGGCTATCACATTTCCTCCAAGACAGTTGATTCCAGCCAACCGCATCTTTTTAAACTGTTTGTCATATAGTGAGCAGCAAATACACTCAGCGGAAATCAATATCTTCTGCTCAGAGGCACCCATGATAGGCTAGCAGCACGATTGATATAGGAGAACTAGAAAGCTCAGCCAATCAGCTCTCTCTGTTTTTTTTTTTTGTTAGTTTTTTAATATCACGATTTTTTTCCATAGATTATACACTGTCTGGACAAAAAAAACTAAAGTTTCACATGTTAAATTTCTTTTACCACACTTAACTTTGTAAGTGTCCTGAAATCTGCCTGTGCCATCAGGGAAGTAAAAATGCACAGATGGTCTACCTTGGTCATTCAGTACATTCAGGTAATCAGCTGACTTCATTTCATTGCTATATACCATTGCAGAACCTTGGCCTGATCAACTACAGCAAACCCCAGATCATAACACAATCCCAAGCTTTATGCTCCCTACCAAACTGAAGCTTTTTTTCTTCATTAGCCTGAAGTGATTTCCTAAAATCTATGCAGAAGTTCAGTCAAAATTCTAATCTTTATGTGGAAATAAAAATGACTAAAAGTGCATTTTATTTTGGCATCTATGCATAGACAGTTACAGATCTGCTGCACTGAATAAATCTATACAAAGAAGGTCAAAAACTTATTATTTCGCTAGAAAGAACATTTTGGACTTTTTAAGCAGTATGTATACGGTTTGTTTTCAATTAAATAACAGATAATATATTTGCCTGCAGCAAATGTGACAGAAAGTAAAGACCAGTAGACCTCTTACCTGAGGGTCTGAAAGCCGAGAGATATCTGGGTAAAGGTAGAACTTGATACCTTCTGCTGCACCAGGAAGAGTGATCCCTCTAATGAGCAGGATTACCAACATGAAATAAGGGAAGGTTGCAGTGATGTATACAACCTGCAGGACGAATAGTAGAAGAATAGTATTAATAAATCTTATGAAACTGAAAATTAATTCAAGTGACCCTATGTAAAGTAACCACTTATTCTGTAAAACATACAATATCAGTGATAAAACAATTAAATACAATAAACATTAAGGCATGCCTTTTACAAGGAATAAACTTGCATGACCATGCTACTTTTAAGACCACCATATTTGGTCTACAATGGCCATACCTGTTGACCAAATAAACCAGCACCGGGCTTAAACTACTGTAAATAGCATAAAGTAGCCAAAACCAGAACAGAGTCCAGGCTGTTTTTTTTTTTCCCAGTGGGCATAATGTTTAAAAGATGAACACACTTAATGGGCTAAAGCAAGGAAAAAACAAGGAAAAATGAATACAGGGCGAGGTCTACCAAGTTTAAGTGAATGGTGGTTGAGTGAATGAGGGGGGACGAGTGCTGGGAGAGACACTCTTGAGATGGTGAGAAGGGGTTAAGGAATGCTCTGAAGCATGCCAAGCAGGCAGGTTCAGCTCTCAAAAGCTTAACTGAGAGCCAACTGAAAGACTGATTCTCAGGGGAAAGGACAAGGTTTAGCTCTGAGCCAGAGGTTTTGATGGAAAGCGGCACTTATAGCACCATGTCTCACTCATGAAAAAGAACATAAATAGAATACTCAACATGCTACTGGTTTATGAATTGTCGACACATTGTTTACAGTCAAGCATTATCAAGTCTTCAACAATAACAGACTAAATTTTGTCTCATAAGGTGCAAATTGATTTTGATTCTTCACTTTTTCATGCAGGTCATGGCAGAGCATCTGGCTATGACTGCATTTCAAATATACTTTAGAAAGTTCGTAGCTTGGGTGGCTCCTACTATTTTTTTTTGGGGGGGGGGGGGGGGGAACTTATTTAAAAACCATAGAAATTTGGTCCAGCATAGTAAAGTTCTTTCAGCTCCATGAACAAAACCCCACTTGGGGGGGGGGGGGGGGGTTTGGCACTAGGTTCTTGTCCTTCTGGCGTTCAGTCAAGTCCAGGCAAGGACAAGACAGAGTTTGGACACAAAAGCTTTCTGCCCTGTTTCCCTCTAGAACGAGCCCGACTGGGAGATGTTGGCAGTGTGGGAAAATGTGTGGCAAAGAAACGTACAATTGCCAGTGTCTTCACTTTGACCTCACCTATTTACTGTACTTAAGGTTACATTTACAGGACAACAAGCATTACATCATGGGGACTAACAGGTATCCTGTTTACATGGTTACATTATCAAATCTAATTATGTATGTTTGTTTATAAACAATTTTTGCTAACTTGTTAAGGATATTTGCTGCAAAAACAATATACTCTTCTGTCTATTTCAAGACACATTCAATTGAAGTGCACCAAAGCATTTTCTCTTCTGCACCTAATTAAAAATAGCAACTAAAATGATGGAATCTGAAAGAACAAACAAAAATGTGTGAGCTTGTCATATAATCATTTTTGAATCCCTCATGGTGAAAGCAGAGACACTTTTCTGTTCTTTTATACTTTTCAATTAGTCCAACACTATGATTACACATACCAAACTGTGTGCATCATAGAAAGCAAATCTTCTGTTTGGCATTTAGATGCAAGTGCATAGTTTCTCCAAACATCGAACTTTCCATGAGTCTTGGAAGCACACTGACTTTGTTACAGCTCTCCCCGGGTGAACGTTTAAACCCTTGGATTCACAGGTCAACCCCATAAATCTCCTGCCGGCTTATGTGAGAATCACACCCATTTACAAAAGACCTGTGGTGACCAGCCTAGCAATAGCCTTGAATGCTCTGCTGTGTATATCGCTCAAACAGGAGGAAAAAGTGCCTCGCTAGCCACCATAATTCCTCACAGAAGGGAAGAGGAAAGAAGAGGAACTCTGCATGCTCCTCATGAACGCTCTACTTTCCGTCACTGAATACAGAAATCAATCTTGGCTTGGCCACTAAAGCCTCCCAATGAAGGGACATTCTTCCCTGTTACTTCACGGCCAAACAAAAGCTACTTCAAGAGATACAGGGCCTCGCTGCCGAGGTCTTTTCTCCGGGACCTGTACAATGTGAACCCATTTGTTTTTCCCCACACATCCCTCTACTTTCTCTCTTTTTCCCCCTAACACATCCCTCTCCTTTTCTTCTTTCTGGCTCATTGAGTCTGTTCGGCTAAGTGAATCACAACCCGGAGGAGGCTAGTATCTGAGGACAAAAGTCTTCATTGGACTGGAGTATAGGGGGAAGACAACAGAAGGACAACCTTGTATTCTTCTTTAAAAAAAAAAAAAAAAAAAAAACTACAAGATTTTTTTTTTTTTATAACAGAAGTTAGTAAAATGTTTGCATGTTATCATTGTTACACTTTAGTTGCCAGCTAACCGTATGGGTGCATCAGTAGTCAGTGCAAGGATACTTAGTTTATCTTGACAGATGAACTACTACATGCCCTTTAAAAGACCTTTATGCAGATGAGGTCCCCATTCCTTCCGAAAGCTAAATTTGCTTTTAATTCTAAATGTTTTACATGTACTAATTTAATCCATTAGCCAGCTCTTTTCAACCTCCTGAGACCCAGACTTAACTGTTGTGTGCATTACATTTCCCCTCACTGCTTCTTTTTATTAGCACCTGATAACTATGAACTTAATGAGGTTCTTCGAACAGGAAGGAGTTTGGTAAAACAAGTAGGGTGTAATAAACAGTCCTCATATGATAATCATACAACGATAAATAGACAATGTGGTTGGGAGAAAATGCCATGTTTTCATGCAAGAGCAGTTTTCATACAAGTTCCATAAGCAAGGAAAGAAAAATAAGTTGGAGGTAAGTTATTACTTTCCATGTTTATTAATTTCTCCTATCCTTACACAAAGACTAACACTTACTTTTCTTGCAAAAGCCAAAAATTAACATAGATGCTCCAACTTTTTTTCTATGTTCCACCATATACCCTGAAGTTTGTTTTTTACAATACATTTTCTCCAAAACAGTACAATTGTTTAATCTGATGTATAAAGTGTGTATAGAAGTTTCTTTTAACTCCAGAAGTATTTATGATGTTTTATTAGGGAAGCATATAAACAATAAATAAAATATGCCTTGTTTTTACCTTTCCGGTTGATTTAGGACCTTTCCATATGCAAAAATAACATATGAACCAAGCCACTGCGAGGCACAGAGCGAGTTCCCAGCGCAGCTTCCCAACCTGCTCAATTCCACCAGAAATACTGAGGACACGACGCCTATTAAGAACATTAGAAGAAGATTAGTTCATATTTAGCATTTATCTTTCACCATGTTGTAAAAAGAGTGAAACAAGTATAAAAGTTAATTCTTTTATAATTAAGTCAAGAGTAAAGTAATTCCCTAATTCCCTAATGTATTCCCAAAATTTGCTATAACCCAAACCTAGGGCATTTAATGTTTTGGTGAATAAATTAAATCTGACTATACTGCCTTTATGACCCTGATGTTACCCTGAAACTTGCGCTTAAAATCAGTCGCCCCTTGAGTTTAGCAGGATTGCATATTAGATGCATAAAAGCCACAATCCTGTCTCAGGCTCTCTGTCCTTCTGCCATTAATCATCTCTGACATGTTTATGGATGAGGCCCAAAGTCTGAGTTGTAAGAACGATCTGACTACTAAGGCCTGGCCTTGGCAAAAATGCAGAAATCATTCTGGGCCAAATTTGTGTCCATACCATTTCTAGCTGTGCGAGTGCCTTTTGAAGCTTGTTCACAACAGCAATGCGAAAAGAATGACAAATTATCAGGGAAAAAGGTTACGCGGTTCTGTAGAATAGTAAACGGCGGCCCGATTGCTCCATGAATGTGCCGTGCCAAAAGCTGTCTGGCAAGCTTGAGCATCACTGTGCTTTGTGACTTCCTTGGCTATTATGCTGATGACACCAGATAGATCGTATGTGGAAGTGACTTGGTCTTAAAACTAGTTTCTCAATGAAATTTCTACTTGAATATTGTCAAATTAGAGTCTTACATAAGAAACTCCCAGAAGTGTTTTAGTAAGTTCACATTATTAAAAACCTATAAAGTATTTTAATGCTTTACTTTGATTCTCATTTGCCATTTATATGACAACAGTGTTAATTTATCACCTGTCAGGGAGTTAAATGTTATAAATTTAGCAAAAGTTATACTTACTCCCAAAACTCCATGACTGGTGAGGTGGCATAAGGGTTGCTGAGGTTTGCCAGACTGGCATTGTTGAAATCCACACAGTTTTCTTAAATAAAAAAAATAAAATAAAAAAACATAAATAAAAAAAATCACATTGTCATGTATTTATTAGTGATCATTCATTCATTCATTCATTCATTTGATCTTTAGCTAACCACTTTATCTTAGCCAGGGATGTGGTACACTGGGCACAAAAAGGAAATACACCTAGGATGCGATGCCAGTATATTTCAGGGGACCACACAGACACTTTCATACCTAGATAAATTTTGGCATGTTCAGTGGACCTATTAACAAGTTTTTTAAGATGGTGCGAAGAAACAATAAAACTAAAAAAAAGCCCTTACAGTATACCAATTATATACAAAACACAACACAGACAGTAACCTAACATTAGGATGAAACTAGGAACCCAAACATTAGTGACTAATTTCAATTTACTTTTAAATAATATACAGTATCTCAAATAATCGTGTATCTCTCTTTTCATACTCCTAAAAAACAAACTATAGGTAATTTGATAGATTTACCAAGCGAATGTGTCTATATGTTGCTCGATCTAAAGTTAATCCTTTTATATATAGTATATATATACTTATTTAAAGATAAAAAGCACCTTTTACAGCTTATGTTTTAAGCAGCTCATTTGACCTCACACTGAATTCGGGGCATTGCAGGGCATTTTTCCTTACTTTTTACTATTCAGGGTTCAGACAATATGAGCTACAAAACTGTAATCAAATAATACATTATTATCGCATATATAATGTATATGCGATAATAATGTATAATGTCATATACCCAGTGGTTAAGAATGGAACTGCAACAAGTGCTAATGACCGAATTCTCTGGGCAGGATTCATGCTGCCCCATCCTCAGAGCACGGGAGGAGCTGAGGACAGAATGGTAAATGCAGGATTGCCAGGTGGGTCTATTTTTTTTAGTGGCATACAAATAAATTCACTTTCCAAATTATATACATTCATCATTAATTACAAAAATTAACCAACAGTGTAATGTGAAAAAAAAGTTTAAGTGGAAAGGTATGGTTGGTTTTTATACTTATTGTATACTTGTTATGGGTGGCCTTATTAGAATTCTTATTCCACTAAATTTTGTGTGTAATCATTAGGGGCACCAACAGCCTGCCACAATAATGCTACAGAGCTGTGATGTAATGATAAACAGACCTGTATTCCAGTAATGATCACAAGAGGCCCAGGGCAGCTCAGTGGTAAAGCAGTTAAACAGGTAGAAGATTGCCCATGCCAAAATAATCACATAATACACGTTCAGATGTGCCTCGATGACCTGAGTTGCATAGCCAATACCTGAAAAAGAAAATAAAGAAACAGAAAGATATACAAAAGGCTCTATTAGATCTTAATGACAGCTGAATATTCCATTCATAATTATAAGTACACCCAGATTAACTTTATATTTGTCATAAGTACCAATAAATGTGCACAAAATATTGTTTTTGACTCGTTATAAATATTGCTGACCAGCAAAATAGTGATTGTGTCTGAATTAGGATGAAAATGTTTACCAAACACACTCTGGGGTACTAGGGGGCACTAATTATGTATCAATCAGCATTAAAATCTGGCTGTGAAGATGGAACATTATATTCAATATTTTGACTTAGCATTGTCAGAGTACACTTTCCTTCCTTGTATTAAACTAATTTTTTGCTAAATATATGCTTTAGCACATTTTGTTTAGACCAAGTACTAACTCTGTTAAAAGTATTTTTCATTTTTATATCCTGTCTGTGTATTAACTGTATAACGTCCCAGTTATATTGCTATAGCCCTGTTCGCAAAAAGAGTTGTAAATAAATCATGAAGGAATTTTTTCTGTTACTAACCCTCAAAAAGTGGACACACTTTTCTCCAGCATGTGATTCCTCCTTCGCTGGTAAACTGGCCTAGCGCTGTCTCCAGGAAGAACACAGGAATACCGCAGCACACGAAGAAGATGACATAAGGCACAAAGAAAGCACCTGAAAAACAGACCAGAGTCCTTATTGCACCACATGGTGAGTTCCTGCATGCGCACTGTAAACAAACACTGAGAGTGTCATAGTGGCTGTCATTTCATTACAGCAGAACTTCAATATGAGAGAATATGAATCCTGTGCACCAGTACTTTAAAACAAATCAATTATTTCAGTTCTCATTGATATATCTGTTACATAAGATAACTAAAAGAAGAATAGATTTTATGTCAAATGTACTGTATGTGCTTATTAATAGAATTACTACTTTATTGTATGACTCTAATCATAAAAATGAGGCTACACCACATAGCTAAACATGACTGTAGCATAACAATTTTGAATCCTGAATTAGTTAAATTGAACCTAATAAATGCTGCTGCTTGGTAAATATTATTATTTCAGGTGAGCATATAACGATTTCATTGACTTTTAATTATACAGACTAGTAGACATAAACTTGGGCCTGCATCCCTGCTAACATAATTACACCTTGCTAGTAAGCCTATGTTTATGACTACCGGTTTGCATTATTCAAAGTATCATTACATGCTCATTTTAAATGATAATATTTGCAATAGAGATATCTAATGTTCTTTTCCAAAAAGTGGCAAGGAAATTTCCCTTACAAAGCTAGATGTTGGTGTTAATAGTGCAAAATGTTAGCTTGGCACTGGAAATTTTGCTTGAGCATTTCCTAATAAAATTGTAAAGAAAACCAGTATTAGAACATAATATCATTTGTATTTTTAGTAATATTAAAAGATTATACTCTTTGTCTAACTTACTTCATTATGTTACTGAACACTGCTCACTCTAGTGTTTAATAATTTTCTGTTTGGTTTTAGTTTAGATAAATGGAAACTCTTTACGCAGAACAGCATGGAATTTGGTTTCCATGCTGTTCTGCGTAAAGCAGCTGGACTTATATAAAGTCCGCAAGCTATTGGCATAGCTAAAATCATTTCTATAATGAACAAACTATAAAATCAGAAAGAATTTAAAATCTTCTGCGATCTACCTATAAACTATTCACTAGCAGCTCTCAATCATAATGCATAAAACACCACAGATCATGCCAGGATTGGCCAGAGTTTATATGCCATACTTCTGGATATTTGTCCAGGTATTCAACTGGTGAAGTTGCAGTAAAACCCTTAAAACCCAAGCGGCACAGGTCTGTGCCAGCAACACAGAATGGGTCAATGGCGCTTAAAAATAATATATATGTGCTTATATGGAAGCCTTGCCGATGTGTTTTAATGGGGGAGGCGCCAGACATCAAACTGTGCATTTGGGTTTTTGGATATGTCAAGAAGAACAAATGTTATTCTTGCTTTTATAATGTGTAAATCACTGAAATAAGGAAGGATGTCGCAAAAATGTAGAACTTTTATAATGGGCATGTTCTTATTATTTTTTGTGTCATAGAAACAACTGAAAACAACCATAAAGACACATGTTCATGTGTATCTGTGCTTTTTGTTTTTGCATGTGTGCCGCATTATTTATTTATTTTTTTTGCTTAGTCATGTTTGTATACTCACTCACTTACTTATAGTGTATACCGCTTTATCCTGTATACAGGGATGTGGGGGCCTGGAGCCTATCCCAGGAGACTTAGGGCACGAGGAGGGGTACACCCTGGACAGGGTACCAATCCATCGCAAGGCACATGTTTGTATATTGTTTAAAATAAAACTAAATTTTAGTTTTGCATCACATTGCCTATGTTAAAAGGATTTGTCACTATATACTACACAACCCTGAACCCCATATATGTTTATTTAAAAAAATAAATGCCTATAATGCACTGGGTTTTGGGAAAGACAGACAGAAGGCTCAAAGGCTCAAAGCAGAACCTATTTAGAAAAATGGAATCATGAAGTTTTCCCAAGAGTAAATAAGATAAATCTAGAGATGAGTAGTGTAGGCAGCTGTTTAAGAATTGTAATCATTTTGTAATGTAAAATTGTAATGTTTTTACTGTGATTTGTAGTCTGGATTAGTGCACCAAGAGTTTTGGAAACAACAATGTCAGTAAAATTATGCAGCATGGACGTTCTGGAGCGTCTCACCTCCTCCGTTCTTGTAGCAGAGGTACGGGAACCGCCACACGTTGCCGAGTCCGATGATCTCTCCGGCCACAGAGAGCATGAACTCCACCTTGCTGTCCCACTGGCCGCGCTCGTGCACGGGGCTCGCGTGCGGAGCCTCGGCGTCATCCGCGTGCCTCCCGTTCACCATGGGCACGGGCTTGTCGGCTGTCATCACCTCCCAACAGCCTGCGAGCGAAAAGCGGGTAAAGCGCAGGGTCCGAGCCGGAGCATGCGAGGAGAAAACTGTATCCTGACTTTGAAATGTCTCGGAACTTAGACAAACGCGCGCGCAAACACACGCAGCCCACAGAGACACGCGCACGCACCCGCGCGCGCAAAAGCGCATCAAAGACGCACGTTTAATTCACCAGTGTGTGACTATAAGACAACTGACACATTTATCTCTGATTACAATAAACACAAGCTGAACATAATAATAATAATAATAATAATAATAATAATAATAATAATAATAACCCTGATGGAGATGTTTTACTCACCAATATGAGGTCGTGCAGTAAATCCTTTCCTGGCTGATCACCTGTTATCAATCTCACCCCAAATGCTCAATTCAAGTCCCTTGTATCAAAATGAAAGAAGGATAAATAGGAATAAAGGTCTGTGTGGTGGGAGATGCAGGGTGTGTGTGTATCTCGGCTGGGTTTGGAGCCGAAAGATGGTCGAATTTGCTGTTCTTGCTGTTGCTCAGCTCCGGTTCCTGTGTCTGATCTCAAAACGTCTCTCGTTGGAAAAGAGCCATGTGGTAACGGGACTCGCATCCTCCTTAGCACCACCACACTCATTTAGATCACACTTACTCTAGCTATACACACACACACACGCTGCACTGTGTGCACTATAGGCACGGGCTTTTGCTTTTAGCTATGACATTTGGGGTGAAATTTGGGACAATGTGTCAAGCAGGTGGTTTTTATCCACTTTCAAGCATCAATTAAATTGCAGACTCACTATATGGACTAAAATGTATTGATTCATTAAATTAAATTAAATTTATATAATAATATTACATAATGATTTATAGATTGATCAAGAATTCAAATTCTCTTCTAACAATTTGTCGTTTGCAGTTAAAGCCTTGACAGAGCTGTCCGAAAGTCTGAAGGCATCAATAAAATAGTTCTCACATTTCTACTGCCAATAACAAAATATACAAGACAAAAATAAACCTCTGTAAAATTATCACAGTTTGTTGCTTTGCAGCCTGAAATGAGGATAACATGGTGTAACCTTTAACAACTAAGTGAAAGATAAAACCAACATGTCAGAAAAAAAAAAAAAAAAAACAGAATCACTGATTCGGAAAAGGATCACCTCCTCCTTAAAATGGCTACTCAATGGCACACACAGCTTTGCACATCTAGACTTTGCAGTATTTATCCACACTTGTGCCTGTGCACAACCTTACCCTGGAGATCTTTTGACAGTACCTTGTCACTCATAGTTAGTTGATTGCTTTAGTTGCTTTACCAGGCACTGAAATGATCCAGCTTTTCATGCTGAGCTAATCAGAGTGACTATGGCTTTGATGTGGCATGGAGAAGGTGATTAGCTTCACCTGATTTAGTTTACAAGTAATTTTAGAAGGGGGCGATCCTTTTCAAATCAGTAATTTTTAAAAAATATATAATTATTTGACATATTGGTGTTATATACCTTACTTGGAAATTAAGTAGTGTAGTATGATAGTAGTATTAATAATACTGTTAATAATAATAATAATAATAATAATTATTATTATTATTATAATAATTATTATTATTATAAATGTTACTATTATTATTATTAATATTATTATTGTTGTTGTTGTTGTTATATCGACATCTTATGCAGATATTTAGCAATACTGAAACATAATCATAACAATAAATCATTCATACAGTATGTTCATATATCATTCATTATTAATACTATACTGGTAAGGGTAGTAGACCCAAAGCCTGTGCCTTAAACACTGTGTATGGCAGGAAGACACCCAGAATGCAATGCCAGTCCATTGCAGGTCATCATAACAGTGAGGCTGTTATTAATTAAATTGAGAGGCGGAAATAAAACGCAAAACAAAAAACTCTCTAAGAATACTGAATATCTAGATGCTTCTATGACAATAACTTCACAACTGACCTCTTAAATTCTTTTAGTATTCGAAGTGTTTTAATCAAAATTATATAACTATATTTTTCTAGTGTGGCAGAAGATGACTATGTATTATCACAATGGATTGCTTTATTTCACATAGCTTTTTCCTCATTTTGAAACAGACCACTAATTCTGGATAACAACCAGCTTCAAGTAGACTCGTTTCTCAGCAAGAAGAATTACATGGGTTGCAGGAAACTGGGAGTTCCCTAAGTGTTCACTGTGCTTATAAAAGACTGACCTGGTCACTATACAGCATTCAGTTAAGGGTCATTCGTCATTTAACCGCAAAAGAAGTAGGAGACTGCATACAGAGAGTGGCCACCAAAGATGCTGGCGAATACTGGGCTTTAAGGAGTCCAACCAGGGTGATAGTTACACTTCTGTTGCTGAACATAAGTCTCCTAAAAGATGCTTTATGCATATTAATAAATGTGTTCATGATGCATGTTCATGATGCTCAAACAATGCAACAGCATGATTATATCAGATTCAACAAGCAAAGTAATTATCAACTAATCAAATAATCTTAAACTATGCTCAAAGAACACTAACCATGCTCAAGTATATTAATGCACTCTTAAATCATATTTATGCATGCTAAAATCATGCTCAAAACTATGCAAAAACCTGAAAACCAAAAACAGTTAAAATATTTATTTTCCTGCTTGACCAGTGTTTCTGAGTCTGTAGGGAATAATCTATTATTGTAGAGAAACTGGAGACAAGACAGGATGAACAGGTTGCTAGGATACAAAGACATCACTTTATTTTCCTACCAAGCTGTCCTCCATTGCCTTCCTTTTCTATAACTCTGACATCACCTGAGAGTAAAGTGCTGATATGCATATCAAGAATAAAATAGAACAAATACAGTAAAAGTATTGGGTGTATGAGCAGGCACATTTACAAAATCTTAGAGAAAATGATTTAGGTTTTTCTAAAGATGCTACATTCCTAAGGCTTCGATTCAACTCTCTCAAGCACTCTCACACATGTAGTTCCACTTTCCCTGTGAGAGGCATGTCACGGTTCTTGTATACATACAGTATACAACACTCTGCTTACACAGTTATGGAACAGGAATAATATGTATAGTAAAGACGCATCTGTTTCTCCAGTACTTGGACTACCGTTTTACAAATGTTTTTTATAATTACATTAATTTCTCATATATGATTGTACCCATGTGTCATTAATCACAGTCACAGGATTTACTCTTTTACTTTTAAAGTATATGCTTTTGTACCAGTTTAAACTTAACCTTATTGTTGTTTATATTCTGTACAGTAAGCCTTATGTTTGTTGTTGCGATCCTGTCCGATCTTGTTTCCAATGTTTATTGTTACATCTGTTTATGACTTTAATTGTTACATCTGTTTATGATGGTTAATGTTTATGATTTGATTGGCAAGAACAATAAAGATTTGTTGACCTGCTGTTGTGTCCATATACAGTAGTACCTATCATTATTTTAAAATACTTTGGCCATCATTGATGCTGTAGACAATTTTGACTGGCATCAAGCCCTGGCAGCCCTGAGTCACATTATTTTTGAGCACAGCGAGTAGATAACACACCTCTAGGCTCAGATGGTGCAGCAACCACATCGGCACAAGCCATGTCACGGCCATAGTCTGTCTCATTGTACTCTGTAGACTAGAAAAGGGTCATTGATTGCATGAAAATAGTGCAGATCATCAACAACAGTAGCTACACCACTTTGAACACAAGTAGGTGAAGACCTGGACTCAAACAAACACATGATGTTGTTTTTTCAGCAATATTTGACCCCTCTTCAAGGGTAAGCACAGATGGGAGTGTCCTATCGCACTAAAACATGGAGATCTAAGTGCCACTGAATATGGCCCAGATTTTTGTACCCTAGCTGCCCACAGTTTAAATGAGCATTTTATGGGTGCGCATGGAATTCAAAGATCTGACATGCCACCATGACAGAATTTTCCTCAGTGAACTTACTGACATATCAATTCATCTGGGAACACTGCTCAAAAATCACAGACCACCAAGAATCTGCCTCCCACCTCATCCTCTGAGCCCATGCAGCTGCCAAATCAGAGTTGATGAAAGCGAACACCAGCGATGGCACCACAAGGGTCTGTGTTTCTACTGTGGCAACCCCCACCACCAAGTAGTGCAAAGTACTGTTTGCAGCCAAAGCCCCACAATGCACTTCCCAGTGAGCACCCTCTATGCCTTGGTCCAACACAGTGAGTAAAAAAAAATCCTTTTTATCTCGCCCAAATTTTGTTCTTCCAGTCCAGATATTTTTTTCTATACAGTGCTAAGCAACTCCAACATGGCCAGTAACTTTGTGGACAATGTCGCTGCTAAAGAACTCCAGCTTTCACTACAACATGTATGACTCCCTCTCAAAGTACAAGTATGCCACCCATTGCATCAAGCTCATTACACTGCATTGTGTAAAGAGTTCATATTGTTACCAATCACTGTAACTGCCAGGTTTCTTGAAGTATTGGCTTTCAGTAGAGGTAATCCCCTTGACTGCATTTAGAGCTTCTTTCAAGAGCAAATTGTGTTGTATGTATGTTGTATGAATGAATTTCCAAACTGTGCACAGGTTGGTCTCATCCTGTTTAGTATTTGCTTAGGAATAAGTACCTCACAACCATCTCCAATTCAGTCATTAAAAGTTTCCAAATGGAAAAAGACGACTAGAAAACCAAGAAGACACAACTTATTCTACACAACTATGCATTAATCTAGGTCACCGCATTCCAGTGTATCCTGGTGTACCAGTGAGGGTAAGGTAGTATACAGTAACAATAACACCACAACTCACCCCATACTGTATGGACAGCTGGTTCCAGAGAAGGCAGCAAATATGGGAACATCTTAAGTCTTAACCCCCTTCTTTCACCAATATTTGTTGAAACAGACATCATGGGGAGATACCAGTGTACGATCTGTTCAACTAGATATCTGTCCAAGGGTGTGAGTTGGTGGTGTTGGCACTCCAAATTATATCTCTTCATCAATTTGGTAGTTATGTGGGTCGCTTCAAAGTTCTGCATTAATAAACTGTATGCATACAAACTTGAACCACCATGCCATAGCTACATAGACAATACAATACAATACAATTTTTATTTATAGAGCACAATTTAAAAAACAACCGAGGTTGACCAAAGTGCTTTACAACACTATTAATAAATACACAGTAAGACAGACACAAATTATAAAACATGATATCACACAAGCTGTAAACACAGGCGAAGTTCCTAAGGCCAAAAACACAGAACAATAGTTCAAGAGATGTTGAACGCCAAGGAAAATAGATAAGTTTTAAGAGTGGACTTAAAAACAGACAAGGTTGGAGCAGTTCTGATGTGAAATGGGAGATCGTTCCATAACTTTGGACCAACAACAGAAAAGGCACGGTCACCTCTGGTTTTTAGTCTTGTCCTAGGCACTTGCAACAAATTAAAATTAGTAGATCTGAGTGATCTTGGTGGAATGTAAGGCTGTAACAAATCAGTTAAGTACTGTGGGGCCAGACTATGTAAAGATTTAAAAACAAACATTAGGATTTTGTAGTCAATTCTATATTTAACTGGCAGCCAATGAAGTGAAATTAAAACCGGCGTAATATTCTCGTATTTACACTTTCCTGTGAGAAGCCGGGCTGCTGCATTTTGGACTAACTGCAATCGAGAGACACAAGACTGAGAGACACCGACATATAAAGAGTTGCAGTAGTCAAGCCGAGATGTTACAAATGCATGCATAGCTATTTCAAGCTTCTTTAGAGATAGAAATGGCTTTACTTTTGAAAGAAGACGAATATGATAAAAACAAGACTTAACCACTGTACTTATCTGCTTATCAAATTTGAGGTTACTGTCAAACAAAACACCCAGGTTTCTGACACATGAGGTACTGTACGGTGATAGAGATGTACTTTTAAAATCATATACGCATTGATCAGTGGGACCAAACACTATGAATTCAGTTTTACTCTCATTGAGGCTCAGAAAGTTTGTTGCCAGCCAAAGTTTTAGCTCCTCCAAACAATCCAGAATAGGCTTAAAGGCATCCTTGTTTCCACGCTTTAAAAGAATATAAATCTGAGTATCATCTGCATACAGATGGAAGGAGACCCCATATTAACTAAAGATAGACCCTAATGGAAGCAGATAAAGAGAGAACAACGCTGGACCCAGAATCGATCCCTGAGGTACACCAGATCTTAACTGTATCTCAGAAGAGGAATGGTGCCCAATATTGACCACAAACCTCCTATCAGAAAGATATGACCTAAACCATTGTAATACTATGCCCCGTAAACCAACGCACGTTTCAAGACGTGAAATTAGAACGTTATGATTGACCAGATCGAAGGCAGAGCTGAGGTCTAGCAAAACCAAAGCCGTAAACTGGCCAGAGTCCGTAGTCAACATGACATCATTTAAAACTCGTAAGAGGGCTGACTCCGTGCTATGGCAAGATTTAAAACCAGACTGAAACTTTTCGCAAATAGAGTTATAAGATAAATGTGACTGAAGTTGGTTTAAAACAACTTTCTCAAGGATTTTAGATAAAAAAGGCAGATTTGAAATGGGATGGAAATTAGACAGCAGTGTGGAATCGAGATTTGTTTTTTTAAGATGAGGTCTCACTGTAGCAAGTTTGAAATCATGGAGAACAGTACCAGTTTGGAGACACTTGTTAATAACAGACAGCAGATCAGGGCCAACAGTGTCAATAATCTGCCTGAGAAAGCGTGGTGGAATAACATCCTGGGGGCACATTGTGGATTTCAAACTAGACATAGTCCTAATCAAGGTGTTCAGGTTCACAGACTCAAATCCAGACCAAATAGAACCAGAATATGGAGCATCAACCAATTTGTATGAAGACATTGACAATGTAGCTGTTATTTCAGAGATCTTATCATTAAAATAAACAGCAAAATTCTCACATAGAGTGACAGATACCTCAGGAAAAAGATTAACTTTTGGATGTAGTGCAGTCTCGATAGTAGAAAATAAAATATTTGGCTTATAGCTGTTTTGTGTTATTAACTGTGAAAAATATTTACACTTTGCTGCCTTAGCAGCTCGCTGAAAGGCAGAAAGAGAGTCCCGTAAGATTTCATATGAAACTTGTAATTTATCTTTTTTCCACTTTCGTTCTGCCTTTCTACAAGCCTGTCTAAGGGAACGAGTGGTATCATTATGCCAAAATACTGAATTTTGCTTACGTTTTTTCACCCTTAGTGGTGCGATAGAATTTAAGATATTTGAACAGTTATTATTAAAATTACTAAGATGTTCATTTGCATCCAAGCAACAAGTGAGAGAGTCCATAACCTGAGTAGCACTTAATAGTTCATACTTCGAAGAGAATTCTTCTCTTGAGCGATCCGTAAAAATACGAGTCCACCGTAACAGTGATGATTGGCTTGGGTTATTTCTGTCGAACAACATAGAAAACCGAATAGGCAGATGGTCAGATATACCAGCGTCCATGATCTTTATATCAAACAGTGACAGACCACGAGATAGGATTAAATCCAAAGTATGTCCCTGAGCATGAGTAGGTCCAGTCACCCATTGCCCAAAATCAAAGGAATCAAGTAAACTAAGAAAATCCTTTGAAAGTGGTTTAGAGCCACAACACACATGGATGTTAAAATCTCCCAGTATTAAGATCCTGTCATAACTAACGACAATTTTACTCAGAAATTGAGCAAATTCATTAAGAAAATCCTTATAGACCCTGCATTCCATACTGTAAAACCTGTAGAAACAATTTTTGAATCGCAGAACAGAAATGGTAAGCTGAGGTATATTATCAACTTCCCAAGCTATGGACAAGACGAGTACATGACCATCAGCTATGCCTGGTGATTTATCCTATACCTGAATTACCCAGGTCCAAAGCCTAGGGGACAGCCCAGAAAGAATGGCCAGTGCTCTTCAGGGTCACATCCATTCATTTCCCTGAATACAGTTTGCCTTACAGACATGTCTCCCACAGACTAGAGCATGCCACTATTAGAAACTCTCACACCAGATTACTGTTTATGCCCTTTTGTCACCACTCACAGTCACATTATTTAAGCACTCTAACATTGGTTATTAATTAGGAATGTTCAAGTCTTTATTTTTGCCCATGAGAAAGTCTTCAGGACATAGAAGTTCACATATTTCTGGTATAGCTGTTACAAGGTAAGTTATAATAGAACAAACTTACTTTATGACAGGCATTTTTTATTTTTATTATTTGGATTTTTTTTCCAATTTTCTCCCTTATTTAGTCATGTCCAATTCCTCCCCGTCACTAGAGGGCCTTCACATTAAGGCTACTACTACCACTCATTCGGGACTATCACGTGTTTCCTCCGAACCACATGACGCCAGCCGACCGCATCTTTTTGAACTGCTCGCTCATTGGGGGCGGCGTAACACACTCGGAGGACAGCGCTATTTGCTCCTTCTACTTGCGTGAGCTCACAGACGCCCCTGATTGGCTGTAGAGCCGTGATTAATGTGGGAGCACTAAGTATCTCTCATCCCTCCCCTCTGAGAGAGCTCGGCCAATCAGCTCTCTCTAGACCTCTAGCTGCGCGAGGTTACAGCATCACCCAGAAATCGGTTTTAGTATTTAAATAGCTTTAAGTATTGTTTGCTTCTCATTAATAAATAAAAAATGTAACATTATAACACCTTACTGTCTTCATTTGAGAACATTACATTTCCTTACATCACATTATACGTATTTATAGTATGTAGTAATAGGATCCTCATAGGAGGACCATTGGGTATTACTCTTTTGCCTAACTTCTTCCTGTTTAAAGCATAGGTCAAGTTCAATAGCACAGTATGCTAATATATTTACTGTATTGCTATCAAATCATGCTCCCTTTTAAGGCCACCTATTTTGCTCTAATTTAAAGAAGTAACAAGTAACAAACCAATTTTATTTACCATAAAAGATTAGGAAAAAATGTATCACAATGATGCAGGGTTCAATTTCTGCCTTGGGTCTGTGTACATAAAGTTTGCATGCTTTCCCTGTGCTTCGTGCGGTTCCTCCGGGTTCTACACTTTCCTCCCACAGTCCAAAGACATGCAGATTAGGCTGATTGTCAACTGTGCCTATATACAGTCTCTGTATATCTTTTATATACAGTAGCTAAGTTTTTCCATTTTTCACTGGCATGGCACAATGAAACAATGACAAAAACATTTTGTCATCAGAACCTTTTGTATACTAATAATCGTATATTATTTATTGCTCTATTGTGTTTAACTTGTGTGTATGTGTGTAATTCTAGCTTTTATGTTTCCAATGTTTGCTCAGTGTATTCTTCATAAAAAGACACTGCTCAGGAATATGGGTACAAAAAGTCGAATTATGTTCACCGACAAAAATTTAACCTAGACCCTTGTTATTAAGGTCAAATATTTCACACTTATACCTTCCACACTGGAAACACACAGACTGTATCACTATGGACTGATGTATCACTATGGACTGAGTGGCCTCTAACTAAGCATGCAAAAAAACAAAACATTAAAGCCACTGCAAGGCATAAGGTTGAAAACAAGATCAAGCAATACAAATTCAATGTTTCTATGGCAATGTGAACTATAGGGAGATTAAAAACTGGCCCTTGTTTTTGCTTATTCTTCTCAGTGGTGCATGAAACAATTAGGAAAAAATAAGTAATACTGTAGGTTGGAAAGTCTTAGACTTGGACAGTTTTGTGCATGAACATGCTAAAAGAGCACCGTTCCTCATTTTTGAACAGCTGTGAACTAAACAGATTAGTTTGAACTAGAGAATGTGAGTGCAATAATATGCAGGGTGACAAACAAAGACTTCATTCATTATATTATTAAATATCACAATTGACTAATATTGCTAATACAGACATCCTGTTGTATGTATTGTATTGTATTGTATGGATATATATTAACACACTGTGCCATTCTTTATATTTAGCTAGTAAAAATAATTTGTTCGTTGCATTTTTCGGTTGCCCATGGTGGGTTTATTGAGTGTAAAATACTTAAGGTTAGTTAAGGTCAGTTTAACAGCCGTATTTGTTGATTAGTATTTGATAGTTAACATTATTTGAACCTATCTGATAAGGTTTTCTCAGGCAATTATTCAGGATAATATTTATACATTTCTCCTGGGCAATTAGGTTTTGCAAGGCGGGTTGTCTGTTAACATTCTGTAAGCTGAAGAAAGAAGTTACCCATTACTTTAATCAAACCAGTCAGAGATGGAGTAAATCATGTGAGAATGAGATTTCTCTGGTGAACACAGTGCACACGCTGTACTTGGTGCATGGTACACTTTTACGCAATACTGTTTCCAGCAAACTTCCAGTGCAGGTGGGCTGGGGATAGATGGGTAGAAATAGTTTTTACTGAGAAAAGGCTTTCTACTGTTCAAAGCGAAATAAAAACAAATGAACAAATGAACTTGAACTGTAAGCTTAGTTCTAATTACGTAGTTGAAAACTATGGTCTTAAATATAATGACAAATCGGTTTTTTTGGTTGTCTTTAAAACTGCACACTGGTAGCTAGACTGTCACATTGCCACGTGTGATATTCTGCAATTATATACCGTGTGCAATTAGGAGATAAAAAATAATTGTTGAGTAATGTGTGAAAGCAAAATTATGTGACATTTTAAATACTTAATATTGTAAGCTACACTTAGTTGTTAATTTATTTTGGATATCAAACTTACACCTCAGATTCACTGTTCAAATATGGTGGTTAAATTCTTGTGTTAGGATACAGGATACAGTGCATGGTAAGTGAACATAATAATGATTTTTTTTTTTTTAGAATGGATTATAGCTAATGAGCAGGTATTATTTGGATTTTGGATCATTTTTACCAAAGCAATAACACTGTGGCAGTTTAGAAGTTATTGCATATACTTTTTTAGCTTAACCAACTAACAAAAACCCCATAGTCAAAAATCAACATTGATGCATAGCAGGAGAAAATAAAATGACAAATATCATCAGGACAACTACAGTATTAGATTACAGTAAAGTTGCCTGCCGAAACCCACATTCAAAATCAATCAGTTTTAGTAGGAAATTTTGATAACATCATGTTAAACAATACTTTGTTTCCTTAATAAATGCTTCTAAGTCGTTTTAAATTTCAAAAAATGTCCTTGCTGTTCTGTTCATGTTTAATAAGAGGTACAAAGCTTATTATCTTTTAACACAAGTCTGAATGCCAAATCCCTCTCTAATACCTGATCAAGGACACTATTTTGTGTGTGGAACAATTCTACCGTACGTCCTACACAGCACATCAGCTTTCCATTTAATGCTTCTTGAGATTCAATCACCGGAACCCAGAAGTTAAATTGAAAAATGAAGTAAATCTTGTAAATTTCTAAGGACTGCCAAGCACCTCCATGGATTATTCTCCTTACCTGGTTTATCCTACTTACCTTTTGACTACATAGTTGTTGTAGGTCTTTCGGCTGCTCCAGTCAAGGGGTCGCCACACCAGACCATCTGATCTGTACACAACTTGGCACTGGTTTTATGCCGGATGCCCTTCCTGATGCAACCCTCCCATGCTATGGGACTGCATCCAGTGGCTGAGCAATCAAAGCCAGGTCTTTGTATGGCAGGTGAGAAACCTACCACCAAGCCCCCAATGCCTTCACCTTTTGGCTAGTTTTATGTGAAACAGTATAAAAGCAATATCACACTTGAGGTCATGCTGTTACATGCTGATACAGAATATGGGCTGTGCTCTTGCCAATGACAGCCACGTCGATATTCAGTAAAGCAGCACTCCCTCTCATGTTACTGTATATTGCATACTTATCACTATTGGTAAATTGTGCTTTATACAAAAGTGAGTTAGGGTCCACTAATCTAATTGGTCTAATAGTGTTCCAAAAGGGGCTATTTTTTAGAAGAACTGTGTGCTTCACTCCGCTTGTCTACGTTCACTACATTAATGTCCATTTTCTAATTTAAAACATTATTGACAGTAGTGTTAGCAACAACATATTTAAACATTTTTAGGAATATAACTTTTAAAAAGCCGCTCTGGTAAAGTTAATAAGGAAGAAGGGATGCCAATTTAACTGGACAAACCTATAATGGAAATGTACGAATCAATGTGCGTTAGCTAGCCAGCTCCATACTGTGTCTGAAATGTCTCTTACTCCATGATATTTTATTTTTTATAGAACTTAAAAGCAAAAAAGGCAATATTACACTTGCCATCATGCTGTTATACCCAATATTATTACAGTTGTGATTGGCAGTTTTTACTAACCTGGGGGCTTGTGCTTAAGTATATAACGAAAATAAAATAAAAAGGTAGAAAATACATATAGAAAGGTAGAAAAGACAGGTAATAAATACACAAGTCTTGGGTATGCAGAGTTTTGTAAGAGAGAGGAACAAAAGAACAGATGGATAGGTGAATGAAAGGGTCAGGGAAAGGAAGGATACACAGATGAAGATGAAAAAAGGGTCTATTTCTCTATGTGCAGTGTAAGGTAGGATAGGAACAGCTTGAGCTCGGTAGGTGGCATCAGGACATCAGCTGTCCTGCGGTGTCCTGAATAAGGTGAAGGTTATCCATGCAATAATCAACACCTAATTAGTCTCACTAAGGTGGTTTGTTGTTATTTTTGACACATAGTAGTATATTTATACATTAATTAAAAGTTAGTAATGCCTTAATATGAGGGGTGTTCAAGTCAAACAAGGACAATTGACATTACAGAAGGTTTTGAACACAGTACAGTGAAGAGGCTCTTAGTTGCAGTAAAAAAAAAAATGTAAACACTTTTTAAAAAAGCCATACACACATGAATGATGATTCTGGACGAGGTGGCTCAGTGTGTTTTGTTATGACCTGATGTCTGTATGGCACTTGTCAGAATAGGTAGCAGTTTAGTGAGTTAGTGGATGTTTTTAGTTATTTAATAAATTGCAGGTGAGATAAGTGAATGTTAGTCAAAATAACAACTTTTCAAATAAAAAAATAATAATAATTTTACAATGTGTTGCACAACAGATTATCAACTAATGGAACAATCCACCCTGAAAGAGTTTAACTTTCTATGATAAAATAATTTATGATATATTTTTTATGATTTTGTCCAAGATTTCTTTTGTAATGAGAAGTAGCTTTTCGTCAACATATTGGTAATTTTTTACATTGGTTTCTTTTTTCATTATTTAACTACGTGAATGTGGTGTGAGTTGGCTATAACCCTCAGTTTATCTCTACCTGAAGAGACCAACGTAACTAGTCAAGCTGTCTCCACTACTGTACTTCTTCTCTTGATTTCTCATTAATTTGACATTGAATGTTAGTGAGAAATGGTGAGTAATAAGTTCTTACTACAGTATTTTGATTTTAGAAGGTAACAGTAAACCTGACCAAAAATACAATGGGTTCAAAATCATTAAAAGAAAAATCCTATTAAATGTAATTAAAACTGTCCCACTGTAATGTCAGCATGGCACAAACTCCTCATGGAATAAACAAAATACATAATGTTAAAAACCATGAATCATTATGGACATCACAAACATATTGAATTAAACATATTCAGACAGGCTCAATCCTCAAAGTTTTCAATAATTAATGTCTGTAAAGAATGAAGGTAAGTTTTTAGATGGTTGTTTTTGTATGTTGCCGTGAACACAGTATTGGTGCTGACTTTATATGTGGCCACACCATTGTACTGTCTAGCTCAAAACTATAATACTTTAAAATGCTTATTATTGATATTCTAAACCATGTAAAAATTCATGTTGCAATATCTTAACCATTTTGCATTTTAGAATAACACACTTTTTCAGGTCGTTTCATGTGAAATCTAAATTGTCCAAGTTGTTGAGTAAATGTCAAGATGAAATTAAGTTATGAACACTACATAAAAGGGCATGACATTGTATTAATAATTAATCATTAATGAATGTTTCTTTTTATCTGATAAAAATATGTATCTTTACATGTGTATGTATATTTACAAAAAAATTAAGCATGGATTGGGAGATAAGAATCATTAAGTATTATGAAAAATGGTGTTACATGATCCTATCTGAAAATTCACTTTTTCACCTACTGTAGGTGGGAGACTTTAGCACCAATACCATGTTTTGGGCAATTATTTATATAAGAAACTATATAAATAACAATAGAAATATTACAATACGGAGTCTTATTGTTGTATAGATGAGTTAAACAATTTAAGTCAATTCATTTTTATTTAATAGATGTATTGTTATGCATATATAACAATATACAGTAACATATATTGTTGTGCTGAATGATGAATTTGACACATTTTTAGAGTGTCTAATCACTGCCTTTAACCACTATTTGTCCCTTGACTATGACAGATCTTGGGGTATGCCCTGCTGAAAGCCATATTTAATTATGTGAAGCACAATTTAAATATTCACTGCTTGATGGCAGTTTCTCATGGAGACACTAAACATTTTAGGTATGTTCATTCAATCATTAAGCTTCAGGTTATCCTGGACAGGGTTGCAGTCAATCCAGAGTCAGGAGGTGGAAACCAAACCCAGCCCATTGCTGGTTACTCTGCAGACACACACACACACACACACACACACACACATTTATACATACAGTAAGGACAATTTATAGACTGTGTCGTGGCAAATTTTTTGTGTACTATGCCAAATTTCCAAAACAAAATCAATAACTACTCAAGCACTGAAATAGCAAAAGAGTTTATTGCAGCCAAAAGTAAATGGACAGCACTGGGCCAGCCAGACAAAAGACAAACAGACAAACTGCGAAGCTGTCTATCTCTCACCTCCTCCTACTTCCCTAATTTTACATGGTTTATATACCTTCATCTAACACTTACATCATTGTTTGCTCCTCCTTAAGTCAAGAAATCACTTAATATTTATTAGATGTAAGCCAATTTTGCCTAGGTTAGGTTGGTTAGGTTGTGATTTGGGAAAAATTGCAGAATCTGAAGGAAGCCCATCAGCCACCCATACAGACTGGGGACTGTTATCCACTGTGCCACATTTCTCCCCTATACTGTAAATATATATAGAAGCACAAGAAATGATTGATTTGCAAATAATCAAACCACACTGAGAAAATCTAATGATGTTTATATTTGGTGATTTTTTTTTTGCTTACAAGGAAGTAGATTTTGGCAACTTCTAGCTAGACTAGTGTGCTTTTGACTCTAAGGCAAAAGCAAGCTCATGGCACAAGTTTCAAAGTTTTTCTTAAAAACAACCAGCAGCCACAACAATGAAATTAGTGAACAGGTCTGAACAGCGGAAGCTTTTTCTTAACTGAAACCCTCTTTTTTTGGTGGCTGTGATGGTGTTGGTCATTGCGAGGTGAGGGGGGAAGGGTAGTTTGTTGGGCCATTCTCTTAGTTTCCCATGTCATTCCCACAAATGGGCCTCCCTAACAGGAACCGTAGGTACGCTGATCTCATTAGAACAATTACCAATGGCCTGCATTTTCCAGTCCAGCTTTTAAAGACCCCAAGGCAGAGTAATTTCAAAATCAATCCCCCTCCAAAAAAGCACCAGTGTTGGTGTTTTCTAAAGGACTGTCAATTACCTCTACCTCCACTGGGCCAAAAGAAAAGCAGCATGATTCAAACCAGTCCTCAATAAAGGGCCATTCTCTCAGGAAATCAGTCCACGCATGGACTTGAATTCATTGGAGCCTTAATCTTGAGCCGCCTGTGGGAGCTCGCTAAATATTCCATGGCCGTGCCAGCGTGCATCTCTGCATGCAAATGGAGGATTCCTGACGCGGAAGTGCTTCGGCTCATCTGTGGCTTTTCTTTATTTTTCTTTAATTGGGCAAAATATAGCTGAAATCATTCCCACCCCTGAAGACTTTTATTTTTGTAATACTTGACAGAGTTAGAGGAGAATTCCTTAAAATGTCTCATTATTACAAAGCTGTTTAACTAAAAGACAAACAGCACAGCATGACAAAAAGACTAATACCCTAAAGCCCAGCATTGAGACGAAGACTTTGTTGGCAGTTTGGATTATTTGTATTTAGTTAATTTTTGCTGCCTAAATATTAAAAAGAAAGGAAAAGGTTGTCTTTCTGGGGGGCTGAACTTTCCCACAAAGCCCTAATTTTCCCCATAAACCTTATCCACAATGTGAAGTTATAGAGATCCAATATGCATTTGGTTTTGATGGAAATCTATCAACCACAGGAAGTCTTCAAAGATTCATTAGCTTGAAGACAATTATATTTTCCAATTCAATTCAATTCAATTCAATTTTATTTATATAGCGCTTTTAACAATGGTCATTGTCCCAAAGCAGCTTCACAAAAAAAAACAAAAAAAAAACAATTACAGTACATTTAGAAATTATACCATATGCCTTGTCAGGAACCGAGGCAAACTTGTATATAATTCAGATCTTTGCCCTCCAGACCTGTCTGACACATCCTCCCCGCTTCCAGTTAGAGATCTAGTCGCATGGAGGCCTTCGGCTCGCTGCCTGAGGATGGCCCAGTGTGATCTGCTTGGGATGCATTTGGTGGCAGTGGACATTTCGGCTTGACCATGAAGATGGTCTTGGGCCCGGCTAATGGAGGCAGATTTTCTTTGATGGCTTGTGACTGCATATAATCAATAAGTTAGAACTAAAATTCCCAGTTTTTTTTTCCCTGAACCTTGACAATGAATGTGGACTTCATATTAACTTAAACAGCTTTTCTGTTATGTTAAACTTCCAGTGTCCTAAAGCACAGTCTGACCAAAAATCAATCCCTGCTATTTGATATCACCCAAATAAGGATGGTTTCGCTCAAGGTTTTGTACCAATTGTTATTGCCTGAGAATTTTTCCTTGCTGTTGTCGCCTTGCTCATTAGGGACAATCTAATAATTATATGGACACATGGAGACACTCAGGAGACCCTCTGCTCTCAGACAAATTGGAAAATGTATTTACTTGCAATCTTTTGAATGGCATTCATTAATTACACTTTACTTTAGCTGCACCCATTGGCAAGTTTGTCAGTTAAAACCCACCATATTGGTAATGTTGCAGGAATGCAGGTACTAACTAGCACTCTTGTGCTTGAACTTCATTTTGCTGCTGTATTGAAGAAAACTAGATATTGTCTAGATCCAAAATTAAATATTTAGATTTTTTTTAAATAATAAAAGTATTAGAGTCAAGATAAACATTATATGAGAAGAACTCATTCATGATATACTGTAATAAGACTGCACAGAGAGAGAGAGAGCGAGAGAGAGAGAGAGAGAGAGAGAGAGTTTGTACCTTGTTATGCTCTACAGGGTTCTTGCTGTTTTCTCTGAATACTAACCATTGTAAACAGAAGGTTCTGAAAGCCTTTCACTTTGTTGTGGCTGAGTTCACTATAATCTATGTTAAAACATCTGTTAAGCAAGGATTCAAACACAGCGGGGTATGTGGTTATAAGAAATTAACTCATAACATTGTGGTATGATGCAATGCCACATCACATCAACCTATTTTGGTTAATTTTCTTACAACCCCATATCCAAGTGTTATTAATGCTTAGAAAGCCTTTAGTAGCATTAAATGTTGTGCGTCATTTGTGAAACAAGTTTGTTTTTCTTGTCTAAAACTTAAGCCTCCTTCCATAAACATTAAATAAACTAAATGTTACAGACTACCACATCAATATGGTTATACTGATTTTTTTATTTTAAATGTGGAGTGATATGATCATTTTAAATGTAATTAGTTTTTTCCTAGTGTTATGTACCTACTTTAAGAACCCCATGTCAATCCCACTTAAGTTTTGAGTTTTATTACCTTGAAGATATAGAGTAAAAATATATATTTTTAACTTTTGTGTGTCGCAGAATCTGCTCAGTTTCAGAAGAAAACTAACAATGTGTAGCTTTCTCAGAATTCTGCCTTCAATCTTAAAATTGTGACTTTATTCTCAGCGGGATTTATTTCATATCAAATTCATATTTCTAAGGACAAAAAACTCAATTCTGAAAAAGAAGTAGGAATTTTAAGGGGAGAAAAGGAACAGAACTGTAAAATTTAAGTCAGATTTCTGAGGGAAAAAAATCAGAACTTAAATCATTGGTTCTCTTAATGCTCTTGTGTATATTACAACCTCTCAATGTCCAGCAAATAAGTCAGAAGAAGAGGAAGAAAACAATAATATACACTGACTGATTAAAAGAAAAAAAGCAACATTTCAAGATTTCATTGACTGCCATTAGCTTTGATTAAGATGAAAAAAAGGAAAGAAAAAAATTATTCATATTATATCGTTTAATGATGCCCAATCATGCCCAAAATTTTGTAGCGAACCACAACAAAAGCTGAAAGTCTTAAAGAACATTTTAATTGTTAACATTTTTAAAAACCTCATAAAAGAGGTGCTAAGCTAAAGATTTGTAAGGTAATTAGGAAACTGTTGCAATGTGTAAGTATTTATCTAAAATTTTATTAATATTGACAGAAATCTTTCAAGATGTCACTGATACTTTGTATTGCATGTATGTATTGCTGAATTTAACAGAAAATATTAAGAATAGATGTTTGAGAACCTAAATCAGGCAAAGACATCCATGGTATGGTATATATATATGGTTATGCATTATAATGCCAAGAAATATTTTTGATAAAATGTGAGAAATGTAATTATTCCAAATTAACATTTAACTATTAGAGTAAAAGTATATATTTTACTCTAACAGTAAGAAGAAGAAGAAGAGTAAAAGTATATATTTTGTCCTAGTGATAAATGTCATGTAGTTAGCCTCACTGATATTTAAAAAGAGATGTTAAAATTATATGGCAGTATAATTTATTATTATTAATAATAATTATATGGTGATATATTTTAACTTAACTGTCATAATTACCTTTTTTATTGTAAACTTACATTTTTTTTATCAAGTTTAAATAAAATGTTTTCAACAGTGTTCTTTATAACGCCTGGAATTAAAGAATTATTGTGATATTTACAATTTTAATATTATTTTTAGCCCTTTAAATTTCAGCAGTTAGTTGACATAAAAAGGTAAAATCTGATTGGCCCTTGGGTGTACAGTACATTCTGAACACCAATTAGTAACTGCAGATAGAACCTTATAGATCCAAAATTAAGGGGATGATCTAGGTAGTACTTTTTTTTTTGTTTTATTTAGTTTAACAATAAGTACACTAAAAAAAAACATTCACATACTGTCTCAAAGAAATATTGTAGACAATGTTTAGACATAGAAAACCTCACAGAATGACATTACTGCACATGGGAGCTACCGTATGCTCCCCAGGGTGCATCTAATGGAAGTCAAATATTTTGTGGAAAATTGACATTTCAGTGCTGCTGGATCCAACAATGTGTATTTTCTTACCACTGTTGTACCCCAGCTTTAAACAACAACACTTAGATTATAGAGAGTGACTGTCATAAAAGCCCCTGTGAATAAGCTGTTTTTTTTATAAAGAACATTCTAATAGGATTGATCTGTCATTTACAGTATACTTGAGCTCTATATTTCAGAACTACTTAAAGAACGATGCTGATATAGAAAATTATCCAACATCATCACTTAACAGCAGATAATGTAATATGGAGGTTAAGCATTGCACATTATATTGGTATCTTTTTCCCTTGTTAGTTTGCGCGTTTTGAAAGTAAATGACACAATATGGGACACGTGTTGGAACAGGTTGTGCTGCTGATTGGAGAATAAAGTAGCAAATATTTCTAGCTAAAAGCAATGCTACAGTATAGTCAGATTTTTCTTTTTTTATAGTCAGAAGGTATTTTCATAACTAAGACCCGTCGCTCATTGGATCCCAGAAGTTTCTGAAATAGTCAAACCAGTATAGAACACAACAAGAACACCCATGAAGTGTTAAACGTCATTGAGATTCCCCATTCTGATGTTTAAACACAACAAAGACTACAATTCATTTCACTTGAATTACCTAAGTTTTACTTGTATTGTCAATTGAGTTACTTGTTCATATCCAATGATAGTAGTTTCAGACCATATTAAAAGCATTTTCACGCACATCTCCAATTAAACCTTTCTTTATCCTCATCACAAGACCTGCCTGGTTAATATTTAGGTAAGTTCCAAAATGGGAATACTGTGTTTGTGTGACATATGGGAAAGACTGTGTTAAACATAAAAAAGACTGCATTTACTGATGTTTTAGTCAAATAAGCATATGCACTTAATTTAAAAAATCTAGAACAGAGTACATTGTTTAAAAAAAATTGTCCCCAAAGGTTTACATTTCTGTCTCCGTGCCACCCTCTGGTGTTTAGTTTAGTTAACAGCTCGACTATAGCAATGATTTTGTTTATGTCTTCAGAAAACTTTTATGTTTTGTGTGCATGCTAATGTGTACAGTATATGAGAAGGATGGGAAATGTAAAGTAGTTTAGAAACAGAAATTCACAATGACAATCCATTTCTTTTAGATGTAGTGTAGCTAGTATAGTTTTAAAAATAAAATTGTTAAAGATAACAATTATCAGGATTATTAGTCTACAGTACCATTGGTACAGTATGTGTGTTAATATATTAAGTGCATTTATTTTATTTTATTAATAAACAGTAGCTCACAGTTACAGTTATATACCATTTTCCAGATTTGGATTTCAGGTGCCACTACTGTTTATCTCTAACAGTAGACATCATAGACAAAAGCTCTCATCCTTCTAAATGTTCCAAGGCTGCTGTACAATAGCTAACCCTGCTCCATGCTTGATATGTTAAGAATTTTAATCTCTACATGCACAAGAGCTATAACAGTTATGGTAATGTTTCTATTTCCATTACTGGATTGATATCACCAATTAAAATAATTTATTCTATAAATGTAACAAACATTTTCTGATCCAGTGATAGTTTACACCAATGATGTGTCTTCTGAAGGTGTAACTGAGAAATAATAAGAAGAAATAACCCAATTCTAATAATCAGGACTATTTAAAAAAAAGAGGCCAGTGTGTCTTTTTTTGCAATGAGCATGTCAGACAATCATGAAGTCAGATGACAAAGTGAAGGAATGTGAAATGTTAGAAATGATATATTCTCAGTCATTCAGTTGATGGATATCCCAAATGTACTATTCTGTGGCAAGTGAACATGCTTAAAGTTGTTAAAGAAATTTCACCTGCCTAAATTCTGAAAGGTGTATCTGTTGCAATCCGGTGCAATGTTAAAAATAAAACATAATGCATGACTGAATACCAGATGATGGGTGAAATTTCATCAAGTTAACAACTTTAAGTATTTACAGTTATCACTTAACAGAACACTTGGATACTCGAAGATTTAGAAGTGTTCAATGAATAGGACACACAGACATTTAACAGCTTGGGGTTATAACATATATTTATATAACCAAATCCACCATTTATGAGTACAAAATAAACCACTTATAACCTTCATATGGATTTGGTTAATATATTATAACATTGAGTCTTTCTAAGGGACTAACACTAAAGCTACTAATTGTCTTTTAAATAAACCATCTAAAATAATAAAACTAAGAATTGAAGCATGACAGCAAGATGAGATAACAAAGGAATAATTAAAAAAGAAGACAAAAGAGCTACAGATGTTGCTGACAGTCTGGTTACATTCTTAATTGCCATTTTGTCACAATTTTTTTTCTTTATACTGTATATTTTTCTCTTACATATCTAATGTATAAGCATCAGCGTGCAGAATCAATCCCATAGGTCCAACTGCAGATGTCACGTTAGTCACTGTTCATACTGATACATGGCTAGTTGAGAATTTTGCTACAAAAAACATTAGATGTTATTTTATAATTGTAACATTTACATTTAATTTCTCATTTATTTATATTTTTTGTTATCAAATGAACGACATATCAAATCTTATCAAATTGTTATCAAATGGGACACCTTTGAAACTCCCTATTACAAGTGTGTTTGCTACTGTATTGAACATTCATTTGCCATCTGACATTCAGAAACAGATTCCACAAGATCTGTGCTTCCATCGGCCATTCTGCAAAATATTTGGGGCTGTGAGCACAATAGGTTACATAGGTTGAATTGCATTCTACTTCACTAACTTTAGGATGAAGATGTTATGTCTGAATTCTTTGTTGTAAACTGCAACCAGCCATACCCACAAGCACACACATACATTCATACTTAGGAAAGTATCACACAAGACGCCAAAACTGTGGATTAGACACCATTCTGGTTCATGCTGCTCTGGGAATTTATTAAGTGCCTTTTTTTAATTTTTCCTTTTTTTTGGTTAGTTTATTTGTTTTTAATTTTCCACTCGCGCTGCTGTCTGGAGTTGTGGTATGGACAGTCAAGCGGCAAGAGTCACAGTTCGTCACTTGTTTCAGGCTAAAAAAAATCCATTTACATCACATAATTTACTGAGCTTTTTTTTTTTTTTTTGAGACCACAAACATTCCAGCAACACACTCTAAGGGGAGTTGGGTGACAATCAGAAAGCATGACGTTTTGCATAGTATTAAATGAACAAGGACATTGAATTCTTTATTTACAGTTATTGTATAGATTAAAAAAAAATCATAAAACAAGATGAATGAACACTTATAATTTACCCATAAATTGCTAGAGTGCCAAAAGTATCAGTGGCATGTTATCTTCTTTGTTCCACAAAATGCATGCTGCTAAGTACAGTACATAGAAGCTGATGTATTGCAAGAAATATTATTCAGTATTATTAGAACGCTTAAAAATAATCGATGGAGTGGGGTGTGGTTATTAAACTGATATAAATAGATGTCTTATTTTCTTTTTGCAGGGCGATGAAATGGTTTTAACTCTAAAACGCAGTCTGGTTCTTTCTGCATACAAATTACTTACCATTTTCATTCTCATTCACCATTAGAAATAAAATTTTGTATCATAGAAATGCTGACACTGTTGGCAGAAGGTTTTCTGAAATAAATGACAAAATAACAGGGAGGTTACAGGATTCTGATATGGATTTTTGACATTAAATATCGTTACGCATGCCTGAGCTAACGATTAAAGCTTATGCACCATCTCGTGATGAGGAAACAAACAAACAAAAAAAGATTCAAAAGAAACAGGTCAGGATCAGAGGAAAGTGAGATTAGCTTGCATATTAAGCATAAGATCATGCTTCCCCATAGCTCCAATTGAGGAGATAATAATAATAATATAGGAGAATTTTAAGGGATCTCAGTTACATCAGTTTCCCCTGTAAATGTGCCTTCATTTCTTGTTGTCCTCTCTATAGCACAATAAATAGTTAACAACTACTGAATACTGTTGAGATGCTAGAGTATATTTTACTGACTGCAGGAAGACAAGCTTTGATTTGAAACACACAGAAGCACATCTAAATTTACACCACAGAAATTCATTCATATCTGGATAGTGCAGAAAAAAATGATCATCATATATGTTTTATCTTCTCTTCTTAGAAAAAGTCAAAAGCCACATTCCGTTTTGTTGTTTTTTTCCTTTTGTTTTTTTGTTGTTTTTTTGTTTTGTTTTGTTGTTGTTGTTTTTTTGGTTCCCCTTAGTTTCATTTCATATTTCTGTTGTTCGAAATGTCAACAGCTCTTCAGCCGGGTTCTGTCTCTCAAAGAAAAGAAATTAAAAAATGAAAAAAGTAGAATTAACACAATATATCACAAGATTTTCAACACAACTCTGATTTCCATAGAGCCAAATAATAACTTAATTTACATCTTTGAGAACATAAAATCCAAAACAATCTGCAGCCTGTGATGGTCACATAAAATGAAAAAAAAAAATCCTTTTGTTAAATAAGCAATTTTTCTAAACTATATCCTTAAATCCAACCTGAAATAGATGCTCGTATTCAAGACGGACTGAAAGGTTTCATTTCCAAGCAGTGACTGTCAAATCTTTTTTTTTTTTTTTTTTAAAGAATTAAAACAAGCGTATAGAAATTAAACCTTCATCTTAAAGTCCAAGTTGAGGGCGAGTTTAAGAATGAGGGAACTGTTCAGAGTTCATCCCGACAATGTATAATACTAAGATGCCATGTTAATTATATGATCCCACTATATTTTGGTTTGTTTTATAATCGTCTAAAAATATCTACATTATATGACAAAATAGCAGGCAAGTCCAGCACATGTTTTGTAATAAAACACCTAGAGTGTAACTGACAGCTTGAGCTTTTCCAACTAATGTCTGCCATATGGTTTAAACCCTAATGTTTAAAAAAAAAAAAAATTAAAAAAGGACGCATCTATGTTTTTTTGTAAACAAATTACATTCTCTTTAGGACATAAATAAGTTAAAGTAGTTAGAGTCATTGAAGCAGAAACAAGGCAACATGCCAACAAAGATAAACTCTGTATATATTTATATATTTATGTATATTATATATAGTATTTTTACGAAATGCTATGTTCCATAGGTTCTTCTTTTTCCAACAGGTGCAAAATCTACTTGTGCAAGTCGAGCCCTGCAACCTCGATACACAATTTATTCATTAACCAAATAAATCTATACAGTAAGGTACATGCCACACACGATACTCAGAGATCATTGAATCAGAGTCTTAAAAGTTGCAGCCCACGGCACTTCCCACCAAATCATATCCAAGAATTTAATTCAAATAGTTTTTTTTTTTGTTTTTTTTTTCTTTTTCCCCAAAATAAAAACTCAGGGTAATGTACATTCATGCAGGAGAAGTAGTTAGAGTAGCTGAATTCGATTTAAATAATTCTCACTGTGGTCCATTGCATTTCAGGAAAAAAAGGGAGTGGTCAGTTTCTGTTTTTCAAGTCGATCCAGAAAACGTTCCAATTAAAATCTCAATCTCCTAAAAGCATCAGCGGAGAAATAGAAGGAAAAATATAACACGCTTCGGACCACACGTTCAGTCAGCCGCACATTTGTGCGCGTTGGCTCTTTATCGTGTATCGTCCTGTTTGAGGATTTTATTAGATTTTCCCAGGCGATCAGGGCTAGAGTGAAGTCTCCAGACTATGAAGGGGGCTCCCGGGACTGGACGAGGCAGCGGATTTACTTGTGTCGGTGGTGAGGTTTATGCCGCTGTCGATGGCATTGTTATTCTTGTTGGGGGATGATGGCTGGCTTGAATTCTTCCTGGCCGCCTCGTCATCTATGTCAGTGTCGTCTATGAGGGGGATGTGGGGTGTCGAGTCCTCTATTCTAAACTCAGGATGGGTCATGAAGTTGTGGATGGAGGTTCGAGATTCTGGTTTTTCCAGGCCTTCATAGAGCGAGCTACGGAACGCGTTCACCACACGGATCTGTGGAAGGACAAGAGTTTGAAATAAATGAGTTTCTTTTCATGGCAGGGAATAATATTTGGGGAAGATAAGAATGAGAGAAGGCCACAGGAACCGCCATAATCCGCAGCTTCAAAACTTAGAAAGGCATTCCCAAATTCACTACTCTATTGTGTACTGAGATGTTGTTGCACCACGTTTGAAAAATGAATTCAAACGATCGCTCAAAGGGTAAAAAAGAACTGCAAGTTAACAAAAAAAAAAAAAAAAGCCAGAGAAAATAAAATAAGCAGTGTCCCTTTTTTGCACAGCACAGAATACGGTATACAGTGAGATCCAGTTTGTTGTATACCTAGAGACAATTTCTGTTAAGGAAAACAAAACACATGCAGCTTTTTAATAGTAAAACAAGGTAAGAGGAAAAGATAAGATTTCAGACCCAGGATGAGCTTAGAAGAAACAGATCGAATGAGCTGACACAAGCACAGGATACGGAGAGATGGCTGAGATGAGAACATGAGCCAACAAATTCTATGCTTCATGAAGCATAGAGTCACAACACAATGGTAATATACCAAGCACCAGTACAACGAAACAATGAGAACATGCAGCTCGGGACAACACTAGGTGAAGACGCTTTAAATGAACACAGGCGCGCACACACACAGACACACACACTATACACCGAGTAAGAAAAGACAGGAACAGACTGAAGTCTGTTCGCTTGACAACGCCATGCGTTTTGTGTAAACACTCAAGTATAGGCCACAAAATTTTTGATCGTATTTGCTAAGACTGTCTCGGTTCTGGACGTGACTGCAGCTATGCATAATCGTACAAATATCTCGGAATACTCAATAGACAGGATCACTTTAAATAATCAGATCTTGATAGTATATATTAGGGATGTACTGTACCATCTGGGTAAATTAAATATCTGCAAGACTTAATAAACCCGTCTTGAATATGAGCTTTAACGATAAAAGAAAGTAAAAGGCTAACAATGTGACAATCAACAATAATTTTCCCACTACAATTGTGCTACAATTAGTGGCGCAGGTGCTCGTTTTGCAAATGTAATTTAGTGAAAAAAAAAAATTAAATGTGCAGCAACCTCTTTAAGGAATGTCTTCTGTAACAACGCACACTTTGATTTTAGTACAAATTTTAAAAGTTAAAGAGGTGTAACAGCCCCAGAGGTTAGGAGTTAAGCTTTTGGTTCGGAAACTTTAAGTGGTGATGCATGCATGTTTCTACACAGGTCTCAGATGTCCCCTGAAGTTTATCTGCTAACGTTCTTGCTGAAATTCCTCTCGGATAATGCATTCTTTTCATACTTCAAACACTCTCTGTCTCACTCCTTTAAATTCATGCAATATATTCATGTTATATTTACTCAATTAGTGAATGAAATATAATTGAGCGATCCACATGTTAGCAATTCACAAAGTAAACTAAAATGCATCATGGAGTGGTACTTATACTGTGATGTGTATTTATTTGTCTAACCTGACTATTTGACTTAATTGCGAGATAACGAATACTTGATTGGTGATTTCATTATTCCAATACTGACATGCCACAAATGTTCGAGCACATCCCCAAAATATACCTAATTTGAAAATCTTTGATAAACAAAATTAATAAACATCTAGATAATATAGTTAAATATTTTAATATTGCTTATATTAGTCACCTATCTGGTTGCGTTTTGCTTGCATGTCTTCTCTGTGAAGAAGCTCTTCCATCCCTTTGGCCTTTTTGTCTATATATACAGTGCAAAACCTATTTGTACACTTGTACTTTAAAGTAATACAGTAACTGCATGAAATTGTGACATGCCTATAATTCTGGCTCTTGCCTACCTGTGAAACAAAAGTCTTACACTACACAGTACATACTGCTATGCTATGTATTTTCATACCATCCTAAAGTGGGAATATCTTTCTGAAATCTGGCGCAATACATTGTTAGAATTCTAGCTACAGATCTAAATCATGTTTCATACTTTATTGATGCTATATTTAGGTATGCTATGAAAAAGAATGAAATATAGATAAATTTATGTGGATATGTGTGACGTAGGTATCTTGGTTCATTCATTAAACTAATGTTTATTCTTTCCTGTATGAATCGAAGAGCTTTAGCACAGAGGACATGCAAATCTTCTATCACACTGAGTGATGTGCAATAGGCTGCATATTAAACTGTTATACTATAATGCAGCGGAGGACCATTAGGACGTAGTGGAGTTTTACTGTGTGTTCACTTCCTAGTTAAGTACTAATAGCAAAGTCATCACCTCTTTCTAGGGATCTCTATGCTTGGAGTGTTGCCTGTATTTGCCCTGTCTCTGCTAATAAGGCTGCATGGCAGCCATTATGTACATTATGCTCTTAAGCCAGTCTGTAAGAGATCTCTCTTGAATACACATACTGTACAGTATGGGCTCCTTTATGAAACTGCTACATTGTGCAATAGTCTAGGCTCTTGCCTTGCGTTGATATACAGTACCATAATATTAGCTGTGCATTTAATCTGTTGAATTTATGTGCTGAGAGGAGTATCAAACATTAATTTTGCCGATGTGGCCTTAATGTTGGCTTTCAGCACATTTTTTCTGGTCCATCCATGTGCCATCAGGCATATTGGGCCACGGATACTCTCTAAACTGGAGATATATCCGTTGTTTGTATGGCAGTTACATAAGGTGTAGGGTTACCAGCTGCTACTTCCTGGGCTCTCTTCTTTAGAACACTATGTTTTTTGCCATTCTGAAAGACAGGATTTTCCTCCAAGTTGGGCACCAAGCTTTGAAAATGAGTTGTAGTATCTAAAAGTAAGGCAGAGTCTACACATATGAGTCACGCTCACCAAACTCTGTGTTTTTACAGTAACTATGTCTTGCATTGGAGTGGCCCATGCTCTCTGCCAGGTCCCAGTTCCCAAGGAGTAAGGTCAACTCCATGGGGCTGAGAAGTCAAACCCTGTGTTGGATTCTAACATTTTATTGTTTGCTCCACAATTGACTTTTGCCTTTTCCTAGAGCCTGGACACTGGACTTCCTACTGCACTTTCCTTCTTGCATCACAATTGCCACTATGCACTATGTCTCTGAGTGAACACAGATCAATCAATTCTAAATTGATTAAGTAACTCATGTATATGACAACATCTTCAATATTTTACAGGAATGCTTGAGTGCTTCGTAGTGTCTTAAAAAAAGAGAAAGTTTGTTCAGTTTTCTCAGTTTGTTGACTTTTGCAATTAGTCCTTGGCTAGGAAGCATGGAAATTCCAATTGTTCGCCCTGGTATTTCCAAACATCTATCGATCAAACAAGCATTGCACTGGACTAAAACATCCTACGAAATTATAGTAAAATGTAGTGCTTAGTGCTAAAGAAATAATCAACCTTCAACTGGCTCTTCTTTCCTTCTTTTTGATAATAAGGACAACTAAGGCTAATAAAGTCCAATAAAAGGGCAATAATAAAGGGGCAATAAGGCCAACACACAGAAAGAAATGAGAAAACGAATCACAGCAAATGGAAAATTGGCCTAAAATTCAGCAAGACTTGACAGCGTGAAGCCACGAGACAGAATGGGCCTCATCAGGCTCAGATTTACACATAGACTAGACAAGACAAGACTATGATGAAGACCCAACACTTTCTTCACACGTCTTCAAAGCTGTGTAGAAAGACATCATAATAATAATCATAAGAAAATATTTGCAACTTAATCACAAAGTACTGTTGCAAACAGATCTAGCTGAGGATATTGTTGGCTTATACTTGAATGTTTACGCAGCCTGGTGAGTTCGTTTGTTTTTGCAGGAGGTTATTAGTTCACATAAATTTAGCGACGGACAGAGGGTGGGGGACTCACAACCTGAAATTCACGCCGTAGGCTGCACCCTCACTCCAAGGCGATTAGCACTCTGAGGGAGACAAACACATATTGGACATTGAGACAAGAACTCCTCTGAGAAAGTGGTGGGTAAAGTGATTCATACATATATAGTAACAAGAAAGCAAAAGAACATCAGAAAAAAGCAGAAAGAAGCAGAAAGGATGGTCAAAGATGCCCACTGATGACATGAGTAAATGTACTCCTTATAGTAGAAATGTCTTGTTACTGAAGATCTGTCTTAAAATCCATATTTAATATCAGACATTTAGCCCTCCACTGCACAAATTGTCGCCATACCTGGAGAAAAGATATACAAATCATTGTAATGAATACTGTCTAAAATCCCTCCCTCCATCCATCCATCCATCAATCTACAGTATTCATCATCTATAGTGCTTGTTTTCTGTTACAGGGTCCACCCTGTAAGAGGCGCCATCCCATCAAAGGGCACAAGCACACAAACTTACACATCCATATAGTATGGCAATTTGGAAAAGCCAATCAGCCTACAACATGCCTTTGGAATGTGGGAGGAAACTGGAGTACCTGAAGAAATCCAAAAGAATGCTGGATTGTTGAAAACGCTTGGAATATTTACCTTGACATGTGATGAATGTAGCATTTAAGAGAGTGTCACTTAAATTTCAATTAAATACACTTTAATTAAATTCTATAAACGAGATCTTTTGAGTATATGTGATATTGCTTCTATACAACATGTCTATAAATGCCATTTATTATTCATAACAGATGATGATTTGTTTGTCTATTTTATCAGGTCGGCTCTGCCAACCCATATCATTCCACAACCGGCCTTCCGCAACAGTTAGCTTAATTAACAGGGGTGCAAGCATTTTGAAACTCTTCCTGGTACTATATCGCCAGAAGGTGAAAAGAATAAACCATGAAGGTAATGGACATTCCTTTTAATGTTGTAAGTTTCTCTTTATATTTCCACTTTAGACTATTAGCGATGTTAACTTCCAGGGTTCCAGGGTTGAATCCCAAATAGCGTTAAATACAAAGCTAGAGCACTATGTACATAGTACTGTAAACGTGTTCTTGTTCCAGACACCAAGTAGTGCCACTGATCAGGGGTTAGAGAAGGATTTGGGATTCAGCCTTGTGTTAGCCGCTAGTTAGTTTTGTAGCTCGCATTAGACGTGAACAAAACAACAGGACAGATCAGTAGCAATTAATTAAAAGCAGTTGATAAGGGAAAAAAGATGTGAATGTGGGTTTTGGCAGATAGTTGCTCTCGCCTCTTTACAGTACTATGGACCACACGACCTACTTTCACCCATACTGCCGAGTGACAATTAGTGTAATTAATGATTATTTAAGCACACATTTGGTTAAACATCCCAGTGCGGTTACAATCTATATCATAATTTGTGGAATGGCTCTCGTCCAATCAGATTACTCAGTTGGAACAAAGCGCCTGTGTAAGTGACAATAATACTTAACATATAACATTTCAGATATCAAGTGTTGGCTGTGTTATAATGATAATTACACAGTTTAGATTAACACAGAATAGTGCTTACTGTTGGCACTTGTGCTTTAACAATTTGGAATAAGGCAGCACATAGTGTTTCTAAATGGGATGTTCAGATATATTTAAATAGAATACTAAGTTACAAGGAATGGAGTGAAATGTACAATTAGTGGACGTTTGGACAATAGTAATATAAAATTTTGTCCTTTTATTAAAATAAAAAAAAATTTCTTAAAGTTACTAAGACTCTTCTACATAGTTTACACCCTTATTTTGTCGAATTTCTAATTTCCCAGAGGGCATCTAAGACAAGCACGCACAGAAAGTAGTCACTCACGGCCAGCAGGAACAGCAGCAGTGCTGGTAGGAGAGGAAAGGGCATTGGACAAGGACATGTGACTAGGACTAGAAACATTGGTTACATCCTGATTCTGGCTGGTGGTGGAGGACTGGCGCCTCAGTGCCCCCTGAAAGGAAGTCCCGCTCTTGAACGTGTTCACAACCTCGATCTGCAACAAGCGTACAGACAGTACACACATCAAAGAATCTACATTGCATCGTCAGTTTAAAGCTTTAGGATCGAAGGCACAATGTTTCAAACAACATCAGCTTTTTCACAGCATTTAGTTTAATACAGCATTATAGATTTCAATAGGCTAAGCAATTTAAAGCCTTTAAATGGAGCAGAAGTCTTTTTCTTTAAACTGCAGCTTAAGTGAACAGTGTACTGATGTAGAAAGTGTCCAAAGGTGTTCAGTACCTGCCATCTGACGGGAGCGCTGCTAACATGAAGAATTAGTAAAAGCAAACCCAAATCCATAGATCATATTGTGCAAACATTCACAAATATATCATCATTTTTCAGTTTTTTCATATACAAAAAAACAAAACAAAATCTTTTAAATGTAAAAGTGGTTGCTAGCAGCTTCTGACAAGTTTAGCAATAACGAGAAGACAAACGCAAATTTACTGTAATAATAAATAAAAATAAAATGGTGCCATCAAACTCCTTTGGTGACCAAAAACCTGGCAACCACGTTGAAAAAGCAGAACACTCATTAAATATACGTAGCACCCACATATTATTTACTCTGATTTCTTTTTTTTTTTCAATACAAAAACCTTGACTGCGAAATTCAAAATGTTTCCAAATTAAACTTGCAACTAAAATTAAATCTGCGCCCATAAATGTTTAAGTCATAATATGAAGTACAGAAGCGAACAGTTATCATTAAAATGTTTGCTGTGTCTCTGTGCGTCGCACCTGAGTCTGGATTCTGCTTAGACCGCGGAACCAGAGGATTTGTCCTCGTCGTAACTCCCTCTCAGCATGATCAATTTCCTCCTGATCCTCATTCAATTCCTCCTCCGGGACGTCGTCCTTCTGAGTGAGCTGACCAGCTCCTTTCAGGAACCTAAGCTTACTGTTCGGGATGGTCGATATCACCTGAATCACACCACGGGGATAAAGGATGGTATCATATCGATCATATTACTGTACATGTCTTGTTAATAAGCAGACTGATACTCTATTTTAGTCATCTGCAAAAAACTGCAAATCTATTTCTAACATCTTCAACATTGCCAAGATTTTTCCTTTTTTTTTTTGACATAATATGACATTTGCATGCTAGACTACACTGAAGATATTTTAACTGAAATATCGAGATACCTGTCCCCAGACCAGCTCCCCGAGTCCGAAAAACACACACCACATCCACTTTTCCACATCCAGAGGAGAGCAACTGAAGGGTTTTCCTCCAAACTGCACAATAACGATCTGAAAAACAAGCCCAGCATTCCTAAAGTTGTTTCACAGAATCCTTTTTTTTTTTATATTTCTCTCACTTTCTGGTTTCCCCTGCTCTGATTCTGATATCAAAATCCCCAGATTAGTGTTCACCCCATCAGTCTCTTACTCATGTATCCTATTACATATTTCCTGTAAGGTTCAGGACATGTTGTGAATTTAATGCTTCTAAGCTTCATTCAGCCAACCCCACCTACCAGATTATTCCCTCAACCACTGAAAGTACACACTGTACAATAGGAACTAAAAAGTACCTGACTAAACTACTGTTTATTCCAAAAACTAATTTTTGGCCCAAGTTCCTCCATTTCAAACCAAATCCTAGAGCCTCCCTGAGCCTAGTTTAGTACAGTATGATGGAATAACGCATTGGTTACTGTGTTTTGAATGACCAAGGTATACGTTTTTATGCAAATTACTGTAAAATAGTGTTTATCATTAATATCATCAAGCTGGATATTTCTTTCCATGATTGACTCGAGATTTTCATTTGGGTTTTTCCTCTTCCTCAGCCTCACCACATCAGATCATAGGGTTTTAACCGGATGCCATTCCTGCAGCAATCCACCAATTTAACCCAGGCTTGTGACTGGCACTGAGGATGCCCTCGTTCGGCCACAGGAGCATTAGTGAGATCAAACACTAATGTCTGGCAAGAAGGACGGAGGCGGAATCAGTGCTTCAGTTTATCCAAAGGTGTTCAAAGGGCGTTGAGAGGTTCCACTCCAACTTTGTCAGACCGTGATTTAATAACCCTCACGTTGTGCAACGGAGCACTGGCCTGCTGGAATCTGTGCTGGGTTCAAGTGAAGGAGAAGCACAATGCTGCAACATAAATGCTGGATAATTAAGAGCTACAACTTTGCGGCAACAGTTTAGTCCATCACAGCCATACTATGATGTTTAGGTGTCCATACTCTTTCAATCAAATCTTATACCGTATAAAATAAAACATCAATCTAGTTATCCAGTAACTGAACTTTAAAGAGAACGACTTCATATTAATAAAATGAAGATAAACTATATTTGTGTTAGTTAATACCTGAATTGCGAAGGTGCCCAGAACAATAGAGCAGAAGATGGGGTTTCTGAAAATGCCATCAAACACATTCCTTTCGCCGTGAATCTTGCGGGCGTTGATTTCATTGAAGAGCTGCATCATTACAAAGGTGTTGAAGATGATGGTGTAATGTTCAGATGGAGGTGAGTGCAGAGGTGCGTTCCTGCCACTGTCGATGTCAAAGACCTGCTCGCCTACACAAATGTGGTTATGCAATCAGTAATCTTTTTTTTTTCTTCCATGCGGTAAAAGTTCTATAATTCCAGAATTACTAGTTAATGCTTGATCACTTTAAAGTTTAACTAACCTCCTTTACCGGCATTAACAGGAAGCATAACCTTAAAGAATAATGAGGTCAAAAGCAAGACGTATACGATTGCTATGAAAAGACATACCAACGAACAGCAGACTGAAAATGATGATAAGCTGGTAAATGCCGTGGCCCAGGATGTTCTTGGTCATGGTGCTGGAGATAAGTGGCTTGTTGCGCCCGTATGGTTTCCTCATGAGCAGCGATTCAGTCGGTGGTTCTGTGGCCAGAGCCAGGGATGCAAAAGTGTCCATGATGAGGTTCACCCACAACATCTGTACAGCTTTCAATGGAGAATCCTGGTAGGAAAAAAAGCTAAAGTTGGTCAGAGATACAATACATTGTGGCCTTTGTGGTAATTACCCCATGATATGTGGAGTACTATAATAAACAATCAGAAATATGAATGTATTTATTAATCTTTTTAAATTAAATATTAATGAATTCAACCAAGTAATGCAGTGAGTAGCTTCTCACTCCTTAAACATACGTACATGTCATGGCAGAGATGTTACTCTGTTTCAGTAGTTTTGGAAAGAAATTCATTTGGCTCTGGACTGAAATGTGTATGTAGATATAATTATTTTTTTCTGTTTATTACCATTCTGATATACTGCACAGAATATCAGATTCATTAATATTCTGATACTATTCATAATCAGTATTTCTTCCCCTACACTGAAGGATAAATATTAATAAAAATGGTCTCTACCTCAGTGTAGAGAGGTTAGAAATAACCTTCATCTTGATTTTATTAGGCCAGTGTTCCTCAAGGAAATTCAAGTTATTATAGAAAGCTGGAAATGGGCCACTGGCCTCGGCCCAGTAACACTATGGTTTATGTTACTGCAGTCATGTTTAGAACTTGCCCTTCAAACTGAAGAATTATATACAAGATATTACATTACAAAGTTACTTCGGAAAAGAAAAGCCTAAAAAACATAATTTTTATATACTGTATATTGATAAACTATTAATTTTACTAATGCAGATTGGTATAACAAAGTTAACTGGTATATACAGATATATTTTTAAAAAATCCCTTTCCAAATGCTTTATACGTTTGTGATCAAATTTCAAATTGTATTATTGCATGTTCAGTGATTATCAACCCTTTTATAAGATAAAGGGAAAACTGAATGTATGCACACCTATATAATGTATACTGGTCTATAGTGTATGACATATCAGTATAACCTGTGTAATACAAGCTCCAGTAAATGCCACAATCACAGCCACCACATTAACGGTAAGCTGGAACTGCAGGAACTTGGAGATGCTATCATAGACATTGCGTCCCCACATCACTGCTTTCACGATACTGGAGAAGTTGTCGTCCGTCAGTATGATGTCTGAGGCCTCCTTGGCCACATCTGTGCCTGCAATTCCCTGCAAATAAAATGGGAAGATTTGTTTTTTTTAAAGAAAAAAAAAAACTTTTATATAACATTAAAGGAATTCTGAACGTTTTAAATCAAATCCAAAATAAGTGGAGAACATAATGTACCCTTGACATTTTCATTGTTATGTTTTTTTTTTTTTTTTTTAATTACTGTGGAAAATTGTGGTGCCCCATTTTTACATCTTATATCAAAATTTATATCAAATTATGTAGATTAAATAAAAGAAATCACAACAAATATTATACTGTGATAGGCTGCGTAGTGCATAAAGATCCAATTTAAGATTGTTTAATAATTACTAATTAATTCTTTAAAAATTCAACAATGTGATTTTCTGGATTTTTTCTTATTATTTTGTCTCTTATAGTTGAGGTATAGCTATAATAAAAATTCCAGGCCTCTCTCATCTTTTTAAGTGAGAGAACTTGCACAACTGGTGGCTGACTAAATACTTTTTCGCCCCACTGTAAGTGTGAAAGTGGCATAACTACAGGATATGATGTCCATGAACACAGGCTTCTGCAAACATCAAAGTGAAAAAACGCCATAGGACCTTGGCTTGTTGAGCAGAAAGATTATAAGACTACAATCCATAACCTGGATCAAACTTTGGGGTGTCAGGGATTTTTGGGCCATTATTTAACCATACATTTTTCTTACTGTGGGATACAACAATTTGAGCCTGTCATTATCTGAGATGATCCACTGCTCAAAATGCACACTAGGAGGCACTGCTGCACTTTTTGTTTTTCATCTGGAGGACACAAAATGGCGTGATGCTGTGTGTCAGTGTGACGTTAGCTGGGAAATGAGGACAGCCTGAATTCGTGTGGCACAGGAGAGCAAAGACTCGAAGGATGGAATTACAACTTAGCAGCCTGATTTTTCTCTTCTGGCATAAAAAACTGAGCAGTTGGTTTGGCTGCGGTTTGAGTGTGTTTATGGCTGAGGTGGAATATACCATGGCAAAGCCAACATCCGCTTTTTTCAGAGCAGGTCCATCGTTGGTACCATCGCCTGTGACAGCCACGACCTGCCTCTGCTCCACCAGCGTGCTGTCAATTATACCTGAGAGACAGCATCATTACAGGATGATGATAATAATAGTAATAAATAAATAAATAAATAATAAAATCAGACTATCTATTTATTTGTATTGATACCTCACCTGTGAGGGTGTATAAAAGCATGTACATATACTAACTTTATAACATTAAATGCAGCAAAAAAGGTGCTTGGCATTTTTTTAATGCAAATTACAGTAATATTTTAGGTAAAACGGCATACATTTTATTACAAATCATGAATCTAGCATTAAACTAATTAGTAAAATAATTGACACTACTGTATATATTAGCTAATAGCACCTGTAATGACTGTTATAATAATAACAATATGATAATAAATTATAACTGTTATAGAGTTGTAATAATCAGTTGTACAGTAGTACATGTACGACTTACTTGTACATGACATGATTTGCCAATTAATCATAAACATATTGATCACTAATAGTCTTGTTTAGCTAATTTGTCTATAATTTGTAAACTTTAATTACTTAGGCATTATCTCTATTGTTACTATAGTGTACAAATCCTTGGGTTTGTAAAGGCAAAATAACATGTTATTTGACATTAAAAACTATTATTTATTAAAAATTGTCAAAAGTGCTTTTCACATTATGAAAAGATAAAAAGTTAAATGGAATATTTTTCGCATTTTATGTTTCAATAATAATAATAATAATAATAATAATACATTTTTATAAAAAATGTAATTAGGCTTACATTAAAAATAATATAAAAACGACTTCAATATAATTAACAGATGATGCAAATTTTCTTACCTTTAACGAGCGTGTGCTTGTCTGTTGGAGAGGAGCGGGCTAACACTCGCAGCTTGGGCCAAACCTTATCAATGCGCTCTTGTTCAACCTATAGAGGACATGCACACAAGTCATCAGGGCAGTAAATTACTGCAAGTGTAAATGAAACACAATCCTAAGTACCTAAAGTCATCTTCATAGTGTTACTGGCTTTACTTATTAGCATGAACATGGAGGTAATTAGAATAATACTCATACAGGGAAGCTAGGAAACTGAACTGTATCAGTAGAATGTAATTATTTTTCTAATGAAGTTGTAAAGATCACCTTGTAGACAACAACTTTAACACAATAGAGTTAATAAGTCTTTAAAAACAGTTATGTTATAGGTAATGTCAGAAGTATTACCCTAAAAATTATGAATTGACAGTATGCATTTATTGACTATATAGTGCAAGGAAGAATAAGACGTAAATGTAATATATATAGTGTATATACTGTATATAAAAACCTAAATTTACACATGCTCGATCAGAGTTTATTTCTGGCACTGCGTCTATTTTTTTTCCTCGTCTATCTTTTCCTTAGGGTGCCACAGTTGATCCATGGTTAAGAGCTGTAATAAGGCCCAAACACTTCTGCTGGGACCGCAACGAGCCATATCTTAATCCACCAAACCCTAATGCAAGACAAGTCACTGGTCAGTGAAGTTGATGTGCATTTACTGAAAAATGTATAAACACCATTCGCGGCCAAACAAAAATGTGTGTGCCAAAATATTTATTCATTCATTTTCTCCACCACCTTATCCTGTGTCATGGGTCATAGAGAGCTTATCCCATGAGACCTGGGGCATGAGGCAGAGTACACACTGGACAGGGTGCCAATCCATCACAAGGCACGCCCACATCTATAGACGATTTTGGGAATGCCAATTAGTCTAATTTGCATGTCTGAATTGTGAGAGGAAACCGGAGTAGCCATAAGAGTACCAGAGTTTGTTCTGATAGCCACCGACTACATGGGACCCAACATGGACAGCAGTCTCAGAACACACTTCCTGATGCATCATACAGTAAGACTGTAACCAGAAAGGACAGAGCTGTAGGACAACTGCCTTTGGAGCATTGGGACATTACAGGAATTCAATCCATATTAGTGCTCAAGACCAGGCTGTATCATTGCGGAACTGTTCCGCTGTGGTACGCCTTAGACATAGTTGAGAATACATATTTGTGACCTGGAAAGTACCCAAGACCACCACAGGATGTTTGGAAGTGTGGATGTACACTATGTGGATATTATTGTAAAATTACCCTGCTCATGATCCAAGACAAGTGTAAGGGCCGGGTGGGTTTGGTGCCCAAATTTTCATACCTCACCAGGCTCTTGGAGTGGGCATTAACGTTACTTTCAATTGCTCAAAGACTACACTGGGCATACTGCATGGACTCTACAACGTAGTAGTGTATTTAGCAAGGATAAATTATCACATGAATGTGTGACGTGTGCATTACATGAATGTGTGGATGGACGTCTTTTAATCCTGAATGTTCAGTACCTCTCCCTTTTCATTGCGAATCCTCCTGTTGAATTCTTTCCCTTCGATGCACAGGAAGTCCTCTCCAGGGTGGATGATGCCACATTTAATGGCAATGGCTCTGGCGGTGTTAATGTTGTCACCAGTGACCATTCGCACTGTGATGCCAGCACGCTGACATTTACGAATAGCTTCTGGCACCTGTGGGCATTAAGTAGCGTACTGTTAAAGATTTTAGAGACTAGTGTTGGTACAATATATAAACCAGTTTTGGATGAACTAAACAGAGTGCTGAATTCAAAGTAATCCTTCTTTGTGGGGCCTTCTGATTTTAAGTGAGCTCTCCCTTTGTTGCCAGGGAAAGTTTATTTATGTTTGGTCTGACCACCAGATGGAAGAGGAAGAACTTCATCAATAATGAACAGTGGAAGAGGAAGGTGACTGGTAACGTTAGACCTTTAACTCAAATGGATTTGTTTACCGATTCTCAGGTATCTGTTGGTTTATTAGTTAATGGGGCCAACCTGACAACAACTGCAATTACGACTTATTATACTGTATATTAGTTAATATATTACTATTTATGACCCAATTGTTTATGATTCGATTACATAAATAATGGCCAAATCAATTTGACCTCATAATGGCTTCTTGTGTTATATAACATAATAAATAAAAGAATAAAAACACAAAACAAAAATAAATAATACATAACTAATTGGCAAGGTAAACTTCGTATGTACAGTTTTTGTATTATATATTTTAGATTTTAAAGAATGCAATTAAATAATGTCTGTAAAGTCAACACGATCTTGTTTTTTTGCTAAATGGCAAATTTGTTTAAATTTGTACATCACAAGATGGATTTTAAAGTAGTAATGATAATAATAATAATAATAATATTAATAATGATAATAATAATAAATGTCTTAGAAATGACTGATCAAAATAGTGACAATAGTAGCTATCTCTTTTTCTAATCTCTTTATTCACACTCCAAATTAAGTGCACACACACACACACACACATACACACACAAACGCACACACACACCCTCCCATTAGTAAGGTCCTCAATGCAGGAAGAGTGCAATGCTACATTTCCACCAGAATTCTTCACTACCACAACTCTACTACTATAACATCGATAATTCTTCTGGATCAGATTCTTGACACAAAATACCATGAACATGAGGGTTTAGGGCTCCCTAATCCCATTGTGACCCTTTCATCTAATTGAAGATGTAAGAATCACTTCTAAAATATATGTATAGAGTGCATAAGGTTTCTCTGTGTGTAGCAACAAAATAATTTTGACCTCTTATACACTGCTCATGAGCATGAATATCATGGTAATAATAATAATTTCTTTGAATTGATCATTTTCTGGGAAAGAACGATTGTATATCATATAGTACGAACGTAATAAAATCACAAGGATTTGGAAACCAACTACATTTATTTTTGGTTTTCTAATATGTACACATGCTACACATGTACACACTGACTACAGCTTGGCAAAGTTTTACAACACTGTATTGACCAACGCACAGTAAAATGGGAAAGTGCAGGGAGCTCAGTGCAGATCTGTGTGGCCACATGGGCAGGGTCTAGAACAGGGGCGTCAAATCATCCCCAGAAAGAAAATTAAAATGTAGTCCTCCAACCTTAACCTACAGTACCTAAAGCAATTTAAAAAAACTCTTTGAGTAATTTAATAAAAAAAATACAACAAATAACTAAATAAAAGCGACGTGATCAGCCCATAAACACCACAATCCCCACCTCTGGTCGAACAGGATCCTCAATTCCAACCACACAAATCGCAGTCAGGTCAGTTAGGATGATGTTTTCATCCTCCCAGCTTGGCTCAGGATCACCAGAAAAGTCTCTATAACCCACACAGATGGTCCTTAGACCATCACAAGCCATGGGTTCAATCACTTTCTTTACCATCTCGTCTCTATCTCGAGGTCGGAAAACCCGCGGCTCACCCGCCTCGTTCAGAATCCGACTGCACCTAGAACATGGAAAACATTTTAAATCGATTAGAATTATAATTATTAACAGTTTTTTCCATTAGAAAGAAAAGAATAAATAGGTAAAATGTTCTCGGATCTTCAATTCAAACATTCAACATAGAGAAATTTGTACAGAAATACACACTAGTCTTCCAAAAAATAAAACAGTTATGGCCTTTGGAACATTTTTTACAATAAAAATATATCAAAGTCAAAACTGCAAATCAAAACATTTTATATATTAAAACAGCGAATTAATCCTATCCATCATAAGATCTGTTAAAAATCCAAAACCTAAAAAAAATAGCATGAAAACCAGAAGGCACTTACTTTTTAAGGATAATCTCAGATGCTCCTTTGCTGTACATTCTAAAGTTTCCATCTGGAAGTTTAATGACAGTACTCATGGACTTTCTGACTGAGTTGAACGTGTAGACTTTATATAGCTTCTCTTCAGGGATTTGGTTCCGAATGGTCTGGTAATCCCGCTTCAGCTCGAGCACAAGTCCTAACAGGCCACACTCGGTCTTGTTGCCCACCTGCTTGGGCAGACCTCCTTCCTTATCTGGAGGCTGGAATAAAGGAGCAAAAGATGAAATATATAAGACGTAAAAGTCACTTGAAATGATGTCGTTTAGAAGAAATTGGATTTAGAGTTTGTACAATCATTTCAAACATAAAAATGCAAACACTTGAAGAATTACGCCCAAGTACAGCAACAGTAGGACAGATATGATTATACAAACCTTTAAAAACATTTAGTTATTTTGAACATAAGACATAAGGCAAAAAAATGATAGTGATATCTTAAAGATGTGTGAGGAAATTTCTTGAGAAATGTATGGGATATTTAAGAGCCTGCTGAACATTGAAGCCAAGTTTCCTGGCGGTTTGCAGAGAAATGTTCAAGCACAAAATAAATATGTTAAAATGCCACAACTGAACATTACCTTAAGATAAATTTAACCCTAAAACAAATAAAGGGGCATTGATAAATGACTGCTAAAATAGCATTAAGGACAATTCACAAGGTCACAGAATTGCAAATGCTTCATTGTGATTCTGGTTCACCAGCACTCGTCTACGCAGAACAAACCGATAATTACAGAGAACGGCCCAAGAGACAAGGAAGAGCATTTACAAACACATTCATATTAGAACTGGTTAGACTGAATAGCCTGTTGTTTGATCACAAGAGCCCTATTGGGTCCCACAGGAAGGTGTGGACACTTAGAAGAGATCAGATCTGGCACACGGAGCCTGGCTGAACGTCTGTCCTCTCCCCGGGCATCACACACTCCTGTGAGCCTTGGCATATGGCAGAGTGAAAATTGGCAGCTCTACTTCCTCTTTTCCAGCGCAGCTCTCCCCAATAAGGTCATTTTCATAGCACTTCTTTGATTATCTCCCCATCACCAGCATGTGAAGGGACAGAAACAAGCCATTTCGCCAACTCCCGACTTGCTTGAATGAGAATCGCTGAGCGCAAGGAACCTGAGAGTGAGTTGGAGAAAATCTTGGGCCACATGGTGCTGCTGCAGCCGGAATGAGCAACTTTGCCCAACATATAAGACAGAGTTCCAGGTGACACAGTGAGAGATTTCACCTTGACACAAAGCTTAGTGTGAAAAGAAGCGTTATTGGAATCCATGCACTTTTGCACTTGGCACAGCATTCTAGCTATTTCTAGCAATTTATTTTTGTCCGTGCACTCAGTGCACTATGTGAATTTATGTGCCGAATGTCAAATCCATTTTAATCTGCTGTATTTGCGCCAGTTTTGTGTTCCAACGTAGACCAAGACTTGGCAAGGATTTATCAATATAGTGCTGCAAAAAAACACTTTCATTTGCACAATGCACTACTAATTACTGGTGATGCAGGTTGTAACTTTTTATGGATATAACATACATAATTATGGATATAAAATAATGTTCATACTGATTGGTCTTGGTTACATGTTAACAGTACCAGTGGTACCCATGTGATACCACATTCCATGTAACGCTGGTAAAAACTGTATTCAGTTGTCATACATTTATACCCAAAGCAACGTCTTCCACTTATTAAGATATTTATTATAACATATCAATGCTTTTTTTTTTTTTTTTTTTTTTACAAGAATTGTACTTTAAAAATCTTGGAGATGAAGAAATACAAATATGATGGAAATTCAGACTGCTTGGATCAATAAAGGATAAAAAAGATCAAAAAGAAAAGGACAAGCAGTCCAATTTTATAACTAACTGCTCATCTTTGTATGCCAAGTCATGCCTTATTTAAGTTGTAATATGTCAAATAATATCATTTTTTCATTCATTACAACTTATGTTCCCCATGACCTATGACTTTATGGCCATAGTTAATGCTATATGGAAGTTTTATGCCCCTACTCGTGCACTAAAGCCAATTTGGAAAAGCCAATAAGCCTTCAACCAAGTCTTCAGGACTATCAGAGTACCTGTAGGAAACCCCATGAAGCATAGGGAGAACATGCAAACACATACTAGAGATAAGATTTAATGAAAGTCCCATTGACTTATGGCCCTGCCATAAGTCAATGCCAAATCACAAAAACTTTTATAAGCACATGCCTGATATTGGCCTGACAATGAAATCTTTGTCCAATTGGATGTACAACCCGACCTAAAGAACTGCCCTTTTCATAAAACACAAGGTGTCCTTACAGATACACCTAGGTAACTATCTAAAATTTATACAGTAGGGTGTGTCCTGAGTGACATCAGGGTTTCAACTTATCGCTTTAGTCAGAGGCCACTGGCTGGGGCAACTTGAGATTAACAGATCAGGAAGTTCAGTGCATCCAACTCACACTACAGGTCAAAGTATCAGTGTGCATGAGGGCAACATCTCCAACCTTTATGGTATCTCCAATTCCAAAAGGCAGTTTAACCTTCAACTGAATTCCCAGTAGTAATGTGAAACTATTTACATGTTAAGTGGAAACTGTAGCTTTTTGGTTAAAGTTATGCATTAATGACTTGAAGGTTTGAAATACTAAACTTGCAAGAGAGTCCCTGCCAGGGAGCCTGCTCAATGTAGATGCCTGTACTATAATACAAAAGAAAAGCACCTCCCGTCTCATGGACTTGTGTGACTTTAATGCTATTTCTCTGCTTAATTTTCTTTTAAAAAAGGCTCCCAAATCAGTAAAAGTCCTAGCAAGAGAAAGAGGGAAAAAAGAGATTAATTAGGGAGTGAAAAACCAGGTGGCACTACTTAGTTTTGTTAGGTATACATAAACATTGTGTTCGCAATACATCCAAATTACATTTTTCCCTATTCACAGGACATACAGTATTGTGGACTTTAAGCGACGCATACCCGTCATTTAGTATTGCTGGAATGATGGCAGTGGCAGAGCAGAGACTTCCTTTTTCTTCACTTCAACATTCCCCAAAAATCCACTGAATGCATTTAGTTCACTTTTGAGTTTTGGCTGCTTTTTTGCACAGGTAGTAGTTTTGTTTTAGTAATCATGTCATAAAAAGATACAATGCGATTGGCTTTGTGCAAAAAAGTTGTGGTTTTAAGTAAAAAGTTTAAAGTTTCCAAAATAAGGTTATATGGCGGAATGATTTGTTAAAGATAACTTTGTGTGTCAGAGAAATATAATTTGCCAAAACATGCAAAAAACTAAAGAAAAATTTATTACAACTTGCTGATAAACTGCTCATATGTACATTACAATACACAGGAAGGACATTACCTGAAATATTTCTGCCAAAAAAAGGGCGATTTCAAGGGCAACTGAAACACAAGCGAGGTCTATAAGATAGAGATTTTACTCCCATTGTCTATGACAGGGTGTCCAATCCTTTCTGCAAAGAGCCAGTGTGGTTAGAGATTTCATTCCAACCAAGCAGGAGCCACACCTGCTAGTCAGTTGAAAGCCAAGAAAAACAGATTAAACAGGTGGAATAAGGTCTAGCTCCTGCTTGGTTGTAATGCAAACCTGCAGCCACATAGGTCCTCATGGATAAGACTGGAAACCCTGGATCTGTGAGAAACTGTATAATATTGTAAAAGTCAATTGCTAAGTAATTGGTTGCTATGACTTCTTTTTTCCTTTAATAAGGTTGGCTATCCATTTTCGAAATGTATTAATAATTTTAAATATTGTTCATGGTTTTGTATAAAATTTGCAATTTTCTTTTATAGATTGCATTGGATATTACTTTCTTTATCCTATAAGTTGAGTAAGATATATTACTTTCAATCTTAGTACATCATCCACAAAAAGCTTTCTGGAGAATCATATATTTCAAGGACGGATGATTATCTTCTTTTCAGATCACCATCATATTTCTATTAATTCTGAGTATAAGCAGGGAGCTGCTGAGCTGAATATGAATTCACCAGTAGTTTGTAGAATTTAAGGTTAAACATTTCTTAGAAGTAGCGTTCAAGTGTATTATATGGTTTAGTCATTCTGCCCAGTTTTGGTTAATGATGTCTTGAAGTCACCGATAATTATAATATGCAAATAATTGAATGGGTCATCAGTGATTGGGCTGTAGCTGTTTCTGATGGAAATATTATAATGAATCAGCCTTCATGGTCTGTGTCAGTGGTATTATGTATGCATTAGATTAGATTAATTTATTAGGCCAGACACACCTCTTTGTTTAGCATTATAATGGGGGACTGCAAATGGCGTATAAAAGAATCACTGGCTGCTGGGTAAAGAGCAGGCCATGTACTGATTACGTAATGCCACACTAAAACATTTAAAAAGCGGAATCTCTCCATGGAGAGAGACAAAAATCTTTTGCTGACTGCAGGCTGAATTAAGCTTGCAGTTGAAATGATATAAATATCAAACTATTCCTTTCGTGTGGTTTCTCAAAGCTTTCTTTTCTCTCTTCTTCTCACCAGAGATGTGTTATGTAAGTCGCGCTATCCTGCTGCGAGGGCGACTCTATACTTCTCTGCTTCTATACTGTCTCACTCTTAGGAATATAGACATAGGGAAATATATATAATAAATATATATATATATAATAAAACATCAGAAATGCTTTCGATGGCTTTTTTAATAGCTTAAAAGGTATTCTGTACTCCAACAGAAATGATGTATCAAAGATAAAGGGAGAGAGAGATTGACACACAGATGGCGACACAAATGCGAAAAAAACACAGAACTGATCATTTTAGATATGCAAAAGCAGTGTCACATCTCTTTTAATGAGTCAGTCTCACAAACATTATTATATGAACAAAACGCAAATGATAATCTGAAACATGAAACCATTGAAAGGATCAAAAAAGCCTCTGTTGTAACAAACCTCAGTCTCCCATGACAAAATATGCAAGTCTAAATTGCAAAGCAGATGGCTGGAAAGTGATGATTCCAATTAGCACTGTTTGGTGTGAGGGCTGCCATGTGCACGCCATCTCCCATGTTAACAAGACTTTCTGTGTGTCTGGAGCAAAAGTTGCAGCAATTTCTACATTTTAATGTTTAAAGCATTTTTTTATTTATTTTTAGAACACATTCATATTGATTTTCGAACAACATTCTAAGAAGGATTAATTCATGTGCAGCCTCATTTGCAGTACATCAAGGGACAGAGGTTCAAATTATCCATTTCATTTTAGCATCAGTGTTTGTGCCTGCAGGAATACAAGCAGTTTTGCCCTATAAAGACTGTATTAAAAGTCCTGCTGTGGTCCAGCTGGGTGATTTAACACCTGCACAATGTGCTAGTTCCTGTCAGGCCACAATGTACGAGATATGAAATTGAAATATTATCATCTCATTTATAAGAACGGTCAATATATTTTATAACTGGATTTTTTATTTAGTTAAGCATATGCTGGTATTGCATTTCCCTATCACAGCAATTGTCTATGTTTTAATCAGAGTTCTGACTTGGTCTCAATATTATATAAAGTGGTCTTTCACTCGCTTATCGTTTACACCGCTTTATCCTGTGTACAGGGTCGCGGGAAACCTGGGGCCTATCTCAGAGACTTGGGGCACGAGGCATGGTGCATCCTGGATAGGGTACCAATTCATCAGACTCACACGCTGATTCACACACTACAGGCAATTCATGAATGCCAGTTAGCCTAATCTGCATGTCTTTGGACTGTGGGAGGAAACCGGAGTACCTGGAGGAAACCCACCAAGTGCGGGAAGAACATGCAAACTCCATGCACACAGGCCTGAATCAAACCGGACCCTTGAAGTACTAGGCCACAGTGCAAAGTCCTGTCTGGTTTAATTTCACAGAAAAGTTAATGCAGCACAAATCGGCAAAAGAAAAAAAAATAACACAACAAAAAGGCACCTGAACACCCAGTGCAAACCGGCCCCCTGTGCACGGGGATAAACTGATTATTTCGATTTCAACATATTTTATCACATATTTTATTACTTATTTCCATAATTTTCTTCTGATTCTGTAAAGCTGTTTTGCGACAATGACCATTGTTAAAAACGTTATACGGTATAAATATAAAAGTAAATTTAATTGAATTATCTTACCAGAATCTTGGTAGTATAAGCACTGTTGAGAGATATGGCATTGACCAAAACATCAAGAGTTTTTGGTGGGACTAAACTTGGGTCTGGGATGGTTTTATAATGAACATCGCCAACATAGAGCTGCACCGCTGTCATCCTGTTAGTGGTCAAGGTTCCTGTTTTATCCGAGCAGATAGCAGTAGCATTGCCCATGGTCTCGCAGGCATCCAGATGGCGTACCAAGTTATTATCCTTCATCATTTTCTAAAAAACATGCACATATATTAAAATTTACGAAACAAAAGCATAAATATTGTTAACCATACAGTACATATACCAGAGCACTTGGGAAAATCGGTAAAAAAAATAAAAAATAAAAAAAATGTTGTACCTTGACAGAATAGGCCAAGGAGATAGTAACAGCCAGTGGCAGACCTTCAGGGACAGCAACAACCAGCACCGTGACGCCAATAATAAAGAATTTTACAAAATACTGAATGTAAATCGGAGTGCATTCAGTGAGCCAGGGCCTCTTCTGGAGCACAAAGTTATCAATGGCAAAGTAGAGCACCAGGATGATGACTGTGATGGCAGACATCACCAAACCTGAGGAATCAACATATTGTGATCAACCAATATTGCCTACTTAATTCTAATACTTAAGTCAACCAGAATATTTAGAAATATACAGTAGAAATACCATTTTATATAAGGGCTTCCTCAGAGTGAAATACAATCCTTTTTAGATCCTACCATTAAGTTAAGCAGGGGTAACAAAGGAACAAATAAAAAAAATAAGGAAACCAATTTCATCCTATCTGTAAAAGGTAATAGGCACCTGCTTTGCCAATCTGCACAGCCAGTTTTGTCAGCTTTCCCTGTAGCACAGACTTCTCTTTTTTTGACACGTTGGATTTTTTTTTCTCCTTGTCATCGGCTTCTCCGCCCTCTGCACTTTTCAGTGGCTGCATCTCCATCGCTGCTGCTCCATCCTGCTTCTTAACTGTCATAATCAGAAAGGGTGACACATCACTGCGAAGGTCAGACTGATCTCAGAACCGCTGAGTCACAGCTTTCCCGATTATTATTACCACTGCGTGTTGCTGACTGCAGCCAGTTGCAGACGGTATGAACCAGACTTAAATAAGTAATGCAGACTAGGTTTTGGATATTTGCCTTTTTTCACTGTTGTTAAATGAAAACAATTCAAAAGTAATTGTTTGCAAGACATTTTTGATTAATTTGCTAAACAAATAACGATTAAATTCAATTAAATAAAAAAAATAAAGGTTTGAATTTAAATAAATAGAATATGATCAAACATTTAACTTAATAAAAATTTAAATGCTAATTAAAATAAAAGCTCAAGGCAGGAAAAAAGTGTTTGCTTGGTTTTGTCCTTCTACAGTAGTTATTTAGCCAAGGCATGTTTGAATATTTTCCACTATAGCTATAAGGAAAGTGAATGTAATGAAACTCTACCCTACCTAAAATGATACCTAAAAAATTCTGATCCATACATGCATATACAATATGCCTTAAAATTTATTCAGGTAGGCATATTGTATATGCATAACTTTAAATATTGTTATAATTTTATTAAAATTAAAATGATATTAAATGTATTTATGACTTTATAGTTTACATTAGTCTTCTCGCTCCAAAGGAAAAACACTGACATTAAACTTATGAGAATTATGGAAGTTAAACACTGGGTTCATTTGTTTTGTCGACAAACCATCCCCCTAAGAACATGTCAACACCTATGATAATACAGATACAGTAATGCTCATATAGGCTACATGCCAAGTAATACCAGAAACTACTTTTAATGAAACATGATACTGAGAGCTCCAATTCAGATAAGACAACTTGAAAGATTTAAAGAGGGGCTTCTGACAGCAGGAGTCATCAGGAAGCAAAATTCACAAGGTAACTTCGGTGAGTTTAGAAATGCATAGGTTAAAAAATAATAATAAAAACATGAAAATAAATGTTAGTCAGTTCTCAGAAGGTAAACAGGTTATCAGGTTCTATATAATAATACACTATCTAAAAGTGAAAGTAACCTTAAAACTCACAGAACATATCCCTGACCATCATACCCATATTCGCTTGTCGAAAATCCCATTTCAGATTTTGTTGTTATAATAACGTCCACATGTCTCCAAAAGCTTTGTGATAGATTTTGGAGTGTGACTATAGGGATTTGTGCCTATTAGATCACAAGAGTATTAGGAAGGTCAGACTATGACATTAAGCCAGGCCACTTCAACCCTGGCAAACAACGTCTTGATAGACCTCACTCTGCAAAGTTCTAATGCTAAAGCATACAAAGATATTCTAGACAATTTGGTGCTTGCAGCTTTTCCAACATCCTTTAGATGGCCCACATCATCATGGCCATCATGTTGATCTGATGTCCACAAACTTTTGGTCAGTTAAACATTATGAAAACCCACCTAATTGCCATCAAAACAGTAATGATCCATGTATTCTGACATCTTTCTTTTGGAACCAGCATTAAGCTTTTCATCATTTTGAGCTAAAGTAGCTCTTCTGTCGGATCGAGCTACATGGGCCAGCCTTCACTTCCCATGTGCATCAGTGAGCCTTGGCTACCCATGACCCTGTTGCAGGACATTCCAAAAATAATCCAAGGAAGGAAAAAACAGTGAACTGGCCACAAGGTCATTGGTGGCCAAGTCTCACTGGCCTACTGATGCACATGGGGAGCAAGGTTTAATCCAATAGACGCTCTAGTGATAAATAAATCAATAAAGAATTTCTACATTTTGTCCCCATAAACCATGTTCCACTGGCTAAAATTACACACAATGATCAAATTGATGAAAAGGTTAATGCTGGCTGTTATAGAAAGGTGTCAGAACACACAGTGCATCACTGTTATGGTGGCAAAAAGGGGGACCTACTCAATATGGGTGGGTAAAAACTAACTTTTTGGTTATGCTTTTACCTGAGTTAAACATAAATATAATCACACAGTAAAATGTTCCACTGACTGTGTATGCCATTATAAAGAATCATTCTATTAAGGAAAGCAGCAATGAAAGAAATGTTTCGTAGCTTCGAAAAAATTAACTGCAAACACAACTTTATACGTGTAAAGAAACGTATGTATGAGCTGGCTACGCTCCCTTCATTTTCAATATGAGCCGTACAAAATGTCCCTACAACCGATTCGCACTTGTAATCTGGCCTTGTAATATAGCAATATCGCTCTGGAGGCTCTATGCTTGCCAAGGATTTTGCTTCATAAAGCAATAACTCAGCTAAAAATGAAATGCACACAACATTTCCCTACTTAAAATGTAGTCAATCAGCCAAGACATGTGTGGTGTCTGAGGACAGAGTTTTGTAGATTAACTGCATGTCTAAATCATTTCCACATCAACTCATCACGAGGCAATGCTTCAGTACTACCATAACATATCTGTATATATAAAAAATAGATATTAAAAAAATATTGGAACTTCTGTCTATATTATGATCTAGATAATGACAAAGAAAGTCTGTTTGAGGTTTTTTAATGAAAGGAATGCTAACTTAGGCATGCTCGACGTGGTGCTAAATTATAGTTCTTGTATGTAAATCCATTACTCGGTAGTAACACTGCCTTTGTATCACCAGCTTTGGACTGAAATATCAGACACCAATGATATTTTGGCTTATAGAGTACACAAGAGTTAACATATGGATTCATATTTATATTATTATTAGTAGTATTATTATTGAAGAGTTTTAGCCAAATGGCTTTGTGCCCAATGACCAAATGTAACTTTAATGTTTTCTAACAGCAATGTAATAAGTGTCCTGAATGCAATTATAAAATTTATGGAAGCATTAACTTTATTTTCACCATTATTTTTATTATCTACTAATAACATCTGTACAGTATATTCCATCCTGTTTTTTTTGTTTTTCTATATAGAAATATAAACTTCTCTTTTTTAGTACCTAGTTATATAACCTCCTGGTCTGAACGCTTAGACAGGCCGCTGCATCTTGATTTAGCTTTCATTTAGAAAGACAGTATGTCCACAACAGCTTCTTTACCCATACAGACAGCGAGACAAAATAATTAATTATTGAGATAATCAAGTGATCCTGACACACTGAGAAAGCAGCAGACAGAATGAGTAGTGACAACACTGAAAACACACGTCTGATTAATGGGTGCACCAACACCGGCAGTGGGTCGGAATAAAAAGCGGAAATAAACCAGCTGTGAGAACTCAAAGTGAAAGTAGGTTACCTTTGGTCTGGTTGTTCTCCATATTTCCATCCTGCATTTTACCTATGATGGAGACATACGAGACACGGAACAAAAATAACAGAGAGCAGACAATAAAACATCGATCACAGGGACGCAACAGTGAAATCAAAATAAAAAAGGAAGACAGAAGATGAACATTTCGTCAACATCTCAGTGACAGTAACATACATAACACATAGATGTATCATAATGATGTATTGAAGTACAGAGTGTGGAGATTAGATTTTTGCTCTATTGAATGCTCTGCCATCTGACATTTAAAATTCATTAAACAAACAAAAAAAAATAGTTAATGTTCCAAAAAGGAAAAGCATTCCTCTACTGCTCTGCTTTAGGGCTAATTTAGTGCATACAAATTTTTCTTTTAGCGCTTTCCACCGACACAGAGCCACAGACTTACCTAAAAAAAGGCAATTAAATTAAGACAAATCTCAGCTCACAAACAAACAAATAAATAAATAAATGGACAAATAAATTCATTAATTAATTCTACCATTGGTACCCGTAAACCATGTTCCACTGGCTAAAATTACACACATGATAAACACTTCTTTTAAAACGGTCAAATATGTTAATATAAATTGATAAAAAATTAAGAAAACCGAAAATCATAATACAGGCTGACACCTTGTTAACATTAACAATTATTCCAATGGGCAACTACGTGTTTTAACAAATAGCTAAGTAGTATACGTTCAATATCAAAGATGATCAATTACATGAGACCAACTTTTATGTGGTGTAAGTGTCTAAAGTGCTGCCCTCTTGCAAGGAAATGATTTAAAATCAAAATTTAAATCACATTGTACTTGAAGACTGCTTAATTAACAAAGCACAGAGAGTGGGGAGGCCATTCCTTTCATCCTCAAAATTAGAATGATGCTAGTTAAACTATTCTATCCATCCATCTAGAAACCTCTAAAGTTCAACTAGGGACCCTGGAGGCCAATGGTGAGCATTGCATTTATTCCGATTATTACGACCGTGGTAGGATCTCCGGTCAACAGTCAGGCACGTATTCACACACTGCGGACAATTTGGGAATGCCTATTAGCTAATCTGCATTTCTTTGAACTGTGGGAGAAAAGACCCCACCAAGCACGGGGAGAACATGCAAACTTGTAAACAGTTGTAAACATGTAAACAGACACGACGTGGGAATCGAACCCGGACCCTGGGCATGCAAGGCCACAATGCTAAGCACAAAGCCACCATGCACCAGCTAAACTATTCAGAATAGGGTAGTACTAGAAAGAGGCAAGAGCAACTACCTGCTAAAACCCATGTACAAAATCAATCACAAAGTACTTTCAGCAAGAGAACAAATCTGCTAACTGCGTTTCATCTTAAAGAACACTTTGTCTTCTTATTAGCTTCTTCTAGGTTGTTCTGAATGGCCTCTGAACTAAAACAGCCATGTAAAACCTCCTCAGTCTGCAGTTCTTTAAACCTCCATGATTGGTTCAATAAAACCAAAATTAGCTCTGTGTCGGTGAAAAGGGGGTATAGATAATAGTTTCATATGTATTCATATAAAAATGTGGCAATGATATTATGTAGGTCCTAATTTGTTTCATGGCAGAGACAAAAGTGTAGTAAGTTTTAGTTTTAAGGGTTTAAGGTGTAGTACCTTCTTTGTCATTTTGCCACAGAATATCTGAATTTTGTCTTATAGCCAGAGCTTTTTGACAGTTTGTATGAAGTGGTTCCAAGCTCTGATTTCTGGTTTGTCACTATGCAGTGTTCTCATATGACTGTTAATATTATATTAAGACTGTTAAGAGTATCTATTCAGATATTCCATGGACATATAAACACGCAAACATTACACCCATGAGGGACAGAGCAACAGTACATGACCACAAAGGACATGCAGGAGAGACAGACAAGAGCATGGGCATGCAACACCACGGATGGAGGGAGACTACAGACTAAAAATGTCCAGGAACTGAAAAGGAAAGTAAGAGAGTGTACAAACCAAACAATTTAAACTAAAGCACTACCAGCTCTATGTCTAGTTAATTTTGCTTGGCTTGTTGTGTTCTAATCTCGCATGAATGTGTTAGTCATATCTAGTTCTTATACTTACTACAACCTCAGCCATGTTATGGACCGCCCTATTGCTAGAAGACTTATAATTCATTATATACAAGTATTCATATAGTAGGGTTTCAGTAAAAGTACTACTACCCATAACGATTAGTTCTGAGTAATCTCATACAAAATGTAAGTTGTCAAAAGTAACATCTTGTTTTATTCTGTAACATTTACAGTTGTTCCATACATGCTTAAAAAAATTCTGCATCATAAAAAATGTGATGCGTTCCTTTTGTCCATTTAATCATACGAATAAATGGATTTAAAAAAAAGAATCTAATTACAACATTTTTTTCTTGTTACAGTGCTTTTTAATTGTTTAATGTTTTCCCTCTCAAAGAAAAAAAAACACCTAAAAGTCTAATATCTAATACCTAGATCAGGACAATCTACCATGTCTAAACACACTGCGAGATATGGCGAGGGTACTGTATATCATGACACTTGATGTTCTCACAATACAGTGTTAACAATACTGACAATACGTTCAGAAAGGTTATTAAATCATAATCACTATATCGATTTAATTTACTGGTGCTGTAAGACATGATCACAATCCAATTCAAGGAGAATAATGTATCAGACATTCATATGGGCAATTCTAGTGATTGTTTTCTTTAAATATTACAACAGTAGATGAACGACAATGGAAGCTGATTACTCTGCCTCTGTGGTTTTATACCTGTTATAGTTTTACTAGAAGGACTGTAATTTTTTACGCCTGGATCAACAAAGCCAGAGTTTGAGACAAACGTCATTCACTAATCTTGAACATTATTGTAATATTTCCACAAGCCTTTCCTTTTTTGGGGGGGAACAAATTACAAAGCATAAAATATCAGCATACCCAGGTTCGAGTGAGCTGCGCGTTTATAAACTGTATGAACATTAATGGAAAATATGGGTAGTGATGGGTATAACTGTGGTAAAGGCATGATTTCTGGCAAAGAAGAATTCTGGCTTCTAAATAATTGATACAGGTGAATGCAAATGTAGTCAAGACAAGACATGAGCAAACAAGGTTCAGTTTTGATTGCATGTTGTTGTCAAGCTCTGGCCATGTTGAACCACACTTGGTGACTCAGCAAAGCTGCATCTTTTTTTTGTAGATTAATCAAATAAAAAACACCTGCCTATGTATTTTAATATGATTGATTCATAGTCAGCTTGAGTTCTGACCCTACTGTAACACTTGCTTTCAGGTGTCTATTATAATCCAAAAAAGAAGAAGGTTTATAAAGGAGGAACAAAAGAGGAGTTCACAAACTCAGGGTTGGCATGCAGCAGGACAGCTGTCTGCGAAAGATGTTAGAGAAAAAAAAGAGGAAAAGGAAAAGACAAATATAGGGATGAAGCCATAAAGGAGCAACAGAGGTCTTCTCAACCTACCATTGACTAGGGTGGCATTACCAGGGGCATTTGCACCTGCAGCACCATCGGTGGCTATTGTTGCGATGGGGTGGGAGGAGGGATGGGAGCAGTCTAGCGAGTACCAAATGGGCGAAAAAAAATAATAATACATAAATTAATAACAGTGAACAAAAATAACATGGTTAAGAATGTCGTAACCACGATTCAGTACAGTTTTAATATGCAGCTTTCAAATGAACAGAGTCTAAAGCAGAGGGCTTCAATCTTATCCAAAAAGCAGGGCAGTTACAGGCTTTCATTCCATCCAAGCAGGAGCCACATGTCATTCATTTGTTTTATTCACATTTGAGTCTCCAATCAGCTAGCAAATGTAAGCTTCATATTTGGCTGCAGTGAAAGCCTGCGGGAACACCAGATCTTTGCGGATAAGACCGAAGACTTCAAGTCAAAGGGAATGGCGTCATCAATGAGCAACACGATCAAAACACAACATAAGACACATCACATGTAACATGGGCAGACATGAAACAAAACTGAAGCACAGAACAACATCACGATACATGGCACGAAAAAGTCAGGATTGACCAGATTTCAGAGACCAGACCTCTGTCAGCTAGATAAACTCTACAATTAGTTGTCCATTCTACTGAAGCAGGTCAAGTACTTAATGTACTATACACGCATGAAGATACACATGAAGTGATTAACGTCACCACCGCATATTTACTAGAAATCATTTTACACATTCACGTTTCCTTAATTATTGAAAAGTTATAAAACTCTAATCAAGAGGCTTTAATGATAATTAAAGTTCGCTCCGGAATTATTGGCACCCTTGGTTAAGATGGGTAAAAGTGTTTATCGTGGAAAAAAAATATTTGTGGTTATGTAAATCTTACTATAAATATATGAGGGGGGAAAAGTAACATTGAAATCACAAGGTGCATTTTAATAAAATAATTTTTTTTTTAAACAAATGAAAGAACACAATTGCATAATTATTGGCACCCATAAGAATGTTTTTTTTTTTTTAAGTGTACTGTAAATCACAAATGCTACTGTTCTATTTTACTATAAACATCACAAAATGTTATGCCAATAAAAAGCTTACAACAATCTGAACTTTAACTAAACTGCCTAAATGCTTATTTGGCCCCATTTATAGGATGGCTAGGAAGACAAATAATTTTTCAAGTATTATAAGAGAAGATTTGAATTCCTCTCACTCATTCTTGCTCCTTCCCAGGACTCGAGAAGCCTGGCGGACCTCCCATTTGACTTGGGTCACTAGGCTGGGTACACCCTGGACAGGTTGTCAGTCTGTGACAGGATGTTAGATTTCTGGGCTCTCCAAATCTACATATAACTGCCACCTCCATGTAAATAGTTTAATTGGAAAGCATGCCCGAAAAAGGTATTTTCTTACATTTAATCCAAAGGGTTCGCCTTATGCTACTGACAGAAGCAAAGTTCTACTATTATATGATCTGATATAACAAAGCATGTTTTTATGACACTAAAAAATAAAGCGTTTTGGCCATGCTTAAGATAGGATGGGGATTCTGTGATGTAGTAGGCCTTCCCCTAACGCCCCAAAGAAATGGCACGAGCCATTACACATGTAATAAAACACATGATGTCATGGAGTCTACTGTAACTGGATTGTGGTTGCATCATCTAGAAGTACACTGATACCAGAAAAAGTCTACACAAAATCGTTTTGACCATATAATCAAGCATGAACAACCCCAGACCTAAGCCTGACTGAACACCTGTGGGATACACTTAAGATATTCTACATTGAGAAGTCATCTTAGATTCTTTGTTCTGGATTCCCATTAAGATTTATATGAGAAAATGCATCAATGTTGCAGTATGTTGCAAAAACAACATGCAGTTGTGCCACAATTTTAAACCAACTCTTGCTGACTGTCATCAAATATGAGGTGGCAAGGTTTGCTGTGAAATTATACTTTGGACCAGAAGCATCAACAGCAGGTTAACCCACAAATGGAAACCACATATCGGGGAAATCCCGGTGGCTACTACAAAATACTGTGGTGGCTTATTCATGCTTTAAGTCTGTTTGAAAATAGATGTCGAAGGTTCCTTAGAAGCCTGATCCACAATATTTTTGCTCTTCCAAAAAAAACCCCTACATTTTGACAAGGTATTTTTTTAAAGACAATTACCTTAAATATGCATTCATACACATGATCATGGAAAGGTACACAAAATCATTGTTCTGCAATGAACACCCAAGACTCTAAAAACCTGAAAGGTGTAAATCAAAAAGAACAATCCACTTGCACTAACCGAAGAATATTAAAATGATCTGTATGGAGGAGCATCGAAGATCAATCTATAAGTTTCTCCAATCTTGTGAGACATTACAGGAAATGGCTCAGTGCTGTTATTTTCTCCAAGGGAGGATTCAAGGGGTGCATTACATTAAAAAACGTTACTACTTTAATAAAATGAAACTAAAAAGCATCCCCAAATGTATCAATGCATGTGTCATTTATGTTACATGATTCATTATGAAGGGTGCCAATAATTTTGCAATTGACGATACATATTTATATGAGCCACGCAACTACAGCAGCAAGGTTGCAGCATCAAAAAGCTCTACAAGATTCGCCTAGAAATTTCTTGATAGGGATAAACCCCTAAGTTGATTTATGCTCTAGATAGGGTTTATTAAGATTTGGTCAACCCAGTGCTCAGCAGGTCTATGCAGGCATATGGATGGGATGCATCTATGGACTTAAAAAGATGTAGTCGGCAAGCTTTTCTTTTTAAGTTAAGGATTGCTGTGATTGAAGCTGAGCTGAGGAAGGGGAAAGGGTATTCAAAAGGATTAAGGGGTAACTTCTTTATTCCTTGGGTTAAAGTGGGGTCCAGGGTAAACAGAGCAATACTCTACCTGCTAGCTGTCGGCCATCTTCCATTGACTGACCTGTGTTATGGTTTACAGAATGACAAGAAAATAATGCCTTACAGTGGTATACAGAATCAGCAAATCACATTGGTCTACCGATCTTCATATGGTAGGATTTTTCATTATACATTTCCCCAGAGGTTTAATTTATAAACAATGAAAACGACCTCACAGTGGCACAAAATTACTAAATTACATTGGTCTGCTAAAAAATCATTAGAATTTCACGTCATAAAAAGTGTGTATTGTAACTAGTGCTAATATCTAGTGATATAGTACAGTATATTGCACTATTATTTTCACACAATATTATTCATAGCTAGTCCTTACTATGTGCAGAAATCATTGGGTTGACAACTTGTCTTATGTAGTCAGCAGGTAAAAAGAAGTTTTGTCCCGAAAATATTAGTTTTCTGATGTCACAACTACACATAAAGATATTGACCTAAGGACCTAGTTGGTCTGGAATCCAAGCAATGGCCATAAAGCACAGTTAAACACATTTCTTAATGCATTTGTTTTTTTTTTTATGGACCAACATGAATTTTGTTTGCATCCAAACATTTGAAACATTTTTCCCATGTGTGTTCTCAAACCTGTGTGTAGTCCCAGGAATCAAACCCCGGTCCAACAAAGATTGCCTATTGGGTTTCCTTTGGAATAGGTGTAACTTGGTGAAAGGTGAAAGCATGAGAGAAAGCGATCTGCTCCCAGGACCAGCCACATAATTGGTCTAATTTCAGGATGGTTTTCATTTCATGATTGAAAATGGCATAGATGTGCATGTTATTTTTTGTTTTACTTAGGCAAGTGGGTATCTGCGAAAGTCATGTACAGTATACTTTTATGTACAGAAAGCAGAAATGTGGAAGTTTCTTACAGAAAAATCAATTATTGCAAAATAAATATGTCACTGTTATGATAAAATTGTTTCTATTCATTATAAAAAAAAAAATAATAATAATTATAAGACTTCCATTTATGGTAACTTTTAGTCCGAGTTATGCTCACATAGCAGTACATATTTATTCCAAAAACTGTAGCTAGTTAGTCCTAACTTCTGATATAACAATCCAGTTACACACAAAATAAAAATGCTTTAAAATGCCTAAAATGCTAGCTTAGCTAAGTACTATGGCAGCCTGTTTTTTTTTTTTTTAACTGTATCCATAAAATATATTTCTAAAGCATTATCTATTTTAGGAGTAGAAATATCCCTAACACTAAAACTTATTCCAAAAAGCTTACTGATTTCCTTTTTTGTAACCAAGTCTTATTCTTAGTAGCTATTGCATTTGAAGTATTATTTTAAAATAAACCAAAACTAAGTTACATGGTTAGACTTCCCTTTATCAGCTGTGAAAAAAACTTATACAAAAGCATTAGAAGTACATATTTTCACTGTATGTCTCGCCTGCAGGATCAAGCACAAAGCATTATGTTGCAAAGCCACTATAGTATTTCACAGGTATAAAAACTCACGTTTTGTGATGAAGTGCTAAAACTGACCTTCTTACCTTGTTGTAACGATAAGGAAAGCTAATTTCACTTTGCATTCATCAAAATCAGTTGCGAAAAAAAACTCAAGGTAAACCATATGCTTTTGAAACATATAAGGAAGATACTGTACCTTTCTTTTCTTTCTTCTCTTCCTCTTCTCCACCAGCTCCAAGTAGGGTAAAGATGATTCCACTCTGAGAGTTCACACCAACAGCTGTGACCACCATCCGGCCTGAGCCCTCCATCACATGGGTACCTATTAAACCAGACATAAATAATGACAGTGTAAGCAATAATGCAAATGATATCTTGCACTAATAAGCAACAATAAGCTGACATTAGTATGGCTTTAAAGGGTAGGTGTTCCGCTTGAATTGCATGTTGGTAACTCTCAAAGGGTGTATAAGATAAGATATAGTGTACCTTTATTAGTCATACAGTGGTGAAATTTCTTTTTCATATTCGTATTCATAGCTTTTGCCTACATTTTCCCGAATCAGAGTAAATCTGATACTTTTAGTGTGTTTGCCTCATGGTTTAGTTTGCCTTTTGATTGCATTAAAAAAAACATCTTTCACTAATTGGTCGGAAATCAGGAAATGGAAGAAAAGCAAAGCAAAATACAAAATCACCTGAGCATGGAGATCGTGGCACTGACAGGAAATAATATACTTGAAAATTATATAAATATCAAATCTTAAACATATTGTGTATGCATCCAGTGTTTGTTTTAACTTTGTATTTATTTGTTTAAATATTTACAACACATGGCATTTCTGCAGTGCACAGCTCTGTGCTTTGGCTCAGTTTATGCCTCCTGGCACAGTTTAGCAGCTGATATATACAGAAAAATGCTGCCCACAACCCAAAATACGTGGCTTCTTTCTGCAGCCGAATTGCTTAAGGGTCAAATCGCTTTCTGAAAGCATTCTCATCAAAGTGAACAGAGATCCCCTCAACCTCAGAGCACTGATATCTAAGGTTGAGGTCAGGCCTTCGTCTATTGCATTCCAGCTTTGGAAAAATTCACGACTTTATAAATCTTGCTTTTTGCACGAGAGCACTGTCATGCTGGAATAGGTTTGGACCTGTTAGTTCTGGTGAAGGAAAGTCTTAATGCTAGAGACATTTTAGACAACTGTGTGCTTCCACCTTTCTGACAACAGCTTAAGAAAGAACTCCAGTATCAGGAATAAATGTTTTAAACATTATTGGCTAAACTTTTGTCATGGTTTACAATATTACTACAGTTTTTTTTATTTATTTTAAACTATTCCATGCTTATCTGTACATGTCTTTCCTTTAAGACTTCCAAGCATACTTTTGATCTCAGTTTCTTAGCTAAAGCATGCACATCGTTAGTGTTGATTTCGAATGCATATGATAGTAAAGTCACGCATTTCAAATGTTACAAAATTCTGTCCTACTGATAATCAACTACTTCAAAACGGTCAAAATATTATATCATGTGATCCATCTTAAACTATTTTGTTATCACTACAATAACTTCAGGGAGATGACATTACATATAGGTTAATTAAACTCCCATCAGCTAGAGAGCCACATAATCACTGCTTAATCAAGTGCAAAGAATATATGTGCAAAACATGTCATGCAGATGAGTATTGTGCAGAGCAAAGCCAATTTTACATAATACGCTTAAGGACGTTTCACTTGTTCTTCTTACCAGAAAGAAGCATGGGATCTTTGTCTGCACATTTCCGCACATGATCTGATTCTCCCGTAAGAGAGCTCTCATCAATTTTAAGATCGTTGCCTTGTATCAAGATTCCATCCGTTGGAAGTAGATCACCTTGGTAAAGATACAATAAAATCTGTGTGAATACTAATGACCATGACCTTCAACAAACATGATCACACTTCATTTGACACCAACTATGTGGACCAACATCATCCCACATAGATAAGCAATGACATGGGAAATATAATGTACAGTATGAAGTAGATCACTAAATAAGACCAGGGTTAATTCAACACAGAAATGGGTATAAACTCAGTGGACAAACCATGTCTCATGTTACTAAAAAAGTGTTAACTGCAAATTACAGTTAATTAACTTTGGCTTAATCAATAGCTTTATGCTTTCTATTGTCTGAGGCTAGGCTAAATGTGCCTACATACATACATACCATACTTGATTTGTGCAATATCTCCCACCACAAGGTCTGCCACAGGAAGCTGGATGACTTGACTTCCTCGCACCACCTGAAACTTTTGCTCTTGCTCAATACGGCTCTGCAAGCCACGAAACTGCTTCTCTTTACTCCAGTCATTGAATGCAGTGACAAGCACCACACACACCACCGAGAGCAAAATGGCAGCTCCTTCAATCCACCCTGCCTCGGCTTCTCCTTCATCTTCTGCTCCAGCGTTTGCGGCGCCACATGCTACAGAAATATAATGGAAAGGGTTACATTTAGAGATATTCAGCAATAATGTACAATTTTACCAACAGATGTTCATGATCACACGTTTATTTATACACATTTACGTCACTTACAACTAAAAAAAGGAATGAATATCACATATATTCACACAACATACATATTACTATAAATGTACCCAATTAGCAGTCTGACAATCAGCACAGTGTGTGTAGACTGAAGGTGAGGACTTTTGTAACATACTGTATGAGCACATGACAATGTGTGCAGAATACACATTAAGTATTCTCTATTGTATGAAGTCCAGACCATATAGTAGTCATTTAATTTTTACAGTATACTACAGTACAATGTTTTTCATATAAAAATATAATTTCCTTTTTTTTTTCACTGTTATCTGTATGCTGTGTGTACATGTGACTAGTGCAGATGTCTAAATTGCAAGAAATATACAGTATGTGCCTTAAAGGACTTTTCAAGAAATACTTGAAGGCTAAATTTTCTCTAAGAACTTTAAATAAGAACCTTTTTTTTTAAAGAAAATGTGAGTTTTAGGAAAATGTTTTCAATAGATATGCGTAATGTAGCCTCACAAACTTGGCTAACAGGCATGGAACCTGATGTGGTCTTTTTTTGTTTTGTGATGCTTTTCTACTCAGCAGGGTTGTTAGGTGTTTATATGCATTATGGCTTAAACCACTCTGACTGTTCCCCCTTGAGATTGTTATTAACAAGGTGTTTTCCCCCCTATAGAACTGCTGTTTACTGATGTTTTTTTGCCCTGTTTAGTATAAATTGTTGTTTGTGAAAATTCCACTAGATTAGCATTTAAATGTATGAAAAATTCAAACCAGCCCACCAACAACGATATCACAGTCACTGAGATCAAATTTTTTCCACTTCAAAATTCAGTTTAAACATTACTTGAAGATCTTGACCTGCATTTGAATGATTTTATGCATAGCTCTGCTAGAACATGATTGCCTGATTAGATAATTGATTGCAGTGGCTGGTGGGTGTATACAGGCACACTCATTCACTCTCTCTCACACACACACACACACACACACACACACACACACACACACACACACACACACATCCCTTTAATTCGTCAGTGTTTGTTGCTTGCTATAGCATTTCAACACCAACTGAACAAGCTTCAGCACCATGGACAGCACCAAGCACAACCTGACAGTTTCCTTTCTAGAGTGGTGTAGAGCCCAGAAAAAAAATTTAAATGTCAATTCTTAATTATAAAATTAAGACATTTTCAGGGATGTCTCTTAATGCATGCTACTAATAAATACATATATAAATAAAATAAATTAATAAATTTAAAAAAAGCCATGATAAGTGCTTTAATTAGTCTCTCTGCCATGTACTGTACAGTAGATACACCATCTAAAAATATTCCCAGAAAATGCTCGTGCTGTTGTTCCTTTTAAAATGTACAACTAAATATATAACTGAGCAATTCTTTATTCTCTTTATATTATAAGCACTTTTTTATAGTGCTAATGAGATGTATCTACAGAGGTCCTTCCTACTGTGTGCTTAGCAATCCTCTTACTAGTGGATGCACATGTTTAGGGTCTATGAAAATTAACACATTTACAAACACCAGTCACAAGGGCTTTCCTTAAGAGCCCTGCAGCGGGAAATTGGCAGTTCTGGGATTTCAACTTGTAACCTTTTGATCAATAGACCAATGAGCATCTATTTCCTCCAAGTCAAAGTTTCTCCAGACCAGCCTTTGAAGCCCATAGAACTGCACACTTGTGAGTTGTCTACAGCCTTGCTGCAGAAATCAAAATCAAACATGCCTAGGGCTAGATAATAAGCTGGATGACGTAGCTTGATATCAGGTAGGCACAAGCCTTGCCGCTACTTCTGGAGGCTGATGAGCATAAAGATAGCAAACTGCAATTATAATGCTACTAACTGGGACTGTTTATTATGTTCTATTAAAGCATACAAATATGATCTTTCTTTAAAAATAATAATAATGCATTTATAAATTTTAATTCATGGCAAATGTATAGTCACGAACTGTGTCTCAGATCTTAGTACTTTTTGTTTTAAAAATAAATGCATACTGCTGTAATATCATATATTCTAAAGGTAATAACTGCAGAACAATATGATCTTTTTCTAATAGTACGAAATAATCCATCCCTTCTGTTATGGCACATTTAGCAGTAGTGGGATCATTGTGATGGGTCATTGTAGTAAGCTCAGCAGCATTACTGCACTCATTATCTACCAGTTTTTACTAAGAATCACTATTTAATCTTAACTGTAGTGATTTTAAAGTAAAAATCATACAAGGCACTTTTAGTAATTTATTAATGTGTCAGATCATCAAGTCAGGACATTTTACCCCTCCATGTTTCTTTATAATTTGAAGACATGAAAGTTAACGTGTGTTTGCTCCAAAGATAATACAACTTTTTGAACTGCTGCTTAATCATCAATAAATCAGAATATTGTGGCGTGGGCGGGGCGGCGGCTGACGACCAGCATGCCTTGCGGGGATGTCGGTGTCTGTTCACCATGTTGGGGAAAGGTGTTTGGGTTGGTGGCTTCGGCCCTGTTTGTGTGAGGGGTGTGTGACGTGTGAAATGTGCTCCAGTTCAAGCTAGTGCTAAATTGGATGTAGGCTCCTGAGTGAAGGTGCTGCTCATGCCTTACATGCTGTGTGCTTAATAAAGTACTCCCAGCCATTGCATTGGGTAGCAAATAAGCTCACTCGTCTCTCCAGCATTCTTCCCGGCGTAAAAACGCTACATTGGTGTCAGAAGTGGGATGGAGAGTAACGGGTTAGAGTGCACCCCGAAGCAAGCTACAGCTCCGTGCGCCGTCAGCCGGGGAGGCGATCTGCAGCTGCACCTGCCGTCCTACAATGGCGCTGTCAAGCCCCACGCGTTCATCGCTCAGGTGAAGCTAGCCGCCGACTTTGCGGGCTGGTCCCCGGCGGAAACAGCCGTCCGGGTGGCCCTCTCGCTGGAGGGCGAGGCGCTCCGGTCGTTGGAAGACCTCCGGGCGGATGAGAGGAAGGACTGGGCGAAGCTGCGGGAGTCGCTCCACTTCCGGTTCGGCGCGGGTGACCGTCAGGAGGCCGCGTGCGAAAAGCTAGCAACCCGCGAGCGGAGCGCCTCCGAGCCACTGGGGGCGTTCGCCATGGACTTAAGATCTCTCGCATGCCGGGGCTACCCGGAATTCGGGCCCGTCCAGCAGGAAGAGCTAGCTCGCCGTGCGTTCTTGCGGGGAATTCGGCCGTCGAGGCTGCGCGAGCACATCCGGTTAGCGGCACCGTCATCTCTGTCTAAGGCGCTACGCGAGGCCGAGCGTGCCGAGCCCATCCTGGCAGAACACCGCGGCGAAAGAGCCGAGCGTTTTCCCGTGGCTCGGGGCCGCTCGGTAGGTGAACCTAGCCGGGGACAGGGCTACCCGTCGCGGCTAGGCAACGAGCAGCTCTGCGACGTTTCGCTCTCCGACGTTTCGCGGCGAGGCGACGGAGCGGGTGATCTTAAGGAGGCGCTGCGCGAGGTCGAGCGCGCTGAGCCCATAATGGCGGCACATTACGGCGAAGGAGCCGAGCGACCGCCCGCAGCTCAGTGGCGCTTGGTAGGTGAACCTAGCCGGGGACAGGGCTACCCGTCGCGGCTAGGCCTCGACATCGCTTCCGAGATTCCGCGACGACGCCGAGGCCATGTGAACCGCCCATCGCCAGGCAGAAGAGGCGAATGGGCGTGGACACTCACGGCCAGCTCGGCTCTCCGATGTCATCTACCGGGTGCGGTTGGCAGGGCGGGCACGAGTTTTGCCCCACCGGGACCGTCTTGCGCCTCCACAGCCGCACGCCGGGGAACCATCGAACTCTGGAGGCCGGACCGCCTCAGGACTACATTCGCGTTCACTCCTCACCTGCCAAAGGACGCCGGCGTTCCCACCGCCAGCGCCGACCGCCTCCACGCCTCCGAAACGGAGTTCGTCATGGTGACCAGGGACGGTCACAGCTCGGGTGGGGGCAGTGTGGCGTGGGCGGGGCGGCGGCTGACGACCAGCATGCCTTGCGGGGATGTCGGTGTGTGTTCACCATGTTGGGGAAAGGTGTTTGGGTTGGTGGCTTCGGCCCTGTTTGTGTGAGGGGTGTGTGACGTGTGAAATGTGCTCCAGTTCAAGCTAGTGCTGAATTGGATGTAGGCTCCTGAGTGAAGGTGCTGCTCATGCCTTACATGCTGTGTGCTTAATAAAGTACTCCCAGCCATTGCATTGGGTAGCAAATAAGCTCACTCGTCTCTCCAGCATTCTTCCCGGCGTAAAAACGCTACAATATTATATCTGCCAGCTTCCCCTTACATAAGCCTATACATGCCCCTGTGATGGACAGGGACAAAACTTATAGAATTTTTGTTAAACAGTTCTGACAAATTTTTTCTTATAAACTGTAGATATATTTTATGTGTAAGACAGACAGAATTAACTAAAGTTTCCTGCAGTGTTATAATAATTATTTAAAAAAATACAATCTTGGATTTTTAAATGCAGGTTATTATCAATATGTATAGCCAGTAGACATTTGTAACATTATACTAAAATTTAGTTTTATAGGGAACTTGAGCTAAGTATAATTCATTTGTAAATATGAATCAGAATTTCTAGTAATTAACTGCTATCAGCTCATTAGTCTTTTATTTAATTGTAAACACATGCACTTGTTACGGAAATAGAGTTTAGGCAAAGTGCCTAAATGTTAAACATGTCCAAAGTGACTTTTTATATTTTAGCATTTTGTTTGTTTTTGTTAGAACACAGAACAGTTAGAAGGTGACACCATGGCTTTACACATCCAGGGTAAAGAGGTCGAATCTCACTTGGGGTCTATGTGTGTTCGCGTGTGTGTGTGTGTTGCATGTTCTCTCCATACTCAATGGGTTTCTTCAAGGAACTCTGGTTTCCTCCCAAAGTCCAGGAATGGCCTCAGTGCTGGTCAGCGTCAGTGAGGGAGGTGTGGCCTCTGTGTCTGTTAATCATACCGAATGAGGAATAGTTTCTTGACCAGTCAATTCCCGTAAAGGGGGTGTGGCCTCTGTGCCTGTCAGTCTCAGTGAGGGAGATGTGTCCTCTGTGCCTGTCAGTCCAGGATATCAGTCCCAGTAAAGGTTGCATGGCTTGTGTGCATGTCAGTTACAGTGAAGGTTGCGTGTCCTATCTGCCCCTTAGTGGCAGTTAAAGAGATGTGGCCTTTGTGATTTTCAATACTAGTGAATAAGTTTAAGCTTCCGTTCTTGTCAATCCCAGTGAAGGGGGCGTGGTTTTTGTGCCTGTCAGTCCGGATGAAAGGGGCATAGACCCTTATCTCATCAGTCCCAGTACAAAAGGCATTGCCCCTGTGTCAGTCAGTGAACAAGTGAAAGAGGTGTGGCCTGTGTGCTGGTCAGTTAAAGTGAAGGAGCTGTGGACCCTGTGATCCAGCCTTAGAGCTGTCAGTCCCACAGAAGCGAACATGGCTTCTGATCCTATAAGCCCACTAAATAAATCTGTTTCATTTTTATCCATATTAAAAGGTTGTAAAATAGTGTAAACATGACTTACAAAAGATTGTGCCATGCAAACATTATAAGTGGTTTTAAAAACTGATAAAAACATAAAACGTACAACATGGGCACTTCAATAAAGGAGAAAGAGTGTGTTATATTGTGTGAAAGTGTCAGAATTACTTACAGGGTCATTTCTTACTTTGCTGTACTTGTGGCCAAAAACATTATGTGGAGCTGTAAAGCTGTAATTCCCACTGACAGTTTCATGATTATTAAAAAGGAAAGCAGGCTAGGTACAGTTTTAAACACTGTAAGGGCTGAGAAATTCATCATTCCTCTGTATAGCTGTTCAAAATCCTGTATAAATGAATAGCGCAATAAACTGAGCCATTCAGGTTTTTTGTTATCTACAGCTCAGAGCGATGATTCTTACATCATTATCACATACAAGGATAACCGATCTTTGTTTTTTTGTTTGTTTTTTTTAAGTGTGGTTTTATTTTTTAACAATTAATGCAGAAAATGTTAGCAATGTAAATGAGTACATTTGAACACCTTAAAATACCAATTTGAACCTGAATTATGTGCCATGTTACATCTCTAATGAATAGTTGAAGAATTAAAAGTAACTTTATTAATGCTGTCAGATTTATTGAGAACGTGATCCATTAATGTTAAAAGCTTTAAACAATAAGTTAAAAGCAGAATAATAACCGGTGAGTGATATAAGCGGCAAGACTTTTATGAGATGAGTATAAAGGAAGCACATCTGCCACCTATAAACCTATGAAACCAAAAAGTGATTACTGTATGTATGCTTCACTTAAAATAGGTCTTTTGCATCTAAATGGCTTTTTTTTTTTTTTATCTTTCATTTTGGCCAGGTAACCATTTACACAGGTTCCATGATATCACTCATCAGCAAAAAGTAAACTTCTCAGTAAAGTTTATTCCCAGCAGGATTAGCTTTTACTCAGGATGGCCTTACCATTTTCCGGTAATTGAATTACAGTCCATAAGATAGATATCGCTGACTCAGCATCCTCTCACACACACTAGCTGTAATGGCTAAGGTGTATTTTATGGATTTTAGACCTACAGTAACTTCTGATCTCCACCTGAAGGTTATTTCTCGATTGCGTACTTTATTATCTTATACTCTTCGGAAACTATTCTTTCATTGGACTCCCTTTGCTGCAAAATCATAAAATTGGAGTCTCTCTGCTCTGCCTCGGTCATCACTACACCACCCGGCTCTTTTAGATGTTCCTCCTACCTTGCTACTCTACTGATGACAGCCTTTTACTCGGCCCTCTTATGCTCTTAAGGATGATTCTCTTCCTAACTGCTTTTTGAACGTGCAGATTGTCTGTCTCCCTTCTGGAGAAGCCTTGCTGAAGAAGTCGTCTACCTCCACATTTGTGGTGGACATCACTTCCCCATTTGTCTCTGCCTTGGACTTCACCCTCTATACTGGCTGTATGGTAGCCATCACTCCATTTTTATGCCCCTCCTTGGATGTGACTTCGCCTCTTAGCTATGCATACAGTATGAGAATGCACATCGTCACTATTGAGTGGAGGACATTGCCTCTCCTGCCAGCTATGTTAAGCGTAGGACTTCCAAGAGAAGGGCCCAAATTAGCAAGACATTTCACAAGATTCTCCAGGACCTTCCCTCTGACTGGGAGCCATGCTGTAAAAGGGTGTGGGTGGGAGGACTCTTGGTAAACTACATTACCTCATTTCATAAATAACCATAATTAACACTGATCCTGTTTTTAGTGTCTCATTGTATTACTTCCATTGTTATTGTTGCTTGTTCTATTTTTCTGTATGCTATTTTGTATGCCACAGTATTACTAAAGTTAGCATTTATTTGCCTTTATTCACTTATTTATTCCTTTCTTTTTATCTGTCCTTCCATCACATACTGTAAGACCAGATCAAGATCTTATTAACACACCCAAGTTGTCAAATAAACAATCTTAGATTTTTTTCTGTCATAATAGTTAGAGGCCAAAATGACGCTGTTACTTACACTCGCTGCCTCCTCCAGGCGGCTGATAAAACGAGAGCCCCAAGCTGATCATGGCTGCGATTTCAAGGATGATGAGGGTCACATCTTGTAGCGCTTCCCATACTAACTGTAAGAAAGTTTTTGGCTTCTTTGGAGGTATAAGGTTTCGACCGTAGACTTCTCTCCTCTTTTCTAGGTCAGTTGGATCTCCTGTCAAACCTGGGAATAAAGGACACATATTTAAACATGCGGTTGTAAAAAGAATTCACATAAATCTGACCCTGATTTTGCCAGATTTTGTATGTGCTACACTGCACACACTAATTCGCCATACCTTAAAATGCTAAACATTATTTAATCAAATATTATGCTGGTTCCTTTTGTACCGCCAGAGCAGCTCTGATCCTTCAGGGCATGACTCCACAAGACCTCTGCGGGGATGTGCAGTGGCAGATCATTTGGGTTGTATGAGTTACAGGGTGGGATCAGACCATGGATCAGACTTGTTTGTCCGGCGCATTCCACAGATGCTTGATCTGATTGAAATTTGGGGAATTTTGGCTGGGTAAACAACTAAAAAACTCTGCTAAGCGCCATAAGCAGCAGTCTGTGGTGTGCTGGGTGTTCTGATACCATTTTATCATGATCAGCAATTTGGGCTACATTGACTTTTCTCCAGGATCAGACCACACAGGCTGGCTATTGGTCCTCAAAGGCGTAGATGAGACTTCAGTGTCCTCAGTTTACTGGTATATAATTGATAATTATCATTATTCAATTCACCTGATAATGGTGTTAATCTTGTGGCTGTTCGGTGTATATACACGCACTAATCTGTGTTTTTTTTCAATATCAACACTCTTCATTGGCTAAAGTCCATCAAGCCAACACACACTCAAATTGAAATCATTTAGCTTGGCATTGTACAACATGAAATCTTACATTTTACACTAACATTTCATTAAGCAGCTCCAAAAATGGCACGAAATCCTGTGCCCACGTAGAAAAAAAGTGAGCAATCCAGATCTCTTGCTAACACTGGGCCTTTGTGTCATGAGCGGTCTCAAATTATCCAACTGACTCAGAACACAGCTCACACACTTACACTTATGTAAAGCTCTCGGTGCATGTAAGTGCAATACATTTCTGATGGCAATTACATTCGCTCGCATGTGCTAAGGATGTGACAAACAGATGGAGCAGGCATTTGACATGGAAGGCATTTGACATGAAATTTAAATATTTATGGAAAGGTGAACACTTCTCAATAATTTTTTTTAAAGTAAAATGAAACAAAAGTGAACACTAGGAATACAATTAAAACCGGGGGTGAAAGTAATTGATGCCATTGAAAAGAGTAAACCATGGAGTTGGTGCACAGTGGTGTAAATCTCAGCTAAGCAAATATGTTCCAGGTTTAAATCACAAATATTATCAAATAGAAGGCTAGTGTGCTACAGTAGGATTCCCTTCTTCTGCATACCAAGTAGTGCCCTTGATCAGAAGTTGGAGAGAGATTTGGAACACAGCCGGGGGTTCGGCGCTAGGTAGCCATGTGCCGCACGTTAGCCGCGAACAAGGCACTGCCGTAAGCTAGAAAAACAACACAATCAGTTCAGAGGCGAAAAGGAATGACTTAAGCAATCACTACGGATAGAAAGCAAAGTGTTGTTTAAAGCAGATGATTTTTCTTCCTGAAAGTGCTTCTGCGACTGGGTTTGAATTTGGGTTTCAGCAGGCAGTCGCTCTCCTCCCTTTTCCTGTCTGAATCTTTCAGTGGTACGCAGTACCGGACACTATCAGCCCATTTCACCAATGATTAAAGCTAGGGATATATCAATAGTGACACTGGTATTAGTCTGCTACCATGCCTATTTATGTACAATGCCCACTTAATATTTCAGTCTGATATCGCGTAACACTGCCAAGTCTATGCTGCTGCACTAATAAAGAGACAACAGGCAATTTCAGTCATCTGGAGGCAAAGGAGACTGCAAACTAGGCTCAGAGACAACATCAAAATCAGAAACTCCATTATAGGATAAAACATCTTAACTATAAAAATCAGCACAAGCACTTCACTGCTAAAAGCAGAACAGGAAACAATGTGCCAGCTAATACTGGCTAAGTGAGATGAAAGATGGCATACAGTAGGTCTTAGAAGTACCATTGTTCTTTCTGATCAGCCTCTATAGGTCACTGGCAACAAAGAATCCTCATATGGTTGAAAAAAAAGTAATTTTCCATACTCACAGCTGTACCGGAGCACTTTTCTAAGATGAGACAAGCTTCTACATCCTACTTAACCTTGAGTCTCAGGTGGCTGAGACAGCGATGCAAAGAAAAAAGCAGGCTATTGTAAAGTTTTTATAACCAAAATACAAAACAGTCATTCATCAGCTAAAATGACTGATGTTCCATAACATGCCACAAAGTTGTCAATTGGGCCCACTTTTTTTTCATTAATATGATGCAATATGAAAGGAATAATTCAGGTTGGAAAAGCTGTTATGCAAAAACAAAGCTGTTATGCTGTTAGTACAAACACATGGTGTGAAGTTGGTTATTCAGAAAATAATTTTGAGATACAGTACAAAGGTGAGTCAAAAATTATCCACACTCCGGTTATATCAACTTTTCTGTTGATCTTATCAGCGTGTGTTTAAGGCTACAGTCTCCCCAGTGCATGTGTGAACATGTTACTTCGTTTCATTTGTAACTGCAGTGCAAGCACTTGTGATTGGCACGAAAAAAGACCAGAGTACAATGATTAATTTTCTTTTTCTGGACTGAGGTTGTACCTAGTGAAAAGGTTCAACAATCAACAGTGCTCGTTACACAGTAAAATGCATATTGAAGTGCTGAAGCCTAAAGTTTGTATTAATCGCAGAGGACTGCTATTCAAGGGCGTTATGATCTTGTATGACAAAGCATGTCTGCAAAAACTTCCTTTTGATGCATACCCCCCAATAGTCCTGATCTTGTTCCATCTGACTTTAACCTGTTTGGTTCCCTGAAAGCAGCCCTACAAGGACAAAAATTCACTTTTGATTAAGAAGTGAAGACAGCGGTAGATTTGTGGCTCGTGGCTCAGCCTTAAGCATGTTTTAAATGAGGGAATACAAAATCTTATTGACAGATAGACAGAGTGTGAAAAAAGCAAGGAAATGAAGTAAAACAATATATGTATTTGTCTTTTCTAATAGGTCATTAAAATAAATGCTACAGCCTGAGTGCAGATGATTGTTAACTCACCCCTATACAGTAATTCATTAATCACTGATATATCACATCAGGTTGTATATTTACCAATGTATAGTTAAATTTAGTTCTGTGAAACTTATTATATTGTACAAACATAGCCAATGCACCAGTTTTATTAACCATGTTTCCAGTTTCTTTAAACATGTCTAGAATAAAATGACTTTAAAGACATGCTGCCTTCCAAATGGAAAATACAGACATATTACAGTAGGAACACTGAAAAGTACTTAGGTCCTTAGGTAACCTCCTTCGCCATGCTATAGCAATATTGTGTGTTAAATATCAATAAACTCCTTAAGTAACATTTGTTTCTAACTTGCCACTGTTTTAAAAGGGAATTATTTTGGGTAAGTGCATAGCACACACTGATTCAACCCCTCATCTAATGCACACCTAACACCTCACATGAGCTCATAAAGTCATAAAATGTTCCTAATATGGAATAAAAAAAAAGGGTCTTTGCAAGTGAAATGTAGTCTAAACTGCAGGCTACTGTGAATGACATTTAACAGTCACCCCCCCCCCCCCCTTGCTTGACATAAACAGGCTTATCAATATCATCACAACAGTAGAATCAAAAGGTTATGTGAGACTGCAAATGGCAGCCTGCAAACAAAGCAGCCCAAAGGGACAAAGCTGCTGGAAAAACGGAGAGAAAACTGATGTTAATGTGGTTACAGTCTGCAATCTCAACAGCTCTGGTGCCTTCAAGTGCTGAACAAACACTGCTTTACTTACTCTGGGTGACTGAAAGCCTTCATAGACAGATTACATAAGCAGCAGGCGCTTTCTGAGAGAGTATACCGCCTCGCTATTAGTGTGTAACAGACATCTGTCCAGGCCTTACCTCCTGTCAGACATGACCAGAACGTTAATTTTTTATATGGGATTTATGTAATACATAAACGTATGTAACTTCTCTTATTTAAAATAAACTGCTATATTAAAAAACACACAGCCCAGTGCAGAGAACTGCTGAAAGCTTGTCCTTCTACATTACATAAAATTCTTTTGTATATAGCAATTATTTTGAAACACATTGCAATTTAAATTTAAACTGCAAAATGTGAAAATTAAAAGTAACATTTTGTAGTCAAACAGCAAATAATGCCAAAAATGATCTCATTATGAGGATGCATAATGAGTAATAATTGAATAATCGTATACAGCAATCATTTCTTCTTACAGGACTGCTGTATAAAAGCAATATTGCACTAACAATCATGCTGTTGTTCTGAAGTTCTGTAATGCTATGGTTATCTGCGACAGAATTATACCTAATAATTATTTTTTTGTTTACAATAAAAATAAAAGCAATTGTACCCTAATAATCATGCTGTTGTAAGGTTATTGTTACCTTCAACAGAATTGTACCCATGTTAATATTCAGCATAACAGCATTTTGCTCATATGGACATGTTCTGCAGTGAAATGTGCACTACCTTAAATAGTTGTCTACAGAAAAAAAAACAGCAATGTAGCCTTAACAGAGCATCAGGGTCAACACGACAATATGATATCTCCTTTGTAATAAATTATTTCATGATGCACTTGCTCCATTCTATTTTCATGCAAAACCCAGGAGGCTACTGTACATTGGGATTTTTTTTTTGTTTGTTTCCATCTGAAAACTGCTCGGTTATGCAATATGTTGCTTTCTTTATACGGATGCAAATATCCTTCTATAACGTATTTATTCTTTTTTTTAGTTATGTTTGAAAATATTGTATGGTTTTGTACATAATAACCAGAGTCACCTACGGTAAGCAAATAGTTATGAGATTTCCATTGTGTAATGAATGAAGTGATTAATATGATTCAGCTGCCAACAAGTTATTTAACCCTGACTGATAAAGTAAGTACCTTCTGAGTGCTTACATATCCTTTGGTCCTGGCGAAGAAGTTACTCTGTTTCAGAAGGCTCAAATTGTTGGCCTGTATAAGCTAAAAAACATTTAAACATTTCAACCTATTTACCCTGTTTCAGAGCGATGGGTGCATCAGGGTAAAAAAAAAAAAAAAAGAGGAGATGCCCATTTCATTCCTAGTGCCCACTTGACTAGGGGGCAGTGAGTAGGGTTGCTTCTGTTGGTCAGGTCTAGGTTGAGCAAAGTTACGTGCCCAAAAAATTAGGTCAGCTGATAACCTGAATATGCTTAATGACCAGGTTTTTCTTAAATGCATTTTTCCCCCCTAAAGGCACGTGCATGTTCCAAGATATGCCAGGATAATGCCAGGATTCATAGGGCTAAAATTATGAAAGACTGGTTCAGGGAGCATGAGACATAATTTTTACATATGGATTGGTCACCACAGAGACCAGACCCCCACTGAAAATTCTATGGGATGTGCTGGAGAAGACTTAAGGAGTAGACCTGTCGTCATTTTTCACTCTGCATGGAAATAAATGAAGTGGTATTGCATAAGCTTATCAAAATGTAAGCAACAATGAAATCCGAGTATGCAATTTTTTTTTTTTTTGGCCAGCCAGGGTATATTGTGTTTTTCAAGCACATTGTTTGGCAGTATTGGCTCAGCCAGTTGAGGGTCTGGGTTGCTGATCAGAGAGTCAGGGGTTTGAGCCCTGCCATTGCTAGGTCACCACTGTTGGGTCCATTGGCTAGACCCATAACTCTACGCCGCATACTCAGCCACTCCATGCAGTGCCAGGTTACGATGGGAAGGGCATCTGGCATAAAACATTTAGAGGATTTTGTAAACCAAATGATAATATGTGGTGGCCACTAAAAAGGACAAAGCATACTGTATAAAAAAAGATTTAAATATTTACTTTAAACATGGCCATACAGTCACTCTACTCTATTTTTTCAAAAAATATATAATTTACAATTTATTTTAATATTAGAAAAATATAGAACAGGAACAAGACATTTTGCACATTTTTATTTAAATCTATATATGTAATTGTAGTGCAGGCGTTACATAATCAGCCTGTAATCCAGCTGACTTTAGCAACTGTGATCAGAATAGAAGCCTATAAAACAATGTAAGAAATACAACTACTTATACCAAAACAGAGGAATTCCCACTAATGAAGCCACAACCCCGCATTACGGATGCTACATTTTCAGCCATGTGGTTTTATTCGAGTTACTTTCCACATAACACAAGTGCATTAGAAAAAGATTTCTTCCCACACACCACACTTTTCAAATCAGGGCTTTTTGTAGCTCTTTTCATCCAAGCCAGACCTCTGCTAACACTGGCAAGCTACAATTAAGTAAATCATTGAAGTCATGCTAGCACGGTGTCACCAAGGCGAGTCCTGGCTGAAAGGGCCTCATTAAGCCAGTTTCAACATGAAATGCCCACAGAAGGCAATGGAGGAGAAAAATACAAAACAGGTATTTTAGGTGACAATGCCAAATTACTGAGCATTTTTCTAGCTGATGAATAAGCAAAGAGGCTTGAGATGTGCGAGCACAAAGGGACAGCTTATTTAACCAATAAATGATTAGATTGAGAGGGTCTATATACTGTACACTTTATTGCAAAAGGTATTCACTTACCCATCCAAATAATTGAATTCAGGTATTTAAATCCCTTCCATGGTTACAGGTACTGTATATAAAATCAAGAACCTAGACATGCAGACCACTTCTTTAAACATTCGTTAAAGATTGGGTCACTCTCAGGAGTTAATTCCAGCATGGTACCCGTGATACAGTAGGATGTCACCTGTGCAATAAGTGCAGTCATGAAATGTCCTTGCTACTAAATATTTCACACTCTATTGTGGAAGTGATTGGGAACGACAGCAATTCAGCCACAAAGTGGTAGGCCACGTGATATAACAGAGCAAAGTCAGAGGATGCTGAGACGCATAATGCACAGAGGTCGCCAACTTTCTGCAGCGTCAATAGCTACAGACCTTCAAACTTCATGTGGCCTTTAGATTAGCTCAAGAACAGTGCGTAGAGAGCTTCATGGAATGGGTTTCCATGGCCAAGCAGCTGCAACCAAGCCCTACATCACCAAGTGCAATGCAAAGCAAGACACCGACAATGGACTCTAGAGCAGGAGAGAAGTGTTCTCTGGAGTAAGGAATCACGCTTTTCCGTCTGGCGATCCGATGGACGAGTCTGGCTTTGGCAGTTGCCAGAAGAACAATACCTACCTGACTGCATTGTGCAAAGTAAAGTGTAAAGTTTGGTGAATGTGGGGTCGTTTTTCAGGAGTTGGGCACAGCCCTTTATTTTCAATGGAAGAAACTTCTAATGCTTCAGCATATCAAGACATTTTGGACAATGTTATGCTCCCAACTTTGTGGGAACAGTTTGGGGATGGATGTGTACATGTCTTTCTTACACCCTCCAATGTAAATGAGTGATGGGAGGCATGACAGGAAAATGACATCTCACAAGTGTACCATATTGCACTGGTATGGAGCAATAACCGTTATACTGAGCAGAGGCAGGACGGTTGTGCTGCATGCAGTGTGTATGTACCATTATCAGTTTAATACATCAAAATTATTGAATGCTTTGGAATTACATTGTAGTACTGAAAAAGTATTAACTTCTTATACATTGTGCAACTAAATATATACCCAGAAAAAACTATTTACAACTATTATTTTTTGGGGAAAAAAGGTATGAATGTGCAGTAGTGGAGTGGGTAGTGTTACCACTTCACAGCTCCAGGAGCCCTGGTCCTCTAATACCGTTTTTTTTTTCTTTTTCTTTTGCTGTCTGTCTGACTTTTCTCTGTTCTCTTTGCCTTTTTGGCATCAACATGGGTTTCTACGAGTTTTCCAATATCTACTGAAAGTGGGTGCAATATGGACCTGTACAATTATCTAATCGCGCAAAAGACTGCAATTTAATACAAGTACAGTATTAAACACAGTTGAGAATTTACATACAATTTGTCAATAACTGATACCGAAATATTGGCAAACATCCTCTTAATTAGATCATTTGTCCAGTTATCCTAGATAAATATTTTTCAGTATAAAATAGTACATTTTATAGTTAAACATCAGCATTTAAATAACAATTGCAATATGTGTAAAAAATAATCACAATGTGTTTTTTTGATCAAATCATGCTAACCCAAATTTTTACCACATACCCTGGTTTTATTCAACAATCAAAAGAAAGTTGTGGTTCCATATTGTCTGTAGTGTATTAGTGAACTCTGTCTTATGCCTTTAGTTCCCTGGAATAGACCCCTGGCCTCTGACACAAAACAAGTGGCAAAGAATACATGGATGCTGCTGTTGGTCTTTCAAGAGATCACCACGGTGGACCATCCGATCAGCACACAACTTGGCACAGATTTTATGCCAGATGACCTTTCTGATGCAACCCTTCCATTTTATCCGGGCTTGGAACCGGCACTGCATCCAGTGGCTGGGGTTTGGGGTTTGGGCATTGGGTGGAAAATAGACCCAGGCAAGAAACTTACCACTGAGCCACCAATCCGCCACAGAGTATGCATGGATGGATGACTATAATTCAAATGCAGCATAAAAAGTACTAGAGGTAAAGCCTTTAGGAGACCAAACTGCCAGAAGAATCAAAGGTTTCGTATACTGTACTTTGACAACAACAGTGTCATATAAGATACTTGACCAGTTTGACAGCAAAACGAGATATACACCCTTTCCAGACTTTTTAGCCACGCCCCGAGGGGATAGAGACACATCCGCAGTGACACAATGGGACCCAACAATAACACATTCTAACCTCTACGTATATAACCTTATTGGACCACAGACGTGTATGCGGGTGGTTGGTGCCTGCATAGAAGATTGCGGCGTACATTTACATTACATTTACATTTAGGCATTTGGCAGACGCTCTTATCCAGAGCGACTTACATTTTTATCTCATTACACATCTGAGCAGTTGAGGGTTAAGGGCCTTGCTCAAGGGCCCAACAGTGGCAACTTGGTGGTTGTGGGGTTTGAACCTGGGATCTTCCGAACCGTAATCCAATGCCTTAACCACTGAGCTACCCCTGGCCCGTACGCCTCTACTATGATAAGGCACTTTCAAAAACCAATGTTAAACTGAAACAGGCAGAAGAGGAGACACATAATACTGTTAAGTTGTTAAGTTTTATATTCTTTTATAATGTTTCTCATCAAACAACAACTTCAACAACCTTTTGATAATTAAAAACTCAACTCACCATTTTTAGGCTTGCTCCACGTTGTTGCCGTGATTCACTATCAAAACCCAACCATAGCATGAATTTACTATGTGTTTTGTCATCAACCAACGCTAGAATTAGACTAGAAATTAATAGCCACAAAACAACTACAGGCTGGTTTATCCATTTGGGCAAAGAAACTGTGGCAGGTGGATTTGTAGTGTTTTGCAAAATTATGCAAGATTCACAAAATACTTCTGCCATAAATGTTTGCCATTTTGACACCATGCGACTAACAAAACTGCATAAATGGAGATATCTCATTTTGCTGTCAAATGGTTTATTTGTATTTTCACTATGCTTGATCAAGACTACAGACATTCATTTACAATTCCTTCACCACTTATGAATGTCAGTCAAATATAATTAATTTTTCCAGAGATTATCTGTAACATTTTAAAGAAAAATATTTAAAAAATCCAAAGTTAAACCTCTGACCATAAATGCTTTTCACTCCTTTAATTCTATCAGACCGCCTGAAATGTCATGTTGACTTTAAAGCACTGATGCTTTTTATCTACTTTCCATCTTTCTTTTTGTATTTCCATAACCCTACTATTTTTCTACAGTATATCAGATTGTTTTTATCCACCATTTTGCATACAGTTTCATGCAGGAACCAGTTATTATTTAAGTCGTATTACAATGTAGACACCTTTTCCAAACCGAAGACTCACCAATTCACTTGACATGGTTTTGAATCTTGGCTTTTAGAGTTAAAAGTGATAACACAATTATGCCAAAGCATGCAAAAGCCTAAAGCTCTTTATTCAAGTGTAGTGTAATTTTTCAAATGCTCAGTGATAAAAGGTCGTGTGTCCTGTGTCTTGTAATACCTCTGTCTTGTATTACATTTTCTCACTATGCTTTGTAAATCCTCTTTGGACTTAGGAACTTATTAACTGGCACCGATACACACTCAGCAGCGTCTGTGTAAACCCGATAGGCTGTCACTCCTGTTTTCCAAGTCCTTTGGTAAACAGGATTTAGTCGGCTGGACTGTATGTTTGGCTGTATTACCATTCGTGTCCACTTGTGACCACATTAAGCCCTTTTAGAAATGAAAGCCCTTGAATTGATGTTGTTTTTTTCTAGTGATTTTGGAGAGACATACTGGGCACAGCTACTGCAACATTATCCTCAGACAGGGAAAAGCAAAGCACACAAACTGGCAGAACACAGTGTGCAATAACATTCCAAATGAAGAGCAAGAAGAGGAATAAACAGCTCTGCTAACGGGGAGGGGGTTAATGGGCTTAACGATATAATGATGCTGACGATCAAAAAACAATCAATGATTTCCTCTTCATCCGTGTTTGACCTTGGGATCGTCTGCATTGCGTCAGACTGCCAGGCCGGAATGGAGTGCATTATCTGACGACGGCGAGAAGATCATTTCAATCGAAAAAGTTTGTGCTGCAGAAGTTAAAATGTTGTCTGCTTCCATGGGAACACAGTGTGAATTAGAGAGAGAGAAAGAAAGAAACAGATGTGTTTATTGAGGTTAGGGAGAGATAATTAATAGTGCACTAAAACGTGTTCGCTTCAGTGGGATGAGAGCGAGAGAGAGGAGAGAGAAGGAAAGTAAGTGGGAGTGTGGGTTTCAAACCGTTCCAACCGCAAGGAAAGAATGCCCAGGTTGCAAATAGCACAGACGACTAAAAATAACCTCATTAAAGATTCCCTTTTAATTGCGCCTCCGTGTGGAAGCTCTCCCCCGCTGTGGTTTCTCATTGATCCCTCCATGTGCTGCATCATTTCCAGCATGTGTGGATCCCTCCGCTTTCAGCCCTAGGTAACCTTTACAGCTCGTTGTTGGAGGGGGAAGCTTTACCACAGTGTTTTGGGACACAGCGCCAAGAGGAGTTTCCGGAAAACCGAACTAGAAATGTGTAACCTTAGCGGCACCAGGCTCTAAATAAAATAAAAATTTACTTTTGAATTTGAACTTTAGCCATCTAGCCTAAGTATTTGCTGCCACCCTAAGAGCTACTGGGCTAATCGTTTAGCAGCAGACATTGCACCTTCAGTGAATTTATTTCGATACAGCAAAAAAATGCAATTGTTAAAAAGAAAAAAAGACGGAAAACTATTCTATTTCAGACATTACCAGGTACACAGCAGGTGAAAACATGATCATTCTCCAGGCTGTCAAGCTTGTCTTTTCAAATTTTAATGACTAAACACCAGGGATGCTAGGATCCCTTTTTTTTTCTTTTTTCGTTTCTTAGTACTTGTTAAAGTTGATTTGAATACTGACATTGAAATGAGTAACCTCCAGGGTCATGTACGATTTTTTTTAGCCCTGTTTATGCTGGATGCTGCTGTGCTCTGCTAGCAATGAAGTCGTCTTGCTGACTTTTATGTTTAAGATGTAGCAGCATTTAAACAGTCTCTTTAATCGAGAGTGTGAAGGCGGCTGACCTGAGCATGCAGAGCAGCGAGCAGAGAGTGTAGTCATTAAAAATTCAAAAACATAATGATCGCTGCATCCAGATTGAAATTCACCTGTTTTACTCACATGCTCACATCTTTCTGGACAAAATGAGAACAAGTGCAAGATCTGAGCAGTCACCTACTAACAGATTAGTTCTCCTAATGACAAACGCCTTTGAACATTAGTCATAATTTGGGCAAAATTTATCACACTTATTTATAGTTGTACAATTGGGCACTAAACCAGCTATATTTGACTGTATGAGATGCGTTCAAGTCAAACCAGGACTAAATAGAATGGACACCATCAATAAGTCTTAGTACCATCAACATGGCTCAGTACGCCCCTCAGTGGGGCAGTGGTAAAGTGCTCGCCTTATCATCCGGAGATCGTGAGTTCGATTCCCGGGTGATGCTGTAACCTCTCGCAGCTGGAGGTCTAGAGAGAGCTAAGTGGCTGAGCTCTCTCAGAGGAGAGGGATGAAAGGTACTTAGTGCTCCCACATTGATCACGGCTCTACAGCCAAATAGGGGCGTCATGAATCAGAACTCCCAGGAACTCCTTGAATGGACTGTATGAGGAATGTGGCTCCGAGCCGAGTTCCTGTAATGTGCAAGTGGTGTTCGTGAACGATTGCCTATAAACAGATCCTTCTTTTTGGCAAGAAGTTATCTGTTGAATTTTAAGGATCAGGCATTCCACTCCCTGAATGTTGACAGAATCGACTGCAGTGGGCTCCGAGCCACCTCGGCCCCGGATCGTCATTCACAGACGTGCTGCCTTCTTAAAAAAGTTTGCACCATTCAAATGTTTTACTGCAGCTTAAAGTCTAATCACCATACTGTGCTTCTGTAAATGCCAAATGATTTTATATCTTCCTTCCCAAAAATTTTATCATAAGTCTTGATTCGAACACCACTCATAGATGTTTACTCCCCATCAAATCCCGCATTAGTTACAAAGTCCTCCTCCTCACCTACAAATCTCTTCATGGACTGGCTCCCCACTACCTTACTGACCTCCTCCACCCCACACCCCTCTAAGGTCCCTGCGGTCCTCTTCCAAGGGCCAGCTGATCGTCCCCCGCAGCAGACTCAAGACCTTTGGCGACAGAGCCTTTAATGTAGCTGCCCCCACTCTCTGGAACAAGCTACCCCTTTATGTCCAATGTGCCCCCTCACTATCCCTGTTCAAAAAGTACCTCAAAACACATCTCTTTACAGAGGCCTTTGGCCTCTAATCCCCCCCCTCCCCCCTTACATGCTTACATTACACACGCCTTATTCTGTAAAGCGACCTTGGGTATTTTGAAAGGCGCTATATAAAACTGAGATATTATTATTATTATTACTTTTCCTCTTGGAATGTTTTTTTTTTTTTTTTTTTTAACACAATCCTGCTGGACAATTGCTGGATAAATTCTATTTTCCCAGAGCACATTTTTAGACAAATGTTAACTTAATCCACTACAAACTTACATTTTAAATTATGATTATTAAATAAACAAACTCTGAATAAAAACAATAAAGCATAGACTGCATATTTATTATTTGTGTGTAGATTGGTCCTACGGATTACTAACAAATTAAAAAATTGCATGTTTAAGTACTTACTTTATTATTTATTTAGATTATATAAAAAAAATTAACTGTTTACAATAGTGTTTCTTGTCATTGTCATTTTTAAACATTCCATGTAGAGCTGAGGAATTGTAGTAAAGAACAATATATTAATAAAATAAGGTGGTATTAAAATTATGTGAAACGTAAGCTACAAAAAGAGTCAAGTAGTTTTAGTCGTTGATTAAAACCCTCCATTTAATGAGAATACATCATAGCATCAGTGCTGTCTCTCGGGGATATATCTGTTCTCTCATAAACACGCTTGTTTCCTTCGGCTCTTCCTGGTTCTGTAAGTGGTGGTGTCATATCGCCAACCCCACTAATGACGGTGGTGTGAAACCACATCTACTGTAAACACTGACATCAATTCTTCTTCCACAGCTGTATGCCATGAAATGTTTTATTGTTTTTAAACAACGTATTATATATTACTTAATAATAAATATCTTATTATATTTTTAAGCATTTACAGTGACACCTCGACATACCAACAGTAATTGTGCACGAAATTTGCCTCGGCATTTTCAGCATACGAGCGAACAAACCAATCTGAGCTGAACACTAAAAGAGTCAACACCATAAGACGTAAACTAAAAATGTTTCACAATGTGTCCCTGAATGAAGGGAGGCTCAAAATCAAAAGTACCAGTCAGTATCTGGTGGCCACCAGCTGCTTGAAGTACTGCAGTGCATCTCCTCCTCATGGACTGCCTATTGCGGACAGTCTGAGCACTGATGGAGGGATTGTGTGTTCCTGGTGTGACTCGAGCAGTTGTTGTGGCCATCCTGTACCTGTCACGCAGGTGTGATATTCGGATGTACCGATCCTGTACAGGTGTTGTTACACGTGGTCTTTCACTGCGAGGATGATCAGCTGTCCTTCCTGTCTCCCTGTAGCGCTGTCTTAGGCGTCTCACAGTGCGGACATGGCAATTTATTGCCCTAGCCACATTAGCAGTCCTCATGCCTCCCTGCAGCATGCCTAATGCACATTCACGCAGATGAGCAGGGACCCTGGGCATCTTTCTTTGGGTGTTTTTCACAGTCGGTAGACAAGTCTCTTTAGTGTCCTACGTTTTTAGAACTGTGACCTTAAATGCCTACTTTCTGTAAGCTGTTAGGTCTTAACGACCATTCCACAAGTGCATGTTAATTAATTGATTATGGTTAATTGAACATGCATGAAAAACATTGTTTAAACCCTTTACGATGAGGATCTGTAAAGTTATTTGGATTTTTACAACATTATTGTTGAATTACACAGTCCTGAAAAAGGGACATTTCTTTTTTTGCTGAGTATATATATATATATATATATATATATATATATATATATATATATATATATATATACTGTACATCATAGCATCAATGCTGACGTCAATGCATTGATATTTACTGTATATATGTACTGTATATACTGTATATGTGTGTGTATGTGTGTGTGTGTGGGGTCCCTATAAAATAAAAAAAAAATTAAAACAAATGTCCTTAACATGACCCAGGGAACAGCCGCGCACCAGAGATAAATGGAAGAACAAGGAGAGGAATGCACAGAGGCAATTTGCACTTGTTTGTTGGTGAAAGCATATGTGCATGTGTGAGTGTGTGTGTGTGTTTGACAGAGAAAGACAGAGAGAGGGGGAGATCAATAACCAATTACTTTACAATCTTACCTTAAAAATTCTATTCTATTCACATTTTGAATTTTGTAAATTAAAATCAGGGCTGAAATTTGACCTACACAGAACAAGATCTTATTGTACATTAGCAAATAATGCTGTTATGTATTATTAAGCAATACAGGTTGTTTTTACAGATATTACCCACGTATTACATAACCACCCCGTCCCTCTTGCTAATGGAAAAGCTGAACACGATGCTATTGGTTGAGGCAGAGATGACAAGGCTGCATATATTATCAGTCTGCTTTCTCTTTTTTTCCTCTTCTTTTCTTTGCCAGGGATAAAAATAGATTGCCATGGAAACCCTACACATTGCACAGGTTCTCGCAATGACCTCATACACACACAGGTATTTCACACACACACGCACTCGCACACACACAGGGGCACAGACACATGCTGGCAAAGCGACCTCCTCATGTTAACGCATTGAATGCGTATGACATTCAGATCCGACGTCAGAGGAGCCCTGTTGCTATGGGATCTTCTCAGCCGCATTTTCGCTACATCGGCAGTCTTGAGTGCAAGTGCAGGTATTTTGAGTTAAACTGCAGGAATTAAAAGAAGAGGCTTTCTTTTAAATGTAGAAGCTAATCCTATTAAAGGATATCAAACAGATATATTAGCTGTACAGGGTACATTTCTCTTAATACTGCTTGGAATAAAAGAACTAAATCAGCGTGTTTTAATTGTACAAAACACAGTAATGTAGCAGAAAGGGTTTTTTGTTTTTTCTAAATTAGTTATACATAAATTAAACCATGACATGATGTCAATCAATGAATATATCCTAAATATGGGCAAATTTTATGAACATTTTCATATTACGATACATTAGATATACAGTGGTGGCCAAAAGTATTAAGACAACATATGCTATGTACTGTATTGTGTTATACAGTAGATCTCTCTGTACACAAAACTGGTAGTGTCACTAATTGGTTGTCAGGTGAAGAGTCGTGCTAATCTGTATCACACGGTTTAGTTAATTGATGGACAAAAATATGCGGCAGGACTTTAAAGCTGCGTTCACATTACAAGCCATATCGCTCAATTCAGATTATTTTTTTGGTCAGATGTGATTTGCATGTCATAACGGTTCACATTTATAGTTACAAGTGACTATCTGACTCTAACTGTAATGTGGATGGGTCTGTGCTCTGAAACAGCACACATGCACAGATCCATGTGTCTTAATCGTGCCATCTGGGATAAAACACGTCGTGAGCTCATGCAACGACTCATTCCTTTCCAACAAAATTACAATAAATGTGATTTCAGTGAAAACATGCTTGGGAGTTTGCGCTGCCCTGTCTCATTCGAATCGCATGACTGCATATCAGATATGTATCCGATCTAGCATAAGCAAAATATACAGCCGATTAACTGCTTGCCATTCTCCAAGCATGTTTTTGCTGAATTCATATCCGCTGTTTGAAATGAATGAGTGGTCACACACACTCATGACGTGTTTTAGCCCAGATGGTGTGAGCAAAGATGTATAAAAGTATAAAAGTCACACCTAATTATGAATGTAAACTGTCATGATATGCAAATCCGATCTCACCAAAAAAATCAAAACTGAGTGACGTGGCTAAGACAGACTGTGAACTGAAGCCGGCATGTCCACCTCTGCACAAAAATGGCTACAACTTGGGAAATCTTTAAGTGAACTGTGAACTTCTCTGTCAAATTTTTGTTTACGATCCTCACCAAGTAATCGAGCAGGCATGGATTGAACAAGTAACACCTCTGAGTGCTGCAGTGTTTTTTTCAGTAGGTTTTTAAGAATAGAACTTTATACTAAATATGGATTGTTGTAGAGCGATTTTATTGCATAAATTAAGAAATTATAAAAATAAACTGAATAAATACAGTTGAATAAAAACAAAGTAGAAATAGAAATTTAAATTTAAAGGTATTTTCTGGCTGTTTTTTAGATGATTTTACTTAATTAAACCTTTCAATTCTTAAACCCTAATGAGAGACAATGTTTGTTTTTTTCTATGAATGTAAGCTCGTAAATATTTGCCAACAAACCAGGTTAATAGATATTGTACACTAATGGTCTTTAAATTCGTCAACACTTCGAAATTTTTAAATTTGATTTAAATGAAAGGCACCTTTGCAAATAATACAGTGAAACCTCGGATTGCAAGTAACGCGGTTTGCGAGTGTTACGCAAGACGGGCAAAGATTTCTAATTGACTTGTAAAACGAAAAAGTCTTGGTTTACGAGTACCGATACTCGTATCACGCGTGCGCTTCTTGTTTTGCCGCCAAGTGTCACGTGATCACAACTGAGCCAATGTTTTCAATCAACATCTGTGCACGCGTGTACTGTTTACTATAAAACTGTGACCACATGTGTGCGTAAAACATTTTATTTTGTGTTCGTATGTGTGTGTGTACAGCGCGTGTGTAAAGCAAAAGCAAGTCTCATTAGAGAGGTTAAAGATCCATTTTCTCACTCTGCTCAAGGCTCAACCTGCTCCTTGTGCCTGTGTGTGCGAACATCATTGGACACCATGCCCAACACACACACACACACAGATTCCTTCTACTTTAGCCTTCACAAATACACACACTCTTTCTACCTGCTCTACACAGAAAGACTGCTCTATCGCGGTTTTTTTTCAAAAGTTAAATTTTTTTTTTTTTTACTTTACACCAGTGATTTTATTAGTGTCGCTTATGCGAGTGTCAGAGAGATTTCTTGGTTAATTTTCCGATAAAACTGTTTTCGTTGTGTGTGAAAAGAGTCGAGGAAGGGTAACTGTGTAAGACGAGAAGGGGGAGAGAGGAGCTCACTTTAGATTCACACACACATACACAGTGCCTGCACGCTCAAATGAAAACACTTATCTGTTGCGATTTATTTCAACTTTTTTTAATGGTAAAGTGCAGGTTAATTTGTTTTATTTTTACCTAATTTTTTCTGTGAATTATTTTTATGTATTTATTTTTTTGGGGCTGTGGAACGAATAATTTGAGTGTACAATTTGGTTTACGGGTGTTTTGGAATTTAAGCCCACTTCTGTAATGAATTATAACAGAGTATCAGGTTTAAAAAGAGTTTTACAATAGCACACTGTTAAAACACTACCTGAATCCTTTCACGATTATATTAGCACAGCTAAAAACCACCGTGCCTTCTTTAGGCTAGTTGAGTACCGGGAACAAAAGCATTTATACAGTAGGTTTAATTAAAAACTCTGACTAAATGGTCAGAAAACAACAACAGTCTTTAAATTTACTAGTAAATTCTTGCTTTAAGAAAAGAAGGCATGCGACAAACTGCGAAGAAACTGAAGATTTCATAATAACAGTATGTATTACTCTCTTTAAAGAACAGCACAAACTGGCTCTAACCAGGATAAGCGAAAAAGTTAGAAGCCCTGGTGCACAATCGAGCAAAAGGACAACTACATCAGTCTCTAGTTTAAGAATCAGACATCTCACAGGTCCTCAACTAGCGACTTCATTAAATAGCACTCACAAAACACCGGTCTCAACTTTCCCAGTCAAGAGGCGACTCCAGGGTGATATTCTCCTTGGCAGACTCGCAAAGAAAAAGCCATATCTGCGACCGGTCAATAAAAGGAAGAAATGAAAATGGCCCAAAGAACACAGGACACTGGACACAAAGAAAACATTTGTGAGATGCAGAAAAAAAATTTAATAAGTAAAAAGATGCTGGAGTAGTGCTTGACGCCATCTGTCAAGCATGGTAAAGAAAAGGCGACGGCTCGGGGTGCTTTGGTGGTGATAAAGCAGGAGATTTATATGTGATAAAAGGGAGCTTGAACATGAAAAGCTGTAAGTCGATTTTGCAACACCATGCCATACCCTGTGAACAGCACTTGACTGGAGCCAACTCCCTCCTACAACAGTACACTGATCCAAAGCACAGCACCAAACTATGCAAGAACTACTGTATGTTAAGAAGAAGCAGTCAGCTACTGTAATATTCTATCTATAATAGACTGGCCCGTGTAGTAACCAGATCCCAAACCTATTGAGTTGTTGTGGGAGCAGTGTGATGGTTTGGCTGATTGAGGCCAATCCCAGTTGTAGGAGATGCTTTAAGAAGCATGAGGTGGAATTTTCTTAGATTACTTAAAAAAATGGGAACTAGAACGCAAAAATTTAAAGAAAAATTTTTATTTCAAGATTTAAAAAAAACCCATTCACTCATCATCTATAAGACTTTATCCTGTATTCAGGGGCCTGAGGCCTATCCCAGGAGACTTAGGGCACGAGGCGGGGTACAGAGGACACCCACCAAACACAGGGAGAACATGCAAACTCCATGCACACAGAGACAGGAATCGAACCTGGACCCTGGAGGTGCAAGCCGACAGTGCTAACTACTACACCACTCTGCCGCCTATTTCTAATCTCATAAGGTTAATTTTAGAGCTTATTTAATGAATTAAAGTATTTTCAAGAAAACTGTGATTTATCTGAAAGACCTTAAACTTTTGTGACTGATAGAGGTTTTATAATTGCTCAATCTTTATTATTACTTCTATAAGCATCGATGATAGTTTTCTGATAGAATATGCTTTTATTTCACAGAATTATTATATCATGACCTAATTTATAGGAGCTTGTGGATACTTTACATTTACACTTAGGCTTTTGACAGACGCTTTTATCCAGGGCGACTTACAAAAAGTGCTTTAAAGTTTACATCATTGGATACATACTTACACTGGGTTAACTAGGTTAATACAGTTTATACAGTATATGCTGTAGCAGTTAATGGTGTTAGTGTTTTGGGATAATAAATTCTATTTCTCGCCTGTCATGAGGGAGACCTGGGTTTAATTCCTAGGGAATACCCCCACACAAGACACTGGATTGGGAAGGTTGTTTAAAACCTGTGCGAAGTTGTTGTGTAGATCACATGGTCCACTGTGGCGACCCCTTAATGAGAGCACCTGAAAGACCAACTCTTCTTTTATTATCAGTTGCAGGGGGCCTGGAGTCTATCCCAAGAGACTGTGTGTCATTATTTTAACATTATTCATGTGTTTAAAGCTGGTTAAAAGATAAGACGCGAAAATATTCTTCTGCTGAGGGCAACCACTGTTCTTTTTTAAGAATGTTGTATTGAATTTGTAAACAAGAAGTTCGCTTGGGTATTATTCAGTAATGATTTATGATAAAAGCTCGTGTTTCACTTTGAATAAGGTTTGTTACATCACTGCTGCAACAACTGTTTCTGCTGCTGTATTACAGTATGTTTATGAGATTTTTATTCAAACTAAGTTCACACTAAGAAGTTCAAACTAAGTAACACATGGTCAATTAGCATAGTTTGTCTCTAGGATATTTCATACATAAATTCTGTAAATGTACAGTAAAAAAACACATGCACACACACACAAACACCCACATACTGTACCTCTCCCCACACATACACACACACTATATATGTGTATATATATATATATATATATATATATATATATATAAAAAATATATATATATATATATTTTTTATTTTATTTATTTTTTTTTTAACTAGGCATTATTAAATTAATAATGTAAATTAATATAAAACATCTAGAAATGTTATGCTGAATTACTTAAACTACACTTATTTATTTAACCATAGTTCATGTCTGCTTAAAGAAAATGCACCCTAGTATCTTATAGTATTTATTTATTTATTTATTTTAAATACTGTATATTAATTTGCAATTTTTTCTGACGTGGACAGTGAAAAAGACATTATTATATGCATTAGATCTCATATTATATGCAAAAAAAAAATGTAATGTAATATAAAATGTAATATTCTTTCTACACAATGATTAACACCAACAAAGAATTATGGTGACTGAAAATCCTAATTAAGTGAAATTTCACTTCAAAATGTGCTGGCTGTTAAATCGAGCCTCGGCAGCCACTCTATCACGAGAGAGTGTCGCCCATTACTATGCACCAGTGTGTCCAAAACTAGTTTCCATAGCAACCACAAGGGATATGCCATATTGATGTTCCGCTGAGTCGATATCCCAGCATGCTCTGTGTGTGTACTGTACATCCCAGCCTGTGATATAGGGCAAGGTGAAACTATAGCAGTTTCTCAGTACGTAACTGTACACCTTTTGACCCATCCCATTAATAACTGAGCAGCTGAACACAAACTGCATCAAGCACAAATGTAAGCCTCATAGTCATTTTTTTTGTAATACTGAATTTAAATGCTTGTACTATTAAACATGATCTAAAAAGCATGCACTGTAATTGCAGCGGTAATTTTAGGACTAGAAAAACAGTCTCTCTGGCAGGTCTGGGCTTTTATCTGACATCTTTCTGCTTATCACTGCAGAACTTTAACAGAAGTTAAAGTTAAGTGAAGCTGGGCTAATACATTATTTAGGTGTTAGGTTTAATTATGCATTACAGAAGTTAAAACATATAAAAAGTTTGAGGGATTACAGAGGAGAAATTAGGCTTGTGCGATATCTACGTGTAGGTTTGTCAATCTTTGTTAATTAAAAAAAAAACTTGATAGATCATTTAATCAACCAAATCCAACAGAAATGAGTATTTGCACCATTTCAAGGTTACTCAGAAAGTGTAGAGAAGAGTGCAATGGCATAAGCAGCTGCTCTAACAGGCATTTAATGTATGGTACTGTACATGTATGCCGCACAGTAGCCTTCTCCTAAGATAATTTCTAAGAAATTTCCAGCATTGGTATGGCTTTTCTGTAATGCACAGCACAAAAAAGTTGGATTCTACCAGAAAGTTTGAATTTGGCAGTAGCAATCACAAATAAAGTTTCATACACATTTACTGTACATACTGTATATACAGTATATAGTATAGAGCACATACAGTAGCATCCATGCTATACACCGTAATCAGCCACAGCAACATAAAGCATTATGCCCAGTATTGCGTAGGTTCCCCTTTGTGCCTTCTGAGTGTGGTGTGGTTTGGGGCCGCGGAATTAGAGTGGTCCGGTGCATTCCATGGGTGCTTGAACAGGTTGGGATCTGGAGAGTTTGGAAGCCAGGTTGTTGCCCTGGGGCTCCTTGCCTGCAGCCCCGAGTAAGCCTTGGGTGTAACCCACTTTTGGTAGGTCCTGACCACTGCAGCCCAGGAACATTCCACAAGAGCTGCAGTTTTGTACATGCTCTAACCTACCACATCACCCATTGCCATTGAAAATGGGTGGAACAAATTAGGCAGCAAGTAAACATATTGTCCCTGAAGTTGATGTGCTGGAAGTCTAAAAAATGGGCACTTTGACAAAGAACAAATTGTGATGGCTAGATGAATTGATCAAAGCAACTCTAAAACTGCAGCTCTTTTGGGATGGTCCCCGGTTTGGAGTTGTCCAAAAAATCGTCCAGGAAAGAAAAACTGGTGAACGAGAGACAGGCTCATGGGCAGCATGCCCATGTAGTCTGTTCAAATGGAAGCGCTACTGTGATAGGGTGATTCTGTAACGTCTCACAGCTGGAGGTCTAGAAAAAGCTGATTGGCTGAGCTCTCTCAGAGGGGTGGGATAAGCGGTACTTAGTGCTTCTACATTAATCACGGCTCTGCAGCCAATCTGGGGCGTCTGTGAGCTCACGCAAGCGGTTCTCCGAATGTGTTACGTCGCCCCCGACAGTGTGTAAGCAGCAGATGAGGTCAGTTGGCGTCACGTGGTTCAGAGGAAACACGTGATAGTCTTAGGCCCTCTCCTCTGAGTAATACTAGTGGCTTAATGTGGGAGCCCCCTAGTGACAGGGAGGAATTGGACAAGACTAAATTAGGGAGAAAATCTGGGGAAAAAATGAATTAGAACACACCAGGCATCGCTGTTTTGGCAGCAAAAGTGGGGACCTATCAATATTAGGTGGTCATGTTATGGCTGATCAGTATATACTGTATACACATTCTGCACAGTCCAGTTCAAGAACTGATGGACTAGTGAAAAGGGGCAAGCTTCTAGGAAGTCTGAAGTGCTTAAAATACTTCTGCACATCATTCTAGATTTATAAATCAATTTTTTCAACTGTCATTTTCATTATTTATACTCTAAGGTGAATCCTAGTATACTAGTACACAATAATGTTAAACCACACAGACTGGGAATATGACCTAACAAGAGTGAATATCATTGAATATCGTGGCAGTGTAATATCGAATAAAGATTATTAAATCGTTATATCGCACAAGTCTAAGATTAACATGGCGGGCAAATGCCGGTTGATTTTGTGTTTAAGAAGCTCAGAGATAAAGATTAATCGTGCATATGGTAGAACATGTTTTACTGTTGGCTGTACGCAGAGATGAGGCACTGTAGCAACACGGAGCTGCAATTAAAAATATCCAACTCGCAACGGATGAGCGTGCAGTCTATCTCCTCCCAGAAGAGAAGGCGAAACACACACAGGAATAATACGCACATACACACACCCCAGGTGGTGACCTGCCGGAACCCGCTGCTCGCAGATTTCCACAACACACTCACCACTATGGGGCATTCCGTAAAACAGCCGAACATATAGTCCGATTTGTACCTGCTCTAATTGGAGTCTGCTTGTTATTTTGTCACCTGAGGAGAGATGTGTGGCCCCAGAGGTCAAACATACACTACCTTCAGCAAATCCAATCTGAAACCAAACATTTTACCAAACAAATGGCAGCAAAATAAAAAAAAAATCTATATAATGTTTCAGGTTGTAGCTGGGTTGGCAAGAAAAAAAAAACTGCATGCTCTACTTTCTGAACTAAAAGGGATTTTTCTGATTCTGTAATAGATTATGCAAATGTAACATTTGATATGCATGCTATATTTTTCCTATTTGAAATTAAAGAGAATATTTATTTCAGTTATTTACTGCCCCCTTATGCCCATATATATCTTTACATCTATTTGTTAAACTCACATAAAGGAACAGTATTTTAAAAAGCCATCTACTTTTTTTCATACACATACAAATATTAAAACCATGCAATAAATGTACTGCAATTAAAGGAAATGGGTGGGGGCCTGAGAAAACTCATGTAGGTCAAGTATTCATATTTCTAATGTGAAAGTTAAAAAAAACAAAGGCTTCTCTTCATAAATAAATAAATATATAATATATATATATACGGATCTGACTTGCATGTCCGGTAAATCCCATACATGCTCTATCAGATTGAGAGATGTACTTTGTCTGCAAAAATGTTAACGAAGGTGGTTTGTGTCATCCACATGAATGGTAGGAGATTTTCCAGAAGAACATTGCCCAGAGCATTACACTGCATTCACCACCCATTTTGCTTCTTTACAACGCGCAAGCAGCCATTCACATGATTACACAGACCAGTACCACCATATTGTATCCCTCCATGGTCTAGTTCCATAATACCTTTTGGTGGTGGCCGTGTTAGCATGGGCACACATGACTCCGGGCATAACCACTCCACCCCACAAGACTTGCTGTTTTGGTCTGAGATGCGCTAAAGTCACCGAGATGCTTACTCTTGCCCATTTTTCCTGCTTCCAACACATCAACTTCTCGAACTTTCAAATCACTTGCCTTTAATATACCCCACCCCTTGATCGGTGCCATCGTAAAAAGATAATCAATGCTATTTACTTCACCTGTCCGTGGGTTTAATGTTTGGCTGATCGGTGTACTATGACATACCATTTTCTATCTGGTAAACCCCAGATTTAAAATCAACCAATGCATTAGTTTTATTAAAGCAAATTTTATTAATTAACTCAGCTTTAATTAAACTATACACAAAATACAAACTGACTACAAAGATAAACTCATTTTTTTTACGCCTCACTTACAGTCTACTGTCTGACAGCTTCAGTAATTATTGTTATTTTACATGTTTATGTAAAAAAAAAAATAGTTTTATTTCAAAAGTAAGCAAGTAAGCATAATTTTATCAACTGCTTTACGGTAAGCTGCAGAACAGCAAGCCATACAAGTGAAAAGCAACTGAATGATCAAACGTCCCTATCGCTCTGGCAAACACACATCCCCACACACACACACACACACACACACACACACACACACACACACACACACACAGTGGAATATAGACAACTTATTTAGCAATTCCAGTGAAAGTAAACGGTCAGCATAAAGGACAGGTGTACAAGACTTCATTAGTCATAGAAAACATCTGTTAAGATTCTGTCTTCGCAGCAGCATTCCTGCTGTTTGAACTTAATTAGACAGCTGGTGGGAAGTGTGTACGAGTGTGTGAATGTTGACCTGCGTGTCATTTTGCAAAGATAGACATCAGCTTTGTGACTGCAGTACTCCAGCTCTTCTTTCAATTGTCTATGGTTATACAGTACACATGGTGTACACACACATGCAGACACACACACACACACACGTGATTTGCTTGACTGTCTGGGGTAATCCTAATACACATGGGGAATTGTACCTGTGTGTGTATGAGTTTCTGTGTGAAAGGGATGGCGACAGTGAGATGTCCGTCTCAGGTTACTGATACATGGCCTGGAAGCTTCCCTGCCACAATGGTGCTTATTAAAATCCAAAGGAGCCCCTGAAACTCATGAAAAACTTATGATGTGTAATGAGGATAAGTGCTTTTCAATTCTTCCTTTAAAACACCTATTCCTGCCTCTTTGCGCTACCCGTTTGTTCGGGGAAAAAAATGCAAGCTATTAAACGCATGGGACTACTTCTATGCAACTTTCATGAAGCTCTTTAAATTAGTCACATGTTTTATTTATTTATTTATTTGTTTGTTTGTTTATTCAAAAAGGTCTTGATCATATAAGATAGGTTTAGGCAAGAACCTAAACAAAATGGCAGATTTTAGAGACAAGAAATGCCATATTCCTTGTCTAGCCTAACATGTAGAACATTAAACACACAGTGCCCATGCTGTTACTTAAATACGAATGCCACTGAATCACTATCATGCTGCGTAGTCAAATATTACAGTTTCCCACAGAGTAGCGTGGAGTAGGATGAAGTTGACAGCTCTTTTTACACACAAAACAATTACGCAGAATAAAAATGAGTCGTATGTTAGTAACAACAATTTATTTAGGAAGAATGCGTAATCGCCTAATTATGATTCCTGTATCATAATATATTCGTTTCTGCACATCTGATGTGCATTCATCAAATAAGTAAACATGATGTAATTAAATAAAAGTTAACATAATAATAATAATAATAATAATAATAATAATAATAATATGTAAAATTCACATTAAATACAACATGAGCAGGATAAATTTAAGTTTCAGTTGATTAAAATATTAAACATTATTACAAAAAATATAATAAAAAGTAAATGACCGTTTTTGCTCACTCACTGACTCATTTTCTATATTGCTTTATCCTGCATACAAAGTCACGGGGTACACCTTAGATGAGGTGCCAATCCATCGCAGGGCACCCAAACCAACACACACTCACGTACTACGGCCAATTAGACTAATCTGCATGATTTGTTTTGTTTTATTGTGAGAGGAAAACCGAAGCACCCTGAGGAAACCCAGCAAGCACAAGGAGAACATGCAAACTCCATACACACAGACCTGAGGTAAAACACGAACCTTAACCCTGGAGGTGCGATGCAACAGCGCTAACCACTAAGCCACTGTGCTACCTTCAATCAATATAATCAAACAAAATGAAACATGGAGTTTTTCTTAGTGAACCAGCAACTAAGTGTGTTATCAGCTGCACGCAGCTCCCTGAAGCCCTGGGTGTTTTTGAGTCCTGCGTTCTCCACTACTGCCTACAAACTTCCCAATAACTGAGGAGATTTTTATTTTTATTTTTTTTACCTCACATTAAATCAGTGAGGTGAAGCTGTCTGAATGCAGCGCGTTTGTGTGTGCTATATTAGCTGCATGTTTCAGTATTAGCATTGCTGTATTGCACACATTTTGTGGATTTTAACTTTTACCTTTCTACCACTCATTCTCCATCAGTACTAAAACATTTTTGGAACTGAATCACATTACTGTAGCTCTCTTATATTAGCGCATCAGTCTTGCTTGCTACTGCATGTAGGTGCTAAAAGAATAGTTTGCTAGTATGCTAGCATATTAGCCTGTAAAAACAATCTGCTTATGTCTGCTGTTTTATTTTTCCTTTGAAACCCCTGTAGCTTCTTGAATCGAATTTTTAAAAGGAAGAACTTTGAGCTTGATTAAAATTTATTTAAAAGTTGATTACACCTAATGTAATATAAATTATATTTTATGACTTTGTTATCCAACCTGTTGCACGTGTATTCGTCTTGCAGACGCTTTCAATAAAGGGTTGTGTGGGGGGGATGATAAACTGTAAATGTAATATAAATGTATTGTTAAACCTTAGCAGTTGTATTGATGTTTTTACCAGTTTAATCGATTATATCACATTACTGACCATTTTTCAATATATGCTTACGATAAGGCAGTGAGCCAGCAACTTTAATTTGGGTACTATGGCAACAGCTGCATGACTTGACTATTTAGTAAAAAATACAAAAAATAAATGAGGAAGAAAATAAAATAAATTTAATCTTTGTATCTTCCATTTAATCTATGCTATTTATTACTCCTTCTCTACACTTTTTATCACTGTCATCGGAAGCCTGGAGCCTATCCCAGGGGACTCAAAGGCACAAGGCAGGGCAAACCTTAGACAGGATGCCATCACAGGGCACAAGCACTCACTCAAACACTCGTACACTACGGGCAATTTTAAAAAAGCCAATTAGCCTAATCTGCATGTCTTTGGACTGTGGGAGAAAACACACCAAGCACATGCGAACTCCATGCACACAAACTGTAGTGCAAGGCCACAGTGCTAACCACTAGGTCATCAAGCCTATTTATATCCTAGATAATTTTTTCCCCACAACACTAATGGAATCACAGAAGGACTAATAATAGTCTACAATACAAATGAGAAACTGGACGATTAAATGATCCGAACCCAATCCGGGCCTAATGACCTTCTAAAACAAAACAAACTGGCCAATGTAAATGATCACAGGGTAAACCTCAGCCACTCAAATTAGTATTAAAATACCACTAAAGGGTCTATAGCTCCCAGATAAAACAGTCAGTTTGATCTGATTACCTTTGGCATTGGTCTGACATACAAGTATTCTGTATTAACATGAGCTGTAGACAAACATACTGTAGCACCAAAAACAGTGCTACAGAAAGTGTTCAGACAGGTCACAGGGCTAGTGCTGACTTTCGTAAAAAGAACTACTACACACAATGCTGGGTTTGTGGCAAATTGGTTTTAATCATACTAAAAGAATCATTAGTTCCAAGTTCTAAGCGGGGTATGGGGAGAATTAATTACCTGCAAACATTTTGCTGAAAAATCCATATAGAGCTGTATAGGCTGACATGGTTGCAAATGCTTTTTAGAAAATCAAAAGCTGTAACAGTAGACGTGCTGTGAAATAACTCTGATAGTCACGGATCCTCCTGTGACAGGCACGTCGCTAAATTTTTCGCTTCTCGCTCCCTCTGGAAAACTGAAACCAACCAGCTCATCAGGCTTCGCAGCTTCCCCATCAGAAGGAATGTCAAGGGGTGTGGCTGCAAACATGCTATGGTTGGTACAATATCATGACTGATAGCCCTGGTATTTCTCTTCTCAATAAAAGGAGACAAGAAGATCAATTTGGTGTTCAGTAAAGTCCTAGGCTAGAAATGGCGTGCAGTGAGTGAAATGGTATGCACCCTTTTGGGTTGTAAATTTGAGGAGTGCTCTTCACTGCTGAGGAGTTTGTGAAGGGTCAGCCACTGATAGACTGTGCTGCCCCGGCATTTTTTCCTTTTAGTATTACTGCGACTTATCCTCTATAAAGGTATCAGCTGCTGCTTCAACTTTAAGATCCCAGTTTCAAACTGCCGCCACAGGAACGCAACAGCCACGGCTGCTTCATCGTGTCAGATTCCGGATATGCTTTCGCTGCAGGAGAATGGCTACTTTACCTTAAATGCTGGCCTGTCATTAAACTGCAACCAGCCTTCCAGCATCAACAAGAACATGCTGCCATTGAACTTGCGATTGCACGCTTTGTTTCATACTCACCTCATCAACTTGCCGTGGCTTTGATCTCAGTGCCTTCAACTTCAGCCGGCCGCCACCGCCAATTAACAGTGATCAGCCGCTCTGCACTCAGCATGGACATGTTACTGATAAGCTACAGTAGGAACTGCTGCTTGTTTTCTCAGCCTGCAACCACCACAGTTCTATTATGCTTGCCGGGCACTGCTCCTGCCCACTCTTCCACGAATTGGCTTCACAATCTATAATTTTCACAATCAACAATTAGGCTACCTGTATGTATATACAGTATAGCCGAATTGTGGATTGTAAAGTCAAATTGTGAAGAGTGCACCCCAGCTTTATAAAATAAAAATAAATCAATAAAAACCTTATCTTCTTTCATCCATTAACTAAACCAGCTGATTCTAATTAACACAACTCGTCAGCCAGGAAGGCAAAAAGTAATTAGTGGAATCACTTGTTTTGGGCACAGGGAGAATTATAATACATGCCATATGTTGCATATATATATAATATATAAATATATATAATATGTGTATATATTATGCATCTACAGTCTATAATTATAAGCATTATTACATAATGCCCTATATATTTTTTTGATAAATATGTAAGTACAGTATTAGCAGTTGGGCTTATGACCTTCAATGATTAATACAATTGCTATAATGACCGTGGGTGGGGTCTTCTTAGTCCAATATAAACAGATTGTATGTACTAAATTTGTAAAAGTGTCATTTATGATGTATTTTATTTGTGTGTTTACTTGCATTGTCATATAGACCCGATTTTACTGCAGTGGAACTGGATGGTATCATAAAAGCTCTGTGTACATATCATCCTAATGCTGTTGGATGCAGCACTCTTGTGGTGTCATCCTGTTCCTTGCAGTAAAATTTGGTCTATGTAACAATGCAAATAAGCACACAGAAAGCAACATGTTTTAGACATCAAATGCATTTTTCTGGTTCACAGTACCTATCAGGCATCATGGTGGCATGCAGAACCAGAATGACGGATGAGAAGGCTTAAAGTGAAGGAACAGTTAGCCTGATACATGATTCACCAAAGTGCCCAAAGTGAGAAGAAAACTATTGCACTTCAAAAGGAGCGCTACACCTCCTAAATTCGCCGTCATGAAAATTACATGCCTGCCTCACTAAACAAACATCCACCTTCAGCCACCGAGCTCCGACGTGCTGTAAACGCAGCCTGACCCAACAATGGATGCGTTGAGACAAACACCTGGGCTAGAGCTCAAATTCAGGCTCAGATGGAGATTAGGATTCAGCGTTATGAGTACAGATGAGTCATGGCATTTTACAGCAAATCACAACAAGGATAAACTGAGCAAACTCGATCCTTCTGCAATGCCGGCCTCATTTTATTTATTTTTGTTTTTTCAGTTCAGTTAAAGGCAAAATCCACCCAGGATCAATGGCAGACATATTTATAATTAACATGTCATTTTCAGTGGAGTCCAGGATTTATTTCGGAAGGAAATTCTGATTATACTATTTTTTTTATTTTAACAGTGAAAGCATTGTCACACCAACATTATCACATTATCATTATCCACAACGCTGTTCAACTGTCTTATCTTGTTATCTATATGTTCTGCTTGGACAAAACAGCTTTAAAAATCATTTACATTAATACCATAATCACCATCACACTTGCCGTTTTGTCACTCTGTAACTAGTCCAGTCAAGGCATTTTTTCCCTACAGTTTACACCTTTTCCTTTTCTATCTCAACATTGGATAGTCAGTAATATTGCACTGAATGTCACTGGAAAATGATGAATGAGAAAAAAGCTCTTGCTCTTTTGGTTTTTAGGAGCTATCAGCAAAACCTGATCATTATCCATTACATTTGAGATCAGTCAATTAAACACAGTTGGAACAGCATATAGTAACAGTGCTAGCTAAAATTGTCTCCCTTTGGCATCAGCGCACCACACAAATGATAACTGCTCACAGGGAGTGTTCAAGTCACACCGGGACTTTTAATTATGCAGAACAAAAGAACACAGTTATGAAAGTAGTGACTTATGACTACCTTTATTTCTTTATCTAATCTCCTGCTACACTAATACACTTATCCAAGCATTTCACTAGTGTTTGCGTACCATCAAGGTAAAGCGTTTTTTTTTTTTAGTATACCGGAGACATTATTGGACTACCAGCCTCACATCTGAAACACTGGACTCTAGGAGGTCTTTTAATGGCTCAAACATGTAAAAAAGGCATGGAGCGAGGTCAGGACTACACAGGGGAGGTGGCAATAACTTACAGCTGAGTTTATGTAATGTGCATGCAGTGTTGATGATTGATGTGTACAGTTCCCACAGATGGATACGTCTGTCCTGAGAGTTGGTGATCCATCCATTTTCAAGGATCACACGTATCACTCATTTATTGTTCTGGGGAGCAACTTTAGTGGATTCTGCAATTTAAGATTGTATGATTGTGTTTAGGTTTGTGTGATTAGAAATTACAGTACATAAAAGAGACAGTGACAAAGTCTATGGGTATGGTGAATGGTAGACCGTAAATACTTTAAATGCTATAAAGCATGAATGCATTAAAAACCCAATTTGGCATAAAAATTCTTTGAGCACCCTTTAAGGTCAGGTACAATGTGTACGGTTTTATAAGGAATCCTGCAGAACCTCCTAAAGTCCTTCTGTGGACTGCTGCACCTGCTTCTTTTTTGGATGCAAAACGCAGCAGCTTCAATTTTTTTTTTTCTGTCTGTAAAGTGATTGCTTATATAATAATACTTTCTTTTCTGGCATACAAGTGTTTTACTGTATCATTTAATTTCCACATAGTTTCCCATTGGGATTAGGGATCACAAAGGGCTCCGAACTACTCAGTGCGTGTGTGGTTCAAGAGCCCTCTGATACCGCAGACCCCTGTTTAGTTGAAACGTAAAAAGTCTGAACAGAGAGGTGCACGTTTTATCTCCATTTAATGACAGGTGCCAATACTTCTGGAACAGACTGTATGAACCTGCTGCATTCGGTTTGAAACTCCGGTGTCAACACCTGACATGACCGGCTCAAGCTCTACTCCAAGGTCACACATTCAGGAGAGTGTGTTCCCTGAAGGGGGAAAATGGTAACATATAATTTATGACCTACCCTCAGCGGGAACAATTTCTACTTTTAAGAATGGTAGCTGGAATAAGGGCAGCATTACTGGTGAGCCAAAAAGAGTGTCCTTATTAGAGGAGATTGTGCTCTTTCAGAGCAATTCCTAGCGGAGCCTGAGATTAAATAGGATGTGTCAGAGGGGAATGAGCACATGGGCAGGCAGACTAGATTAGCATGCTCATCAAGGATGGGTTATGAAGGGGGGTGGGAGGTGCAGCATTTCTAAGATGGGATGCTGCTTAACAATCCATGTGATATGAAGCTGGCGTGAATGGTGGGATGGAGAATGTTTAGGAGCATCAAGCACCTTAGCCTGGTTGTTATCATTTTTCTGTGCCCTGCATGGCATTATCCTGCCGGTTCTCATCCTGAACTAGTATTTATGGGACTCAGGCTGGATCACTCGAGTGCTGTGGTCGTGTCACGTTTGGTACTCTGCTTATAATGTTTTGTCGGCTCACTTTGACCTTCAGTCCCTCTGTCAGCCTTACTGTGGCATTGGATTACAGTTCGTTGATGTTCTTCATTCCCAGAAAACTCAGTGTGCCCATCTTTTTCCTTATTGCGTCATTGAACATACATCTGCCTTTCGTGTTGCGAGGATGATGATGATGCTAAAAGAATGCAAGGTTAAAGCCCCTGCCTACACTCAGCCTTTAGCAAGTCATCTGATTTGCATTTAGCTTTAGACTGAGATTCACAGGAGTCACTGTATCCATTTTAAGCTTTCTCGGCTCAATTATTAATAAACCGATATGCCCAGGACGAGAAGGCTAAAGAAAGCAGTGGGATTCAGAGGACAAAGGAGTGTTGCTGTCGGTTAGTTTTATGCACAGGGAAAAGATATGCTATGCTGTTGTGCTGAAGTGAGGTGGGCCATCAGACGGAAATAGAATTGAGAGCAGAGAGAATCATGGGGGAGGACAGCAATGCTAAGGAAAAAGACATTTCTCCGTGGTTTTGCAGCTGGTGCCAGGACACAGCATGCTAGTACTATTAGCATACAATAGCCATCTTCCATAGATGATCCCCTGGGGGCCATCTCGAGCAAATTGTTTACCCGAGCTTGAAGCAATGACAGCGATGTCTTCTTTACTCTTCTGCCTGATTTCAAGGGTTGAGCAACTGACGCCTCCTCAGCAAAGTAAAAATAGGATTCTTTTCAGAGTTTCTTACAAATCTGTAGCCCTGCTACTCAAGGTATGTGTTCTCAAGACATCGTGGGATATTCTCCTTCCTGAATGCATGCGCTCACTAGAACAATTATGAAGAACTGAATGAAGTTCTTGCGTTTACAGTATGAATGTTCTTGCAGGAACATTCAAATGTTTTCCATAGAGAGAAAGACAGTTCACAATTCAGAGGGACCAACAAACTGTGCTCGGCATACAGGTGTATACTGCAGTACAGGCACCAATACCGTCCCCCAGCCTAGGTCTAAACGTATAGGAAAACTGAAACATTCTTGCTGGATTTGTGGGTAGTGTAATCAATGTGTGTCAGTGCTAAAAATAATTCCGGTATAAAACAATTTGAGCCTATTTGATTGGCTTAAGGCCACAGACAAAATGGATTCTGCTCCATCGAAAGGTCTGCAACCTCTTCCTTTTTTTTTTTTTCCTTTCACCTTATGTTTAAGTTTCTGCAAATGGCTGCTGCATTAAATATTCATATTAACTCTAGCTTTTAACCATGCAGGTATTTAAGAGGTTTCTGAGCAGTCTGTTATACCTGTGTGGGGGGAAAAAAAATCGAGGTCCTTACTTACTGTGGCCTGATCATTCCGCTTGCATTTCTTTTTTCCAATTAGTTCATAAAAAGCTCACAGGTCTGATGTGCACATGTGTAACATGCATATCGAATTTTACAAGGTGGGAAATGATTTCATGCCCCATAAAACTCTTAATAAGTGGTAAAATCAGGTACGTCATGAGATTTAGGACAATGACGCTAAATGAGGCCAGGGTTACAGGGTGTACATGAAGGTGACACCGGCCTGGGTGGGAAAATGCCGAAAAATGCGCTTGTTAACAAGGCTAGATGTGACCATTTGTCTTCATTATCACCTTGCACTTGGGACGTCAGCCCAAGTCATTCTAGCAGAAAAGAGTTCTTTCTTCAGATGACGCACAGGTGGTTATATGTTTGCAAAGATCAAGAAAGGACTTGGCTGTCAGGCACAGAAGCCAAATGCCCTCAAGGGTTCGAGCGCCAAAACTGTGTGAGTACAATTTACACTTGAATCATTTTCGAGTCCTTAGAGCTGCTACCAGGGGACATCTGCATTATCAGGACTATCTCAAAGCGATGCAAAAACTTGAAAGAAAGAGTGCTAATAATTAAAACAGGGTTTGTGATCATACCACAGTTAGTGCATCAGTTAAATCTGTAGGAGAGCATAAACTGGGGACCCCATATGCTGTTCTGTTAAATGACAGATGAGCCGTGAAGAACAGAACATGCCAATCACATCATCTTCCACCGAAGCACAGAACGGGCCGTTTTCCACTTAACAAGAGGATTCTATGACGCAAAAAAAAAGGAGAGGGATTCCGACTCAAGAAAATACCGGTATCAGAGGGTCAAACCGTTACCCTGCAGGTAGCAAATTTTGTTTGACCTCTATGCTGTTGCCTGGGAGACATTCGAGTTAATAACTCCGCAAGACAACCGACCAAGCAAGCACAATAGTGTGTGGGGGGGAAGACCTACTACTCCTGGAGCTCCTAAATACAAGCCATGAAAGAAAAATAATCAATAAGTGTTAGAATGAGTCACCGATGTTGTGCGTGTGTGGAGGAAGAGTGAGGGGAGGAAGGAGAGGACAGTGTTTTTTTTTTTTTTTTAATTTAATAAAATAGAACGGAGGCACACACTCACCTTCTGTCTGTGAGGTTTTCAGCCTCTGGCACAGTCCCGTGATGTCTCCATAATCCTCCTGAATTTTGACGACTGCCTCTGTGCCTCGGAGCTCCATGAGCGAGCGCAGCTCCATAAGCGAGCATCCGAAGCCGCCTGCATCATTTCTTTGGTTCTTGGAGTAAAAATCGCTGTTCCTCATGTCCCCCATGGTGTTGGAGTGTTGCTCAATAGCTTGATCTGAAGATGAGTTAAATCGTTTTTTTGTTGTTGTTGTTTTTCTCTTTTTAAGACACCGAGAGACTGGCACCGCGGCGCACAAGCCTCTTGGGATGAAGATTATCTGAACGCACTCGGACAAAAAAAGCAACAAAAAATGAAGAGTATGGAAAAGAGATGGAGGAAATAAAATCGTAAAAACGTAAGGGGGGGAATCCAGTCCAGTGTGCGCGGCAGAGGAGAGGAAAAGCGGGCTGAGTTCCTGAGGATCAGCGCGGCTGCAGAGCGGCGTCGCTCCACACAGCGTTTCCCATTTCAGCCCGTCTCCACTCGGCTCCTGTCTACATGGTGATCCTCTCCATTACTCCTTCAGAGACAGAGAGACAAGAAGGGAGAGCGAGAGAGCGAGAGAGGAGGACGAGAGGGAGGGAGAGCGAGAGAGAGAGAGAGAGAGAGAGAGAAGGGGGGAGGGAGAGACAGAGAGGTGAACATGAGTGAATCTCAGAGGCGCATGCAGCACAAAAGAGAGAGCCGAGACAGAGAGAGAGAGAGAGAGAGGGAGAGAGAAACAGCACACCGACTCTCACACTCCAGAGAGGAGGAGGAGGAGAATGGAGCTGTCTGTCTATCCATCTCTCTGTCACATCTCAGCTCGAGAAATGCTTGTCAGCTAAATACAAAACACCATCAATATTCAATCTTAGAGCACGAGTCGAGGATGACCTATTTTAGTTTCTCATGTCAAACATGACTGGAGTTCTCAAAACAACATGAAAACTCTGTTTCCAAAATAATATATTTATTGCTGAAATCATGTACGGATCATGTTGCCCTGAGGTGAAATAGACATCGCTGCTGTTTTTTTTACCTTCCATCCCTTATTTACACTCCCACTCCTATCCATCAGGAGAATACATTCAGAGGCTTCATTTTCATCAATACCGTTTACACTGAAAATAAATGACATGGAAATAAACTGTATACGGGTGATGGTCAGGTTACAGTATAGATGAAACCACTGGTGTGACATATTAGGTGCAGGGTTTAGGCAGAAGAGTGAAGGCAATAGGCTTGTCCTATATTGATCTTTCCCTGATTGCAATGTACCATTTGGGAAAAGGAAAAAAAAAAACACTGTGATAAACCATGTCACTGCCTAGAACCGACCATCTACCTCACAACCGAACTGATTTTGTCAGATCATTAGATAAAACGAGTTTTTGTTTAAAAAAAAAAAATCCCTAAATACCTGTAGTCTATCTGCAGTCTCAGTATATGTACATTGTATTGACACAAAATGGCACATGATGTATTTCCATTTTTCATTCATAGTTTTATAGCCAGTACATGTTCTTAATTTAAACAAATGATCGCATATAACGTATTTATTTACAATATTTATCCAGGACAAGGACAGCATAATAAGCTGTACTGGTTGTGCAACCTTGTGTTACACATTTGGTTCCTGACTGCCGTAGCCCCAAGCCTTTTGTCTGACTGGTACTGATATGTTAGACTCTGAGATGTCAATCCTGATCATTACTGGTTCAGTGATTTGCAGTTGATTATGGGGTTCCGTGCCTCTAAGAGATCTTTCAGTCATCATATGGAGAAATTGCATGTCTGGCTGGAAATGCGCAGAATATACTCAACCAAAACACAGTATTGGTGCCGATTAAATTTTGTTGTTATACGTATAATACAGAAAATGTGTGTGCCAAAAATGCTACTTCTAAAGTTTATGCAACATAAAAGTGACCGATCTTGCTTCCCTAAAAATTTGCTAGTTTTCGCTGTTTTTGGAAGATGACATTTTTGGGATGGCATTTTTCAGTGTTATACTGTCTTGATTCAAACAATAATAATATAAAATGCACATTACTTATATTTCATAATGAGTATTAAAAAAGCAACTTTTTTACAGGCACAGGTTTTACGCTGGATGCCCTCCCTGGCGCAACTCTCGCATTTTATCCGGGCTTGGGACCGGCACTGCCTCCAGTGGCTGGGGGCTGGGGCACTGGCTGGGAATCAAATGCGGGCCTTCCGCATGGCAGCTGAAACACCTACCACTGAGCCGCCAGTGCTGAGTATTAATACTACAATTGGTGTAAGCTTCAAGAAGCCTATGAGCTTTCAAATGTGTTTCTTAAATTAAGGCATTTGGCTCAAAATTTAAGATATTTCCAGCCCAAAAATCTGTAGTGTCTGTAACCATGTCAAATTCATGTTGCAATATTTTAACAAATTAATTTATTTAATTAATTTTGCATTTTAAAATAATACATTTTTTCAGGTTTATGTCTTTTCATAGTAAATCCAAAAAGTTTATTCCTAATGACAATTAAGATCTTTGAAAGATTGGAATTTTAAAAAGTTGTTTTTCTCTGGTTGTCCAATAGATATTTTTCTTTGCTGAATTTGACAAATTTGAATGAAGACATTACAGTTTTTATTTTGCAGCTCCAAACAAGAAGATGCAGGTAGGTATTAGTGCAGTCACAGAATATTTGTTTATTTGATACAAGCAGGTGAGCAATTTACGCCGAATATGGAAATATATTTCTATTTCTATTTCAGGAGAAGGCTCTGGGGAAGGGAGTTCCAAAACCTTGGGGTGAATTAAACATTAAAAACAGAAACTAAAATCTCAAAAGATGTCAATGTCGCACTCAGAATTAGATATTTAAGATAAATTACAATGTGCCAACATTATTACCTGGAAGTAAAACTAATTTTGGTTCGTTTGGTCCATTACTAAATTCCAATTTTAAACACTGCTTAGGATATCCGTTGCCAGTATTTACTCATCCATTTTCTGTACCACTTATCCAGTACAGGTAGTCGGGGCAGTGAAAAGGGTGACAGGGCACGCAAGCACACACACACAGGGAACTGCACTTAAGGCAGGAATCGAACCCTTGACCCTGGCGGTGTGAGTCTAACCACTATGACACCACATCGGCTTAACCAACATATTACCACAAAATAAAAGTAGCATAAAAATGTACATACATTAGTTGGTATAGTGGATTTGTGGTTAGCACACCTCCATGTTTGGGCGTTTAAATCTGGCCTCTGGTCTGTGTGAGTGTTACGCATATGCTCTGTGGGTTTCTTTCTTCCTTCTACTGCGAGTACCTCCCACAGTCATAAAACGTGCACTGTAGGCTGTTAGGCTGATTGTGTGTGTCCTGTGATGGATTGGCACCAGGTGTCTTTGGCCTGAGATCCCTGGAGAAGTCTCCAAGTCCCACGCAACCCTACGCCGTATAAGCATTATACCAAATGCATGGATGAATAAAAAATGTGTCAGCGCATCCGTACAGCAATAAACAGTAAGATGATGATATCATTATTTTTCAGAGGTAACTGAGTCCTCAAAGACTCAGACATGACTTTGCACTTTCATCAACTTTACCAGCAATCTTTGTTCACTCCGAGAGCATCTATTGGCATGGTCCTGCTGCTCTGACAAATATAATTTGTCAAAGGCAGTTCCCTGTGAACGAGAGGCCCGAGTGGGTGTATCTGCCACACAAACAAACATGCATGCATGCAATCGCACACATTCTTTCTTTGAGCCCTTCAGAACTGATCAATATCCATGCCAATCTTACCAGCAGGGTTGAATAAAAAAAATGTAATGAGTAATGGCTTATTTTATCAAAGGTTGCAGGGAACATAACCAAAATCCCACATAGAACTACTTGGTTGAGGAGCAATAGTTTAAAAAATGCACTTCGGATACAGTCTCGAGGGGGCAAAGTAAAAAGTAATCAAGACACTGTAACCGTGTCCAAAACTTGACCTGTGATTAAAATGAACAAAAAACAGTGGACAAAAAACACTGCTCTCTTATTTGCACACAGAAACACACACACACACAGCATGTGCACAATATTTGGAAATACTATTGGAAACACTGCTCTGTCAGTATTTATTTTTACTTTTTTCAAAGGTACAGTAAAGTGCAGGTCAATTAGTTTTATTTTTACTTTAGATTTTGTTTTAATTTTTTTATATGAATATTTTTGGGATGTGGAACGAATAATCAGAGTTTAATAATCCCCCCATAAGAAATAATTCTATTTCTTATGGGGGAGATACAGTTTGAAATACGAGTGTTTTGATATACAAGCACAGAAAATTAATGATACATACAGTAAGCAGAGGAAAATAATTGTTTGTCTGTATGAAAATTTAATTACATTTTATTTTTTTTAAAATATCCAATTAATTATGGATTTCTATCACTTTCCCCATTCATCCACCATGCCAAATTACATAACTAGATGATTCGCTTCACTACCCAGGCTGCACTTTGGTCCACACCAAACACACTATTAGTAACTAAAATGCAAAAAAACACAACATAAAAACAATGCCCCCGAATGTTAACCATGTTATTTTGGATTACTGCAGCCCAAGGCATCAGACTGGTGGCTCTGCTGCCATCATTCAACCCTGTAATTACAAACAAGGAGAACTCGTCATGTTTTTTTCATGCAGTGGTTAATAACCAAAGACACAGCTGGTGATCCGATTTGGTACCGCTAATTTTCAAATATTTTTATGGAGAATGCACGGATGCACTGACACCTGTTCTCTTAACCAGACAGGTCTGCGAGACTTCCTAGTGCAAAATAATTAAATTAAGTTCTCAAAGTAAACTAATCTACCGGTAAACTAATCTTAATGTACAGGGCTTTGCGGTTTGCTACTTTTTAATTTTATAGCTCTGGTGCTAGAAGGTTAAAAAGAGCAGTATACGAAAGGAAAGGAAAGGTTATAAACCACATATCAGTCTGGTCCATAAATATTGGAATAATAATGGTTGGGTTTATTTTCTTATTTTACCCCCTGTACATAACCACAAAGAATTTAAAATCTGCAGCAAAGTCAATTATTTCATTTTTCTCCTAATGGGATTAACAAAACAATTTGACATACAGTAACAAAAAAAACAAAGGAATTACAATCATACGCACCCGTTTCTGTGGCTCATAAACAATAGAACAAACAGGTGTGACACATTCCATTATTACGCCATAATTAATCAAGTAGGTAAAAGGCCTGGAGGTGGTTCTGAGTGTTACATTTGCATTTGGTAGATGTTCACTGGAGCTCTCAACACGAGAGAGGTGTCTATGCAAGTAAAGAAGGCCATCATTAGGCTGACAACAACTAAATAAACTCATCAGAGACATAACAAAAACAGCAATACAATGGAATAGAACATCCTTAAAAAGAAGGAATTAACTGTCAAGCTTAGCAACAGCAAAAGGTCTAGGAAGACAACTAAAGAGGATGAGTGCAGAATTCTGTTCATGGTGAAAAACAACGCTTTTACAACATCTAATCAATGCAAGAACACTCTTGAAGAGGTAGGCATGTCATTGTCATTGTCTCTTAAGTCTAGTTAAGGGACACCTTTATAAATATAAATGTAGAAGCAAAGTAAAAACACACCTAAAAATGCCTGCCCAGGTTTGGATTAAGATTCTTTGGCCTTATAAAACCAAGATAGCCTTGTAGCAGCATGATGGGAAGATAAAAGTATGGATAAAGAAAAGAACAACTCATGATCCAAAGCATACCATGTTGGTCATTCGGCTGCTCCCAACAAGGGGTCGCCACAGCGGAAAACCCAGTCTGATGCCCTTCCCGAAGCAACCCTCCCATTTTATTCGGGCTTGGGACGGCACTGCATCCAGTGGCTGGGGTTTGGGCACTGGCTGGGAATCGAACACTCTTTAATACATGGGACACCCCTCCCCCCCTTTGTTGAAAAAATTGCTCCTTAAATAACAGCCAAGGAAATCCAAAGCACACCATATCATCTGTAAAACATGGTAAAGATAGTGTTACAGAATAAGCATGTATGGCTGCTAATGAAACCGGGTTACTGATGTTTATTTACAATACGAGACTGCTGATAAAAGTAGCAGAATAAATGCTGAAGTGTATACTCTCTGTTCAGATTCAGCCAAATGCTGCAACACTGATTGGATGTCATTTATGCTGCAGATGAATAATGACCCAAAACATACAGTGAAAACTACCAGTTGAGGTACTTACTGTAAAGCAAAGAAGTGGAATATTCTACTCCAATACAGCATGCTTTTTACTTACTGAAGACTTAATTGAAAGCAGACCTGACCCACAAACCATCAGTAGGAGAAAGCAGCTGCAGTAAAGACCTGGCAGAATACAGTAAGGGAGCAAACCTTGGGCAATTGGGCATTTCCATGGGTTCCAGATTTCAGGGATATGATTTTCATCCAAGTATTAAAAGCAATCCTTATGTTTGTACAATAATTACAAAAAAAAAAAAACACACCCACACACACACACACATCCAGCCACACACCTATCAATGTTCCACTGTCAGTTAAATTCTGCTGGAAAGTTCGCTCCATGTTCCTACTGTCACTAACAAGCAATATAAAATAGGAAATAGGAATAAGAAATACAGATGAAATGTGTTTTCTCTGCACATGTCAGTCTCAGGCCGTAAAACGGAATGTTAATTCAGGTCAGAAGGAGTAAGCATCTCACATTTAAAGACTGGTGAGCAAGCCAGTAACTGCAGCAAGCTCGTAATTACCACATTTATGTCATTAACTCAGAGAGCTGTCTTCGCTTCATTCTTTCGCACTCCTCTTATTTTCTTTTTTCTTTTTTAAAATTGCACTTACTGCCTTTTCACATCATTTCTCTCTATCTATCTCACACCATGTGCAGCCATCTTAATTATAGATGTGGGAATTTTTTTTTTTTTTTTTACTTGACACATTTCACGAGCTCAAAATGGAGGAGGCATTTTACTTAAAAGCTCCTTCAAAAATCTTACAAACGGCTTCATAACACTACCAGTGGTTCAAATTATGGCCTCAAGTTCCATGACCTTGGTGGCAAAAAAAAATTTACTTCCTACCTGTATATTCTTTCTATCCTCCACTATCAAAACAGGCAGTTACTGTAGATATACTGCTTTTCCCAAAGGGTGAACACTGTAGTGTGACAGAGATGGGGGAAAAATCGATTCAGTTATGAATCACGGTTCTTTTGCGTAGCCATTCACGTATCGCCACATTGAATTTAAAATAAATTTTCAAAATAATATCTTTTACATTTAAAAGAACGATGAACCGGTTGATTGGTCAGCGACCACAATTGGCTGGTTTTCAGGTCAATAGGCCCTGACTGATGATAAGCGAAAGGTTCCCAGCGGCATAACAGAAACACATTTTCATGCAATTACATTATCAAAGTTCGTGTGTTAAAAGCCTCTAAACTCTGTGAGTAAATTAGTCTCAAATTCCAAAGTCACGCGTGCCCATGATAGAAGCCACACATGACCGCAAGCTCACAACATCCCGAAACATTGAAAACCTTTTTTTTTTATAATCCTACAGGTGGCGCACTCTGAACTATTTACACATTTACTTTTCAGAATTTGGCAGACGCCCTTATCCAGAGGAACTTACGTTTTTATCACATTCCACATCTGAGCAGTTGAGGGTTAAGCGCTCAACAGTGGCAACTTGTTGGTGTTGGGGTTCGAACCTGGGACTTTCTGATTAGTAGTCCAATGCCTAATCCTAATCCAAGTCCAACTAATAAGATACCCCTGCCCCACACATTTTTATGCCATGTGGTTGGAGTAAATTATTTGCGAAATTTGTATAGAAATAATAATTATGGACACGTCATGCTTAGTTGACCGTTAAACTCTTTTTGGTTTGTATTATTTAAATGCTGCCCTTGGCTTTTAAATGAGAAAACAAAAGTTATAAGGAACGGGCAACATTTAATTAATCTTGAAAAGGTTTAAAATTTTATGTAATATCGTATTGGGATATTTATATAATAGAGATTCTTATAGAATCACAGAGACTTAAACAGAGAAAACAGCTAAAAGGCATTCATAAGGACAAAGTCTATACATTATCTTCAGTGCTTTTTGAGTTCATCAGCCCAATTCATTCTATAGACACTTCTTAAAAAAAGCTTAAATGACAAGAAACAAATGAATCCCAAAATAAACACTGGCGGCACTTTTCCAAGAAGGAGAAATTTATTACGGGTGAAGTGGTGAAGCTAGACATAAATTAAGTGATGTGGCACATGGACAGGCACGTGAATAAATTAAAGGCAGGCATGTATTTAATGTTACTGGATGTTTTTAATGCATTACCCTTGATAATGATACTGCTCCTTCAAGTAATTCAGAGCAATTTGTTTAAAGAAAATTTATGAACATATAATTTGTATAATATGGTATATATTGTATTATGTTATACTATTATTTTTATATCCATGCTATTATATGTTGTTCTGAGGATGTGCCAGATTCATCTCCCAAAACCACCAAAGACCCAATACATTAATGTTAAATCAACTTTAACATTATAACAAATTCTTAAGCATGTAGTGTACCTAAACACAGAAACACAAAAAAGCTGAAAGACAATTAGAATTCATGAATCTACCTTAACTACATTATTCATACAACAGTATAAACTCATCCCCATTAGCTTCTAATGTATAAAGCAATCCTTCTTTCTCTTTTTCTTAATGATATGTAACAAAGACCATCACACACACCGTTCCATCATAGCAGTAGATTCATTGCTTAGTGATTTCAGTGTCATGGCTACAGCATGAACACGGATTTTGTTCCAGAAACATATAACAGATTTTGTAGTCCATATTGGGCCCTGATCCTGATTTTGTTTATATCAGCTAATACCTCTCTATATAGACAATAAATTATTTCATGCCTCAAACTGAATTGGTTTTAGCTATTCTTTTAATTACCGTGCATAATGTCTTACCAAATGTCTGATTCCTATTGTGATTGTGCAGCCTGTCCAGTAGCTAAATAAAAGTGTAGATAACAATGGTTATTGCTTTTTTATAACCCAGCCTAACAATCCCAAGGAAAGGCCAGGTGAATAACAGAAAAGGTGAAAAGGACAGGGTTTAAAAGGAAGAAATTTCAGATATACAGTATCTACTTTACAACAACTCTACAAAGTTTTTTTTTCATTCACTGACGCATCCTTCCTGATGCTGTGTTGGAAAAACAGGAGGATGTCATAGGAAGTCACTAGGGAGTATCCAGGAAGCCGTATGCAGCTTGAGACATACCACATCAGTCACTTACCAGTCAATTAGTGTTGGCTCTAATGAAGTGTTGCACAACATTAAATAAAGATGCTAAAGCAAATAGAACCGACTTATACGCTTAACTTGCATTTAAAAGTCATTGCTGCATATCCTACTTTAATACAGAGGGATTTTTTAATTAAATAAGTGATATTATTTTATATGGCTTTATCCTAGCTTGCTCTCTTTAAGTTGTTTTATGTTTATCTCATATACTTCATAGTAATAATACATTGAATATGTGGTTGTAACTAAAACACAATTTAAACCTGACAAAGTAATCCATACTGTATACTGTAGAGTGCCATAACTCATTGCAAATTTTATAATTTGGAGCCAATCAATCGGGTTTTACTCTCGTTCATTTTCTTATGAGTAATTTTACAACCACTCAGGAATACAAGGAGCACGACTGTAGTGGTAAAAATAAAAGGTGAGTAAACTATTAATTATGTGATCAAAGTAAGGCAGACCACAACATACTGGTTAAAAAAAAAAAAAAAGAAGAAATGTGAACTGAAGGTGAAACGCATTGTTAAACAGCAGAAAGAAAGGAATAAACATAGCTGAAGTCCATGATGTTTATTAATCACCATTAAGAGTATACAGTAAAACAAATAAAGACAGCATGGAAGCCCCCCATTAAAAAGCTTGGAAATCTTTCATGCATTTTAATAAGTAAAAAGGAGAAATGTTATAAAAAAACAATGAATCACATCACTTCCTAGCTAGCCCTATAATAATATTCACATCACAGTTTAATGTTGGTTTTTTTTCTCACTTTGTGTACAAGGTTTTTTTGCCGTGTATCCATGGTGTCAAACTTTAACTGATCTGGCTGACACAAGAGACGATGTGATAGTGACAGTTGTAGTACCGTAAACGCAGCACAATACACTATGGTTTAATCTGGCAAAGCAATATCAACACCCTGAGTTACTAAGAGGACTTTCTAGGAATAATTGTAAAGTTGCCTTCACACAAGTCAAAGGTAGATAAACGTTTTTTTTTTTGTTTGTTTTTTTTACAGGTGGGAAAAGGCTAGTCAGAGGTGGGGAAGTACTGGTTAAGTACTGGTCAGAGGTGGGGAAGTACTGGTTAAGTACTGGTCAGAGGTGGGGAAGTACTGGTCAAGTACTGGTCGGAGGTGGGGAAACGCTAGTCAAAGAGGGAAAACGCTAGTCACAAAAACCGCCATTTCATATTTAGCTCCAAAGCTTTGGAATAGCCTTCCAGACAGTGTTCGGAACTCAGACACAGTTTCCCAGTTTAAAAGTAGACTCAAGACGCATCTCTTTAATCTGGCATACGCGTAACTCATCCCATAACTTTATACTTCAGTACATCTATCCTGAATGGCAACTACGCTAATTCTCTCTATTTGTTCTGTACTTTTCTACCCATCCCGAGGCATCTTAAGATTGTACCAGCTTTAGTACACAAAGGCCAACCCTGCGAGGATCCTGAGGCATCCAGAGAAGAACCAGCTCCAGCTGTATTCTGCCTTATTATGATTGGAGCTACACATCCTGCTCCTGTGCTCCCAGTGATCCAGACCCCATCTGCCCTCTGCACCTACTGACTTATCCCTATGCTGAACTGGACTTCATGTTAATTTAAAGAATTTGTTATATTGTACTTTCAGCTGCATAAAACACATGATGTTATATCATCTCTATCTGTTATCACCCAAACGAGGATGGGTTCCCTGTTGAGTCTGGTTCCTCTCAAGGTTTCTTCCTATTGCCATCTCAGGGAGTTTTTCCTTGCCACTGTCGCCGTCACCCTTGGCTTGCTCATCAGAGACATTTCATTCATTCATCTTATTATTATCTAGACACATTTTTCTCACACGTACACAATTTATTATTACGATTATTATTTTTATTATTATTATTTTTAAATAAATTTCTTTCATTTTTGTGAAGCTGCTTTGAGACAATGACCATTGTTAAAAGCGCTATATAAATAAAATTTAATTGAATTGAATTGAATAGTCAAAGGAGGGGACACACTAGTTAGAGACGTATGTGCATTTAGACTTCACCACAACCCTGATGGGGAGTATACTGTACAAACATGTTTCCCAAAATGACGGGCTTTTCATGAATACTACTATCATATGTAAATGCCCAAATAAATATAACAGTTTCTGAATAACTGTTCGATCCAGCTTGATAAATCAATGCAATGTATCATATCTTAAATAGCACATTTTTTAAATCAGCTTGCAACCTCCATGTTAAAACTATCCTGAGCACAAACATTGTTGTAGTTATACAGGTGATTTCCTCTGTCGCTGTATGACATCAAATGGCTGATGCACCCTGAGTGAACCACACTGAGTGATGCTACAAAGAAACGACTATTTTGGAGATGCTGACCAAAAGACCTATGCCTGAAGTCATGTTGGTGTGAAGGGGAAGGAGATTGCAGCCATGATGCCTTTTCTTCCCTGCACTCAAGCTTTTGTGAGCCGCCAGAGTGGAGAGTTTACAGAGTGGCAGGCCTTTAGTTAGAGATTATCTCACACTTTGTTGCCACCAAGACCTTAATACATCCTGCCTTTCAATGCCAAGGTCTGTAAAAGGCCTGTCTCTTAAAGATGGGGGTAAACCCTTTAAGCACCTGAAACAATGCAACCTGAGCAACCTTAAGTAACCTCTCCGAAGGGAAGTGAGGAAAAGAGATTTGACCAATACTGTATAATATAGTTCAGTTACTTGAGATATTTTATTTCACTATTCTACAAACCTTTCTTGAAAATTAAGCAAACTGAGTGGGTGTAAATTAATAGTGAGTGAAAAATGGATCTTTCTATGTCTGGATCAAGGAAGTTGTTTATTCTTTTTGCACTTGTTTGCAGACTCTCAATTAAATAAACAGCTGTTAATTAAATAGATTTAAAAAATAAATGCCCGGGTCCAATGTTCTTCATAACATTTAGAGATCGCTGTATGTTAATAAATGATCTTCTACAAAAACACATTATGTGTCAGTCCTTGTATGCATCGCAAGAAGATGATTTATTTCTATTATTTTACAGCATGTTTTAAAGCATAATGAATTGGACAAACTAGCAGCCATGTGGCCTGGGACAGGCAGATGATTGCCAGAAACAAGAGTAGATTTATTAATCGAAAAAAGGCTGTATCATGGAACTGACTGACCATTTAAGAACACAAAAGATGATCTGTTTTATATTGCGATCACAATTTTATATGATCCTTTTATATTTAGTATCACAAATTTCTATCATGATAACGAAACTGCAACATTTTTATAGCCTTAGATGCAAACATATATGAATTTAAATTCTATTTATAAATAATTATAGAATTTTATAAAAATTATTTTTTTTTTCAAACCTGTTTTTCTCACTTTTAAATAATATATTAATGTATATAAGAATAGACTTGTATAAAGAAACTTGATTATTTTATTGTATAAGACTAAGAATAACTATGCTTTACAGTTATACAAACATGGTAAAGTACAGTATGTCCATACACCAAGTTGCTCATCTGGGCTCAACAACGACAGATGTTGCTATTGCAAGTCAGTCAGGTAGCTGTGACAGTTTTGCTCCATTTATGGACAAAGGACACGTGCGCAGACATGTGCAAAGCAACAGATGGGCTACTGTCAGTAATTCTATACCTAGAAAATGGCTAGTGAGCGTATACAAGGTGCATGCATCTTTCCTCATACTCAGGGCTCCCAACCAGTGGGAAATGGGATAATTATTAGCTTGCTACAGAAGGATAAAAAGGTACAGGGGGCATTTTTTTCTGTCAAATTTGGCAAGTGAAAAATAGTGGATCAGATATTTGAGAAAGAGAAAATGCTGTGGTTTTGTCTAAGTTGTCTTTAGTCATGTTTTTCAGTATTTAAAAGCATTTACTTTAAAGGCTTAACCAATTTAAAGGAGCTTTTAAAAAAAAAAAAGAAAAAAAAATATTTTGAAGGAATACTGACTGACGCTTAGGCTTTTATTAAATGAGTCAGCATGAGCAAGTGGTTTTATGCCATCTATAGTAAAACCATTAGTGTCCAGATTAATAGACAGATAATGTCCAGATAAATTCAATTAAAATTTATATTCCACTTTTAAGATTTTATTTTGACAACTTCATATTTCAGTCTAAGTTTTTTTTCTAAGCTTTTTTTCTTTTCTCAAGTAGGTTGTTTATGACAAAAATCGAGGATTTTCAACTTGTCAGATTCTCATCCTTTTACCGCGAAATCAACATAGCTACTTAAACAGAAAGGCAGCATGAAAAGTAGCCATTTTCTGCACAAAGGACTTCAGCATCTCAGTCCCACACATGACTAAGTGTTTCTCACAAAGCTGACTTTGAAATGAGCACAACACACTTGTGTGCTGATCGTGAGTGGGCTCAGTTTACAAGAGAACCGAGTTCACTACGCCGGCTCGTTGTTTTATCTTTCCATCAGTAATCAAGTTTCCACCCAAGGAATAACGTGAAAGGTATTTTAACAATTTAAATTGTTTGCGGGTAATATCTGTCATGCTGACATAGCGGCATTACTACAGTAGGTTTAACTTTGTAAATCGATAGTAGAAATAATTAAAAATTACCCAGACATATTATAGCATGGGCATTACCAATTATTTGCCTCTCATACAACAACCAAAAAGCATATGTCTAACTAAGACTAAGAAAAATGTCTATTATTGTATTATTATTATTATTATTATTGTTAACATATCTATGGCCTAACCATTTTATTTAAATTAATATAGGGAATAGGGCATTCAGTACTCATTCCACTTTAAACAGTACAATTCATATACCTCAAATCACAAGGTTATAGGATCATATAACAATTAAAAGCTATGCTGCAGAGAACATCTTGTGCAAAGCATCGGAGTTTTATTACAGAAACAGGCATATATAAAATAAAATATTTAAATTAAACTACAGCAGAACAGAAACTAAAGAAGCGGTCTCTTGTTATCTTAAATTATGGTGTAATATGGATATTGTTCGCTAAGTAAAACAGGTTTGAGAAACTGGTTAATATAATATGCACAGTAGATCTGTAGTTTTATGTGGTTGCAGCATTTTTTAAGCTTGCAACATTTTTACAGACAAAGCAAAATCTAAGCAACAACAGGCTTTGCAGGACAGGACATCATTATGCTATGCAATTTCAGATGCCAGCAGAAAAGTTCACAAACTTTTTGAAATCACATTTTCATTTTACGGCTCCCATTATGCATATAAAATTGATTCCTATTCACAGCTTAACTTTGCCAGTTATGGCTGTAAATAGGAATAACCAGTGAACAGCCATAACTTTAACACCACATTAACATTAACACAATAACATCATCAGTTGTCACTACAGCTCACCCCCAGAGGCCATGTGGAGTCATGCCCGCGGGGCCAGAGGCACCCTGGTGACACAAAAGAAACTATACAATATTGGACATAATGCTTTGCATTGTAATGTTATGTCAGATAATATATTTTTTTATATATCTTTCTGCACTTTATTATTATTATTGTTATTATTATTATAGTATGTTCTTGATGTTCCAACCCGTCTATACAATGCTTCTAAATGACAAAAAACTAGACAGACTGTTGTAAATGATCCTGTTTAGCAATCAGACAAGTCTTCATGAGCGAATCTGCTGGGGCACCACTTTGTGCTAAAAATGCTGATTAATCCAGTGTCATGCTTTACTTTGCCCATATGGATTAAGGCAGTAGTAAGCTGCAAGAGGAGCAGCTTGGCCACTGATGGTTTTAGGATAAGTGATGCAGACTGCACAGTGCATAAAATACATAAAATCACCTAATGCATGCAAAGACATGATTAGCTTTTTTTTATCAATTGCACAATACTGTACATTAACATACCAATCACTGATCTTAATACATGCAAAAAAATAAAAAATAAAAACGTGGGCAAAAAAGTCCCCCATGATTCAATAGTCCCAGAAGATCCACATTTAGCAGCAACAATTTGGGGTAATCTTTACCTGTATGACTGTATTACATCGCTGTGGACGAATTTTGGCCCTTTCTTCTTTACAACATTGCTTCAGTTCATTAAAGTTGTTGGGTATTTGCTTATGCACAGCTCTCTTAGGGTCCTGCCACAGCATTTTAATTGGATTGAGATCTGGATTTTGACTTGGCCTTTCCAAAACCTTGATTCTTTTATTTCTCAGACATTCTAATGGAGTAATGGAGATTTACTGGTGTGCTTCGTGTCATTGTCCAGTTGCTCATGACCTAATTTTAACCAAGCTGTAGCTGTCAAACAGATGGCTTCACATTTGCCTCTAGAATACTCTACAGAATAGTTCATGGTCAACTCAGTGACTGCAAGGTGACCAGGTCCTGTGGCAACAAAACAAATCCAAATCTTCAACCCCTCCACCTCTGTGCTCGACAGCGGATATGAGGTGTTTCTGTTGAAATGCGGTTTGGTTGTTGCCGAATATGGTGCTGGGCATTAAGGCCAAACAACTCCACTTCAGTCTCATTGGTCCCTGGGGCATTGTTTTGGGAGACTTGTGATTTGTTCTTATGCAGTATTAAGAATCTTCTATTTGTGCTGTCATGTACTTTAACATTCAACATGCTCAGTGACGCCTGTAGGGTCTAAGATGTAATATTTTTATTTTGTATCTTGTATTTTTTTGTATTTTTTTGAGCATTGCACAATCTGACCTTGGGGTAAATGTAAATAGTTTTATAACCTTTTTTTCAGCAAACTGACAAAAAGGCTGATCATCCATTAATCAAGGGCAGATTATTACCAGCACCCGGATGCAACAAGGCTCTTAGATCATGTGGAAGCAGTTAGGGGGTACTAACAGTAGTTTTGCCCACATGTTTTTTTTTTGTTTCATTTTTTTATTGTACAATCAAATAATTTTAATATTATGATATAAAAAATATATAGAGTTAAAAGATGAAATACTAACTTTTAAACATAATTTGATATTATATACAGCATATTATATACAGGATATTAATAATATCAAATATATTTAAAAATATATATTAATAAAATTATTATTTTTTTAAATACATTTATAAAAAATACAATTAGATGAAAAATTATCTACATTTAAATTTATATATATATATATATATATATATATATATATATATATATATATATATATATATATATATATATAAAGTACATGACAGCACAGAACAATAATGTTGTAATAATCCAAATAACTTTACAGATCTTCATGGTAAAGGGTTTAAACAATGTTTTCCATGCATGTTCAATTAAGGACTGCTGATGTGTCTAGGGCAATAAATTGCCATGTCCGCACTGTAAGACGCCTAAGACAGCGCTAAGGGGAGACAGGAAGGACAGCTGATCATCCTCGCAGTAGAAAACCACGTGTAACAACACCTGCACAGGATCGGTACATCCGAATATCACACCTGCGTGACAGGTACAGGATGGCCACAACAACTGCCCGAGTCACACCAGGAACACACAATCCCTCCATCAGTGCTCAGACTGTCCGCAATAGGCAGTCCATGAGGAGGAGATGCACTGCAGTACTTCAAGCAGCTGGTGGCCACACCAGATACTGACTGGTACTTATGGTGTTGACTCTTTTAGTGTTTATACAAATATTTACACACACACACACATATATATATATATATATATATATATATATATATATATATATATATATATATCCATAATCTAGAAACAAAAATGGGAAAAAATAGGACTTATTCAGGACTTGTAAAATTTAGCACTTCTGTTCTGTAGCCATGTTATCAAGCTGATATCAAGCTCCTTGCATACCATGCTACCTTGGATGTTTGATGCCATGAAAGAAAACTCCACTTTGTGCATGTTATTTTGCATTACAATTAATAATTCAGTCTGTGCAGTATGTCGTTTATGTGGTACTCAACTCTTACGTATCATCTTATACAAGGTAAGTTTTGGGAAAACTGTCTATAGTGTCAAAAAATTCTATTTTCTTTTGTACCATTCTACAGTCCATCTGTATACAGTATATGGTGGAGGAAGAGGAATGGTTAAGTTGGGGAGTGGAAGACTACAGGGACAGAGACCATGATCATTGGTCCCTAATGAGATTAGGGCTACTCTAATTGATGATGTGATAAATCATGGCCTCTTCATGAGAAAGGTTAGACTGAAGGTGCAGACAAATCTTCCAAGCTCAAGAGTGGTATTTATCGTGCTAATTTTTCTACAAATGAACAGGTAAGATGTGGCCTTCTATAACATCATCTTACTGAACTACATTTCACAAAAAAAGGGGTAATTCTGCCATCTTTTCTAGCAACCTACAGTACCATAGGGTGTACAGTAGAGTGTAGGTTTTTAACACTCAACAGTGAACTGCAGTTGTTGATATGGTCATTTTCAACAATGCTATACTTAGAGAGATTTGGGAACGAGTCTTGGCAGACAATGCTGCGTTAGCAAATACCTACGATCTTAGAAAACACCTCACTGTATTTATATGGTAAAAGGTACAATGTATTTTACCACACCCATGTCCTACCCAAGAATGACATCACCTTTCCTCTAACCTCACTCGCCCTTACTCAAGAATTCTTTTCCTCATGTACTATAATTGGAAGGTCTATAATCAGGTCTATAATCACCATCCACATTATCAGATGTTCCTCCTGGATGCAGTTAATACTGTATGCCATGAAGTATCTGTAGAAGATTGTGCCTGATGGATTGGGCATTTAGAGAGGTTTTTAAAGTGTACGGTACAAGGGATGGTATAAGGTGCTGGGCTTTTGACTTTATCCCGAGGACTGGGTTGACTAGCTATGATGTACTGTTGATGTTTACCAAATAGTACTCTATATTTAGTAGACTCCTTCTGTTAAATTACTTTGAAGACAGCCAAGAAGGGCCATTATTATTTTGTTTTTGGAAACTTGAGGTTATGTACGTAAATAATACAATTTGTGTAATAAAAATAAAAACTCGTGATTTTGTCTGGTGACAGGTCGAGTCAGTAATATGGTAAAAACGTATTGGTGGGCTTAGTATAGCTACATGTTGGTAAATTTTTCTAAGAACTGTTAAAGTTTTTAGAAAAATATATCAGTTTTGAGAGATGGGTATAACCAATTTTGAAATAAATAAATAAATTTACTGTCACTCACTGATTTTATTTACTTCTTCACATAGTTAAGTTTAATTTTAGCTGCTTACATTTATGTTGTTTATTCGTGGTTGTTATTTATTTTTTTCATCATTGTACAGCACTTTGGTCAACTCCGGTTGTCTTTGAAATGTGCTACATAATATAAATATGTATATAAATTTAATTCATATGAAAAACAAATAAAAATCACATTACCCACTACTGAACAGAGCTGTAAGGTACAGTACTGAAGGTAACTATACAGTAGTTCATTCACGAATGTAGAGATAAACTACTACAGTAAATGTAGCTGCAATTCTGAGTTCGGTTATTGAAAATTCATTCAATTGCTCTTTTTATAGCAATTTACATTTGATATACTACATTGCTTTTTTAACTTTGGCAGTCTGCACTTGTTTTCTTATTAGAATAGCAGCTTCACTCACCATACCCAACTTCCTGAGACAAACATGTTGCATAGTACCGCAACATTTTCTATGCATCGATTTATGTAAGATGTCAAACTGTTGTGACATTTACCATCACACAATTGTAAAACATGCAGATCATAACCAGCTTTGCAGAAACATACTGTACGAGTTATGCAGATATAAACTACAGATATGCAAATATAGAAATGCATTTGACTTATAATTGCATGCGGACACAACCTCAGAACAAAACAGATGAAGAAATGAACTCTTTCAAGGTCACGGAAAGAACTCAAGATCACTGGAAAAAAAAACCTTAAATGAACTCCTTCAAGGACACTGCAGAGTCTTTGCTCTATTTAAAATTCAATGCAGTGGTTTAGTGGATAGAGGGAGACGGTCAGGTCAGAGATGTACATGTGCATAGATCATTCCGAACAGAAAAATAAACTCTAGAAAAAGCTTCTGCTGTCAGACACATTGTAAGGTTTCTATTGTGCAAAAACACAATATGGAGAGAGAGAGAGAGAGAGAGAGAGAGAGCGAGAGCAAGAGAAAGAATCATTGAAAAAAATAAAATAAATAATAATAATAATAATCATAATAATAATAGAAGCAACTTTTATAGAAGAGTCAGGGTTGGCCATTAGAATTAAAAACCTAATCCTAACATTATTTGATTACATGATGTGATGTGATATGATGCTAACCTTAACAAATCTCCAGATCATTCTATGTATACCAGTGAGCTAGCGGACAAACTCCTCAGAATCACTCTAGGGCAAACTAGAGCTGGTCATTTAATTAATGCATCATTTAATTAAAAGATTTGCCTAAAAAAAGATTATTGAGAAGAAGATAGCAAAAGTTGCTTTTAACTTTGCTTATACATTATATTCATCTTAGGTCCCATTTATTACACGCAGTTCGGATAAAAGAAAAAACTAAATTAACTACAGCGGTACCTCAGCATACAAATTAAATCAGTTCTTAAGGTCAAAAATCTGTATTGTGATATGAATGAGTCCTTAAGAAATAATGTAAATACAGATAATCCGTTTCAGCCACCTAAAAATATTACCAATGTTACAAAAATGCGCAATAGTGAAAGCAATGTTGTGGGCTGACTGGGTTGAAAAAGCTTTTGCTGACTGAAAAAAAATCATAAAATTCATAAAAACTAGCTTTGCTTGTCTTTCTACTGAGGCAAACACGCTTTAAACAGCTCCCGGACGTACGCTGATATAAGGTTCGTTCACTAGTATTCAATAGAAAATGCTTCGTATGCCGATGCCAATTTCTTGCTTAAGGCAATCATTCGTAAGGGCATGCATTCATACAGTATGCCGGGGTTTCGCTGTATTTGATTTCATTTATGACAACCTACAACATTGCTTTTGTTAGCTCCTTGTCAAACCCTATGTTTTTTAGCGATGTATGCCTGATAGCCTGGACATGAAATCTGCTTGCTAACAAAAGAAATGTTCTTTAAACCGAGCTAAATTTAGGTTCTGGCTGAAAACATGGTTCTCCTCCAGGGCACCTGACACTGATGTTGCATGTTGAAACTCTGCAACAAACAATATAACTTATTCTTTATAGTAAAAATAAGTACGCCATAGTGGTAGTAGGTCATAAATACGAGACACTAAAGCCCTGGATTTAACAAGATTCTTTTACAAAGACGAGGTCAAGCTGAAGCCTGTGAGAAGCAGTTTACAGAATCAGGTATTATGTGGAAGAATATGTAATAAATAAATAAGGCAGAAGCTTGTCATAATGATCAAGAAGCTTTTTCTTCTCCGTTTGTTAAGAAAACGTCTAGTCCGCTACCCTCTTTCTGCTATACAATATAGTTATAAATAACAAGCACACTGAGGACATTCTGAAAGTCATTCTTTTTACTCTATTTCTTTCTGTATTATTTTGTAGACTTTTTAAGGCTCTATGTATTCCAGTAATTTAATTATGGATAAAATAACTGCCGATTTGCAAATAACCTTTTAAGCTTTAAACCCTTTTACTTTTTTACATGCAGTCACGTTCAAAAGTTAATACCAAGTAAGCGATCAGGGGAAAAGGGCCGTAGTCCAAGGACCAAGAAGACGATGGTCACTCTAAAAGAGCTCCAGTGTTTCTCTGTGGAGAGAGGAGAACTTTTTTAGAAGTAAAACCATCTTGTACAGTAGCATCATACTTAAAAAAGGCCTGATGCTATAATTGGTCCCAACGGTGCTTCAAAAAATAATTATTTGTTTCTTATGGTCTGAGAGTCCTTCAGGTGCCTTTTGGCAAACTCCAGGTGCCTCTCATGTGCCATTTACTGAGGAGTGGTTGTTTGTAGATTTAAAAGAAATAAAATAATGAATTTAAGCCATTTTGAAATAAGGCTGTAACATGTGGAAAAAGTGAAGCGCTGTGAATACTTTCCAGGATGCACTGTATATCATTTGATCATCCAATCTTAGTTGGTCTCAGTAATAGGCAAATACATTCTCAAACAACATATAACTTTTTTCACAATGCCATTATTTATTTAACAAACATAAAGCTAAAAAGGCTTTAACATAAACATGTTGTAAACATGTAACCTGGTTCACTTAAAAAACTTCATCCGTGCAACATTAATAACTAGTCACATATACAGAGATGGAGATTAGGGACGGTACTGTTAATAGGGGTCCAATCATCATTTTTAAGATAAAACTCTTAATAATAATGTGCAGGAAAGAATTAGCTAATTAACAAGCTTGTGTTCTAATGTAGTTTGTAATAGTGTTTAGTCAACCATATGATTGGGAAAATAGCTTAAGACTTTCCTAGTAGGACTTTAGTCTTGTAAGTTGACTTTTCCTGGTCTTCTATTATTATTTTTATTAAAGACTTTTTTTGCACTTAAAATTTAATGATTATAACCATTTTAATGCCCTTAAACTTAAATTTCCCACCGATTTAAGTGATACTTAATTTTATTTTTTTTTATTCACTGCAGTGCATAAGCAAACAGACAGTCATGGTAATGTAAGGTAATAATGGTTATGCTTTGAAATGTGCGAGTGCCGATATGCTAACATATCGGCACTCGCACATTGTTTATCTGTGGAACATTGTATAACTGTAGATAACCGGTGTATATCTGAGATTTGTGAAATAAAAATCAGACAGGTTGACATATTTCCAGAGTAAAAATCATGTTTGTAAAAATATAATAATATAATAATAATATTATCTAATGACTGTTGGTTGTTTTTTTATATGATTTTCTTCCCATGATATTAACCTTAACATGCTTCCTTCACTGTCTTCTTCATTCTTTATACGGCAATCTTTTTGTGGTTTTCTCTGGAATGTGTACTGACCATGCAAATGACGTGTGCTTTTTTATACCGCATCCTGGACGGGCCCCCAAACGGTTGAGTTTAAAATTTGATGAATAAACTGCTAGCTGTCTGCTGTAATTCGATACGCTATCATGAAAGAACGTTCGCCACCCATCAAGCGTATGTGATTGTGTCTCTCTCGATATGGGCATGCGTTGCAGCACAGCGGATGGAGCCAGAGGTTAATTCGATACATTTTAAACTTAACAGTGACTAAGTGATGCAGTAATAAAAAGTGAAAAGTTTTTAGTACATAACAGATTGGTGTGTGTGTGTAAATAGACACTGATAATATGAGAAACGATGGCATCACTTAAAGCCAGGGGTTTGGGATAAAATAAACATTTTTAGTCATTTTTTTAAACACAGCTAATTTCCCAAAACCTTTATATAACCACAAAATAATTACAATATACATTGCTTTTAAACTTTGGCTATGAAATCTTATGCCCATCCAAAATTAATTATGTAAAATAAACCATAATACCCATAAGAATGACCTAATTAGTTAATATTTTTAAATTTACTGTAAGCTTCCAATTAAAAGTTTGGACACAGTAGATTATATACACATGTTGTACTATTTATGAAACATTGTCCAACATTTGAATGTAAAACGGCTTTGACCTGTTTAACAATATTTTAGTCACTATAAATTGTTTTTAAAAAATAACAATCCTTTATTAAATTAGTATTGTAATTATTGGCATACCATTGTGGTCTGAAGTAATAAAACACCTGCTGTTATAAGGAAATGATGCACTTAAAGGTGGATTGTTCTCCTGTAACAACACAGCCCATCATGATCGATTCCTTGTCTGGAAAATTGCACGGAGGCGCTGGACCACAGCTTCCACAGCAAAATTACATATGCAGGCGCGATTACTTTGGCGCCTGAGTCTTATGTTTTTTAACCGAGGTAATCTGTTTTCCTATGTTATTTCATTATATCATATAATCCGTATTCCATAAAATACAAGACAAGGTCAGCCATAAATCTAATTTATACATATACCATAATATGTACAGAAGCATAATATTATTGTATAAGACATAATGCACAGTAGCAAAACTTAGGTTACCTAAGGTATTATTCCAGTGATATATTTATATTTGGTCTGCATCACAATGTTAAAGGATGAAATTTCAATGCAAAGCTAAAATGATGTAATGATAACATAACTGTTATTTTATACAATATTTTAATAAAATATGTAATTATAACTTGGCTACATTTAATTTAACAATAATAGTATGATTTGCACATATTTATTATTACATAGTGCTAGCAATCTTTGATACTCCATACTACCACAATACACAACAATGCCATGTGTGTACCCTATAAAATCCTTCACTACCTGCAGGTGTAGCCTATCAAAATCTACCATTTAATAAATTACTTCCTTAATTAAAATATTGAAATTACCTTTTTAATTTGCAAGTATTCTTCATATTGAATAGCATGGTTAAGTAAAGTGAAGACAATGCAGGATATCTAAGGCTGTATAATTGGCCTAGTTCTTTGGGTAAAAAAAAAAAAGTTTATTCATCTTTTCATCTGTCAATTACTGTGACTGTGGTGCCATCAAATCACTGAAGCAAATAAACAGAATAGAATAGTTAGCGCTCTCCCTCATGCGTGATTAGCAGGTCTATGACGTTACCAGAAAAGCTGTTCTTGTAAAAAGTGTTCTTGTGAAAAATATATATATACTGTATATATATATATATATATATATATATATATATTGGTTTATATACACTACCGTTTAAAAGTTTTAGAACACTTGCAAATTTCTTTTTTTGTTTAGCGATTTATTTTCTACATTCTACAACAATACTGAGGATTTCAAAACTATAAAATAACACATATGGGATTAGGTGATTACATAACAACAACAAAAACAACAGTTAGTTGTTATTTTAAGACACAGAGGTCAGCCTTTCTGTAATAGTTCTTGCAAGAACAGTATTGTCAAGTGCATTTGCAAAATCCATCAAGCACCATAATGAAACTGGCTCTCATGAAGGCCATCGCACGAGGGCGAGACCAAAACCTACCTCTGCTGCAGACGAGAAGTTCATTTAGAGTTATCAGCCTGAAAAATGACCAATTAACAGCACCTCAGATTAGAGGCGTTATGAAGTCTTAACAGAGCAGAAGTAGCAGAAACATCTCAATATCAACTGTTCAAAGGAGATTAAAGCATTTTTTGGACGCCTTCAGCATTCCTTTACAATGTAGAAAGAAATAAAAATCAGGAATGATCATGGAGTTAGAAAGTGTTCTAAAACTTTTGAACGGTAGTGTGTGTAGATATTATGATGCTCTTGAGATGCATTGATCATTTGTCAATGTGGAATATCAAAATAAGTAAGTACTGCAAATTACATGAATAGACAATAAAACAAATGCTAGATTCATATTTAAACCTTGCACTTCCCTGGTCCAGGTTCGATTCTCGCCTATTTGTGCATGAAGTTTGCATGTTTCATTTTAGGATAACCTGACATGCAGGTTAGGTTAATTGGCATCCTCCAAATTGCCTATAGTATGTTAGTGTGCTCTGTGATGGAATGGCACCCTGTCCAGGATGTACTCCGCCTCGTGCCCTAAGTTTTCTGGGATAGGCTCCAGGCCCCCACATCCCTGTATACAGGATAAAGCGGTATAGATGGTGAGTAAGTACTTCCATTTTTTTCCTTTGTTCTGTAGAATATTAATAAAGCTCCAATATAGACACTTTTCCAGTAACTCAGTGCTACACATTACATTATGAGAGATGCTGTATAATATGTTCATGTCTTTTATGTAAGTATTGTGGCGTCAGTCAACACCGCATCATTTATAAAGATGCAAAGTAAAATAGAAAATATCAAACCTAATTTGCCATCAGTTTGACATATGCAACAAATACTCTTGACACTGATACTGACTGACTGATTTAAGTGCTTATAGGTTTAGTCAGTAAATACTTAAACATGGATTAAAAACTTCCAAATTTGTTGTAATGTAAATACCAAGTGCTGTTTTATGATCCGTATGATCAGTAGAGGCTGTTCTGCAACAGCTCATCATTCTTACCCCCACACACCTACGGTTCCTACTCAGCCTGTCACATTGAAGCTGCAAATCTGGAGGTCAGTGCCATCTGTCCATAGCGGCAAAACGCTGTGTCCCTGTCTCTGCAACTGTCCCTGCCATCCCTTATTAACAAAAATTCAGGGAATGTGCGAAAATCTCATCGGAGTGAAAGTTGAGCTTTAATAGGGAAAAGGGCAGGAAGTAGTTTTCACACTATTCGGACTCGCACGAGGACAGCACACAAGAGTCCAAGCTTTATATGAAGAATTGCTGTCCTCTCCACGCACCCTCTACAACACAATTAAAACACAAGAAGGCAAAAGGAAGGAATTATTTATAGAGGACGCAGCCCAGTTGGCAAGAACAGAGCTGCCACATTCCTCGACTGTTGTTTCCACCTGCCGAGGCGCTAAACCTAACCGCATGAAGACAGAGTTGTCACATAGGCATGCACACACACATACTCACACAGAGCATGGCATTTTCTTAACACCACTCCGCTAAAACAATTGTTTTCATAGACAAAAAGAAAAAAAAGGTAAAGACAGACTTCCAGTACACCGTATACGGTAAAAGAGAGACGTAGAGTTTGACTTACTCAGCTTGACATTCATGTCAAATCCAAACAGACATCGATCACACAGAGGAGTAATCACTGTTCAGCATCAGTACAGACTCAACAAGCCCAGCACGATTGCAAGAGGCACTGCACACACAGCCCATACCATGTCAGACAGAGATGGGGGGGATAAGAAAAATGGCCTGGATGGGAAAACTGCAGAGCGAAAAAGATTATGGGTGGGATTTGATGTGTCTTAATTAAAGACAAATATTCATTAAGGATTAATATTATTTTGTCACGAAGAGGATGGGATTGAGACTGAGAGAGAGAGAGAGAGAGAGAGAGAGAGAGAGAGAGAAAGAGACTGCAAGCAAAAAAAGCAAGTAGATTCTCACTAACTTTTACGCCCACAACCCCCCCCCCAAAAAAAACACCTCACCCAGGGGGAAAAAGCATGCCTCATCTTCTCGAGACAGATGAGGAAAACCGGCAGGAAGATGCCACTTCGCATTAAATGTCGGGGGTGGGAGGGGAGTCTGACAGACTTTCAAGGACACCCACTCGTTCAGGATGATTAGTGACTATCAGACTTGAGCCAAAACATTGGGAGTCCTTCATAAAGTACATGAACTATTATATATTTTTTATCCTACGATGGCCTCTTAAATACTGACTCATGTGACCTTTATTTTTTAAAAGACAGCAAAGGTCAAAAATTACATTCTTATTATTATTTCACATATACTATATGGACAAACCTGCGATAAAACCATTGTATTCAAATCCATACATTTCAAGTATTTCCACCATTTGGAGTTGGCCCCCCTTTTGCAGCTATTACAGCTTTCAAGCTTGTTGAAAGGCTTTAGACAAGACTTTGGTGTTTCTGGGGGGATTCGTGCCCATTCATTCTGTAGAGCATTTATGAGGTCAGGCGCTGATGTTGGACAAGCAATCTTGCAATCTCCGTTCCAGTTCGTCCCAAAGGTGCTCAGTAGGGTTAAGGTCAGGGCTCTGTGTGGGCCAGTCAAGTTCTTCCACACCAAACTCATCAAACCATGTCTTTAGGGTTCTTGCTCTGTGCACTGGGGAGTCATATTGGAATAGAAAAGGGATAATAGACCTGATTAAAACACTTGAATTCAATAATTAACAGGTTTGGCCAAATACTTTTGTACATACTGTATAGTGTATCAGTCAACACATGGGTAGTGTTATTTTTAGTTTTGCAATGGAGCTACAATAATAGCATAATGCAAACCAATGTTAGTATAAAATTACAAATTACTCCCTGAAGGAGATGCGAACATTTGCAGAGTTTAAACATTCGCACTGCTTTAAACATACTTAAAGTGAAGGGCAGAGAAAAAAACACCAATCCTTCCTCTTTTTATTTTATTTATTTTGGTGCGATTAAAGGAAACTGGAGAGCCTGAAGGAAACCTACACTGACACAAGAAGAACATGAGAAACTCAACACAGACAGTAACCTGAGCTCAGGATCAGATCAAGGACCCTGGAGCTGTGACCTCGCAATGATACCCAATGTACCACCATGCTGCATTTGCAATATCCTATATCATGAAATTTGATAAGAATGTAATGAATGTTAGTCTAGTTAGCCTTATAGCCTGTTAGGACTGTTTAATTTAGCAACATATATCCCTACTCGACAATGTTGTATAATATTATATAATAAAAATAATAAAATTGTTACATCGGATAAAGCTTTATATGACTGTTTTTACACATAAACTCTTTCAGATAAGGAGAAAGACCATCATAATTTCACCTACAGTATAAGTGCCTGGCCCATTTTGGTGTGCATTAAGCCCTGCTTTTGGGTTGACCTAAAAATAAGAAAATGACCCAAAATACACTGTCAACACAACAAAGGAGAAAAGAGTGGAAGGTTAAAGACCTTAACCTACGTACACGATCATGCACTTCACCTCCTGAAGTGGAGACTGAAATGAGGAACCCCTTACAACAAACAATAATAAAAGAAATTGTGATGCCAACCTGGAAAAACATCAGAGAGAAGAATGTTAGGCTACACTCACATTAGAATTCATATTTCCAATTTTGGTCAGATTGGATTTGCATGTCATGACGGGTCACATTCATAATTAGAAAAAACTTTTATCTGACTAATGCAGATGTGTCCTCCAAAAAGGCACAAATTCGCACATCAATACGTTTGTTCACACCCTCTGGGTTAAAATACTCATTCATTTTAAACAATGGATGTGATTTTAGCAAAAATATGCTTGGCATATGCTTGGATGATGGCAAGCAGTTGTACTGTAAGGCTGTATGTGTTGAGGTCCAGACTAAGACCCCCCAAAATAATTGGGTGGGAATTAAACCTAGACCTTCCGCGTGGCACCACCAATGTCCAAATCTATTTATTAAGCATAATTTACTTTATTTAACTTCAAGACTATTTGTACATATACTTTTGCTCTCATAAAAATCAGGGCGGTCTGCCACCAAAAGTGCTACACAGCACATTTTTTAACATCTAGATGAGACTGTATCTTGTGATGAATCCTTAGCTAATCCTTGGGTGACCATGTGATCAGTTTTGTAGTTGTGTTTGAATAGTCAGGCTATACTGTTGCACAGCAGAATTGGGAGAGGCAGTGATGGAGATCAGAAGGAGTCTCTGCATATCAATGCAGCTCCTCTGCTCAGCCCAGAGCTGCAGTGCACCAAAAACTCAGGATGCAGAAAGAGCACACAGATCCTAAGCAACCTTCCCTACAGAGCTATCAATCTTCTCCGGCCGCTTGCAGTTGAAGGACTCTCGCGGAAAACTTTATGACATGTACGATATGGAAGTGCAGACGGCGTCAAATCGAGTTTTATAGCCATAGATGTACATTGCATTGATTGAGAGTCACCTGGATGTAAAAGCTAAATATTCTTACGCAACACTTTTGGCGTATTGCATGAGTCACATAAATAGTCCAATGATAAACCTCTGAAAGGTACTTTTATAAAAAGCGTAAAAAAAAAAAAAAAAACTTCAAGGATGGAAACTCGTTTATAGAAATCCCAACTCTTTAAAGATTTCAATACCAAGTTCTAAGGGAGTAAACATGAAAATTTCTTCATCAGCATCGTCTGCTCTGGTAGCACTTGACCCTTGACCTGGGTAATTTAGCAGGAAAGATTCCCCTGTTCGGGTCGATGACATGTCAAGGTCCCCGGAGTCATTACCTGACGATAAATGACTCCTGCAAGCACAATGACAAGCATAAAACATGATCTTACCGCTCATCTCCTATCTCAATCCTCTCGAATAAACATACGAATCCGGCTTTATGCGGTGTGCAAGGGCTGATATGAGCAAGGCAACACTGTGATGCACTTCATCCAGAAGTGAAGCCAGAGAAAAGCTCTCCTCATATCAAATGCCCCTCTTTATCTATTAACACACAAAATCTACAATGTAGTGTTCTTTAAAAACATGATAATAAATGACAGCTGGGTCATAGGGATCTGATTGTTTTACATCATCATAACCAGGGAGGGGTTGGGAGTGCAGACTGCAGTATCAGGATGTTGCTCTCATTTTTCTCTCCCCCCGCTCCATCCCTTCCCTTGCTCTGACCTTGCAGTTAAAGGCAGACATACTGTAGAGGGAGGAAGTGAGCAACATTAACACTGTTTACTTTATCAGAAAAAATAACATCTCCAAAGAATGACAGGGATCCTGTGCTGCTATTTCATGACAGGTTCCCATCACACACTAACAAGTTTCACTTAAAAACTTTGCCTGCACAGAACTCTCTCGGAACACAGCTATCTAGTTTCTTGGCAACTTAACTGTTGCGACTTATTTATGCCCCATTATTGTGCCTTGCTCCAAATCAATCTCAGATAAACCCATCATTTATTTATCGTAAAACTCTTTGTTAAACGTGAACGAGAAACAAACCTTGCACAGACACAGATAATCATACGATGTTATCTAAGATCTGGGATCTGATTTTGTTGTTGGCATTTACAGTATTGGCAAAATATGTGAAATTTCTGTGACTCTTTATATAGATTCATTTAGTCTGAATTTGTAATGTTATGGCTGGACTGTTCATCTATCAATAGAAAATTACAGATGGAAGCACTGCAGTTCCATTCTTTTTATTTTCTCCCGAATTAAGAAAATGTCCATTTACAGGTGTCATGACTATGCCGGAATTATGCCGATTATTATTCCCAGACTACAGAGGGTGCATTTCAATCGGCTTGAAAGTTCCCTGCGAATTACACTGCACAGGGTACTTATCTCTGTTAAGTGTGATTCCGAACAGCAAGGAAGCGAAACTGCCCAGTTTAAAGCAAAGTGTGAACAGTGTCGCTGGAAGTGGCCATCGCTGGAGTGCCGAAAAAAATAAAAATGGATCTTGAAAAGGGCTTTAATCATTACTATCGAAAACGAAATAATATTAATAAAGCACAATAATTTTCCATTTAGTTTATTTGTTTAATCCTTAGCAATACAAAAACAGACCCATTAATGCGTTCTGCATATCTTGTGAAATATTGTACTTACACATTTTAACAGTACACAGGACGCTGATGGCTCATCGGTAGGTTTCTTACCTGCCATGGGGAAGGCCTGAGTTCAAATCCCAGCGACTGGATGCAGATCCGGTCAGGATGCAAATCCGGAGTAAAAACCTGCCAAAAGTTGTGTGGATCGGCTGGTCCCATTGAGTGGGGGGACACTGGTCCCAATAACACATTTCCACCATATATGTTCTGTAATGGGATCAGCTTTTGTTTCAATAAATATTCAATATTTAATTTCTGCAGTGTGAAATGTCCACAGTAACAGCAACAAGTTATCTCGTATCTGGTGTCCTCGTCTTCCTGTTGCCTGCCTTAATCGGTGTTATGTGTTATGTGTACTTGGGTCCTGACCTCGATTTTCATGCTTCTTTGTATCGATTGCTTAAATGAATAAAGTCTACTTGCCTCTGTATTAGAAAACAAATTACAAATTACAATCATTCTAAGAGCATCACCTTCCTAAGACTTGGGTTATACAGTAAGGTCTTAGAAATGTGTAGCTTCCTTTACAGGCTGATGTTACAACAGCATGCATTTTTATGCTCTATAAATTTTAAGCTCCTTTTCCCTTCAGAATGGCATTAGCAAAATTACTGCCCCAGTTGAAATTTAGTGTTTTGTTTTGTTTATATTCTCAATAAAATATGGCAATGAGAATTAAAAAAAAGTTGTTTGTGATTTCTAATCGGGCAGGTTTTTATGACCAGCAAACCCACTTTTGAACATAAGAACACCATGTTCAACCTAAACCAAAGCCTGATGTTTTGAAAAAAGAAAGAGCATCAAGTCTCTGCAGCAGCAAATGTCTACCTATTACTGTCTTCGCACGCCTCATTTCCCAAAGTCTCCTGTGCAAACCTGACAGTGAGGCTAATTCTATCCCTACCAAAACCTATTATTTGCAATGATCAAAATGCAGGTGGCTGGCTGTATTTCCAAGTAAAACTTGGCAGCCAAAATACAGGCATTGCATTTGTGCCACTAATGGCTGCACAATTGATGACTGCCACTTTGAAACAAGAGAACTCCAGGAACTTTAAACAGTGTGATTATGTACTGGATGATGTATTTGGTGATGCATCACTAACACTTAAACAGCTAATGGTATGTAACACTGTTCTAGACACAGCACTATTTACAATAGTTGGCTTAAAACTACAGCTCCTTCTGAAAGGACTAGAATACCAAGGGCAAGTCTTTTGTCTTTGATATAAACTGAAGACATTTGGGTTTGCAATCAAAAGATCAAAATTTTGATATCTGCTGATAGTTACATCTAGATGTGTTTGTCCATGGCACGTTTGGTGGTATAATCTTGAGCTGAGCAAAAATATAGGAACAGATAATCCTGGAAATTATCCTTTACTCACAATAACTGAATCAAGGCGATGAAAAACTTATGTCACCACCACCACTTTTGGAATGCTTTTCCAGGTTTATAACACAGCATATTTTTAAGTTATTGTTCATTTTGGAGGTACGATCTTCAGACTAAGAAGGTAAACTGTGTGCTCAATTGTCTTAGGGTCTGCTCATTCATTCGACCAGATTAAGATCTAACACCTTTTTCCCCTGATGAAGTTCTTGAAGTAATTGATGACGAATTTCCACCAAATCTGGTTGAACGCATGTTTTTGTAGAATTTTATATGAATTCTACTGCCATTTTTAGGAAAGATTAAAAAGCCCATTGAAGACTTAGGACACGAGGCAGGGTACACCCTGAACAGGGTGCCAATCCATCGTGAGGCACACACTATGGGCAATTTGGGAACGCCAGTGAACCTAATCAGCATGTCTTTGGACCGTGGGAGGAAATCCGAGCACCCGGAAGAACCCCAAAAAGCATGAAGAGAACGTACAAACTCCACGCACACAGACCCCAAGGTGAGAATTAAACACTCAACCCTGTAGATCCGAGGCCAAAGTGCTAACCACCACGACACCATGCCACCTGTCTTAGAGTAATAAATTTTTATTTTTTTTTAAGAATTTGCCTCGCTGTTTAATATCTTTCGAGATGACTATACATATACTTCCATGTTAATAAAGATACAACATAAAGCAGTGGGTTTAATGTTTCTAATGTATACCATATAGCAGTGCCATACAGTCCCCCTACATTTAATCATGAAACATGTTAGTTTTATACTGTGTATAAGCCAATTGTGTTCGTATCCTAATCCTAATTAATATCCATTGTACCTAGAAAATGTTTGTCGGACTTACGAACAAATTGGACTTACAATGTTCGTATGTTGGGGACTTGCTTTACATTTATTATTTTATAGCTCCCAAACATAGAGGTCATCCAGCTTCACAGCCACAATTATGATATATCTGTCTTTATGCTCCATTGTACTTGTAATAATAAACATGTTAAGACTTGTGCTGTATAGTATATAATCTCAGGATGCATTTAATAGCGTTTAGTTTTAACAGTAATTTAGTTAACTTTACACTCCGCTTTTCTATCTAGCTAGGTGTAACATATGGTCTCTTTAGTGTCAAAGCTATCTGTAAGGATGTGGCTGAGTGTGCTGATTCACAAGAAGTGCCAACATTACATACAGTATCATAGTAGGTGCTAATCAGCTGATTAACCACCAGAGGATCTCTAAGATTTTCTGATTTCATGAGACAAGTCACCAGGGTCAAGATGATGGCCAGAGTTCCTTCTCAATATACATTTATTCTTCATAATAAGCAAATGTATTACTACCTGAAGTGCAGAAAAAGAACATACATCCAAATGTCAAAGCATCCAATTGGATTCTTGAACTCATTGTTGGATAAAACTTTGAAAGATTAAAAAAAATAATAATTTTAAGGGTTGTAAAATATGACTGTAATTGCTTCCTTTCTTATTACACATTTGCTATAAAGTTGAGTGTTGAGTTGAGTTAAGTGTTGCAGATTTGCTTGATGTTGGACGAGGTGGGGATCTCATTAACGGACTGAGACACAAGATAAAACCCACACCACAAACATTTTCCTAAAAATCCATCCAGCACTCAGAACCCCTGGCTGCTTGTAGTTTTTTTTTTCTCAGGATTTCTTGAATTGGTCTTTAGCCCATGCTGAGAAGAGGCATCCCACTGGGAAAACCTTGGCTGTAACTGGAAAGAAAAACATTGGATAGTCTGTTCTAACCATTGAAGCAAGCTAGGACTATTCGAAGGGGTGTTTAGAATTTGATGTGTCATTATTTTCCTGTCACATCATAGAGTTTGACACTATTTTAAACTGGTCAATACCGTTTTAGTCTACCATCAGTGTGTCCGCTTAGATAAGGTAAATTATGCAGATTGGGAGGAAATGATGTAACATTCACCATGCAAACCCTCCTCTAGGCATTTCCATTTAAATTTACATTCATCAATGAAGCTTTAACAGTAGCGTTGTACCTGTTGTGTCTTTTAAATCAGACCATTGCATAACCCAAAGATGGCTGTCAAAAATGAGCAAAAAATCTGAAGTAAATAAGGGCTTTCAAATTCACAAACTTCTCGAATATGCGTGTTTGACACTCTCCACTGGTGGGAGATTTAGAGCTTGGGAAAAAAAAGGTGTGTGTGTGTGGGGGGGGTACTTCCAGTTGCTAAGCAACAGGGTGGCCTAAGCAGTATGAAAGATGCTTGTGGACAAGCGCAAAAAAAGCTTGAACAGCACTACTCCAGCCCTTGAAATGGTACATTGAGCTAATAATTAATACAAATTCACACGATCGTCATGTGCGTGGAAATCGCCTTGCGTCATGTGATGTCAACCATCGAGTCTTACATTTAGGGTCATTGCTAGGTCTAGAAATTAGGGCAAAGCCAGGTGAAAATAAATCACGGTAGCATCATCCCTAACAATAAAATAATTTCAACCATGTCTAAATATTTCTAAATTTTTATTTCAGTCTTGTTAATATTCTAAAGATGAGCATCTAAAGTAAAAAAAAAAAAAGTAATAGCTTTTAAAATTATTTAAAAGTGATGTGTATCAGTGTCACTGCATCACAAAGACAAAAAAGTTAAACCATTACCTGGATAACTAGAATATATCATATGAATTTTTAAATCTAATTGTCAGAAAGCAATGGATTACAAATGCAAATGCAGTAGAAACAATATTTAATGAGAACGAATGCAGTCCAATCCAATAATCATAACATGTAGCTGCAGAAAACAGGAAGTTCGAAAACATCAATCAGAAAGACTTTGATACAAGGTGTGAATAAGACAGAGAGCAAAGTCAAAGTAAGTCAAGTCAAAGTCAAGTTTAAACAACACTGAGCGTTCATGTCACACTGACAGAGTCCAGAGTCCTTTTACAGTATATAGGCTGTGAGAGTGATTGCTAACAGGCGCACATGGCTAAAACTGTGTAGCGTGGTGTTGGGATTGTACTCTGAGGTGGCCTGTGGCGGGTACTGGGATGTGGAGTTTTTCTGGGACTCTGGCATTTTCCTGACACTAATGATGCACTTGATGTCATTACACAGCATACGTAATCCATCGAGCGCCTAACAGCCATCCTTCAAACCTGGTTGGATTGGATTCATTTTACATGGGTTAGCAGGAGAATCCAATAAATCCTGGAAAAATCTCTAGGCGTCAGTCCTGCCCAAATCAGTATGCATCCAACCACCTAGGACCCTCTGTAGTCCAACTTTGGACTGTGGAGGCTAATGGTGACCACTGTATTCATTTCCATTTTTACAACCATGGTAGGACCTCCGTTCAATATTCACACATACATTCACACACAATGGGCAATTTGAGAATGCTTAATCTCCAGTTCTTTGCCTTGTGGGAGGAAACCCACAAATCATGGCTAGAACATGCAAACAGACCCCGAGGCAGGAATCAAACTTAAACCCCGGAGGTGCAAGGTGACATTGCTAACCACTAAGCCATTGTGCCACCAAATATATGGTATATGCTTCTTAAATTAACATTCACTTTCTGCAGTTTAAAAGCACTCTAGGACCTCTGATTCCAATACCAAACTACAACCAGGCCCTGTGCAAGATTTTATGCAATAAAATACAATTTAATCAACACTGACTTCGGTTTGTCAGAGAAACTACAATTCTTAGGTATTAGGTGAATGACATCACCATGTGTCCATAAATTGGTGGTAGCCACAAGGAGAATCTATCATAAAAAAATCAGTCAATAAAACTTATGTCAAGAACACGAACCAAATATGAGTAATACTTCAGTAGTGGAAAGTACACAATATTTTCGCCAGAGGGATTGTGTCTTGTTAAATCCACCACCCATCTCGTAAGTGACATCTTCCTTCACCTCTTTAGACCTCCTGGCAGAGGTCTGTTGGGAGCTAGTGAATGCAATTGAAAAAACTTTGCTGTTCTTGGGATGTCACTCTCCTCAATATGTCACTTTTTTGTTTTCACAATTTTTCTAGGTCTCCTTTCCAGTGTTGCTTTCCTGCAGCTTCTTCTTTTCCAAAACTTTTAGACACTACCATGAGTTTTGATTGCCACATCTCCCATGACTGGTTCTTTCTGCTTATCTATTACTACTACACTGATGAGCATTCGCTATTACTTGCTTATGTGCCTGGGTTTAAAAGTCTCACAATATCTTAGAATGTGTATTATAAACTCTATAAAGCTAATCCATTTGAAACGTGAAATATCCAACCATTCAGTTCCATTTTCAGATATTTGTGTATACCGTTGCTGTTAATCTTGGTTTCTGACTGCATCATGCACTCTGCTACTAGGCACCGAATCATGTCCCATGGGCATACAGTATCTGCACTGAGTTGCCATATGTAATTAGCTACACCTGTTCTGTTCCTGCATTCATTGGCCATTTTATTAGGTGTACCTACGTCATAGGTGCACCTTACTGTAAATATAAAAAGCATAGCAAAACATGGGACCGAAACCAAACTGTTAAGCAAATAGACCTTAAAGAGCAACACAATAAGACAACAAAGTGTTTTTTTAAAGTTAAAGTTACATGATGCCCTTCACATGTCGAGTCTAAGAAGGCATGGAAAACAGCCACCCCGCTTTATCTCATCATCCTTCAAGCACGAAGAGAACACAGAAAACGTTACCAGCTGATCCAGCAAGACAAAAAGAGTGAAGTTGATTGGTTTGTTTTATGTCACATGACCTGAAAATGGCATTCTGAAAAATATGGATTTTTCGACTTGCTATGGGTTGGATGCGCATGGAAACCATGCATGTGTCGTAGTTTATTTTCAAGTGTTTATCAGCAATGATACGGTATTTTTCAAGTACCTGATTAAGACCACTGATATTTTGCTGGGATTGCATTCACGCTGCAGTACATTAGTTGAGCAAATCTAACCAGAAATACATTTACAGTACTGGCATTACTAACCTTAATATTAAAATTAGTTCAAGTATAAACTCATATGTGTGTATTTTTAGAATTAAGAGCCTGTCAATAAGCTTGACTAAATCTTAACAACCCTTTAACTCATATATGAAAAAGCCAGTTTTCAGTGTATTATTATTATTAGTAGTAGTAGTAGTAGTAGTAGTTTTTAGAATAACTGTACAAGTGTATAATATTAATATAATTACAAAAGTACAATTATGCAACATATCTGTAAATATATGTGCCTTTAACACTGGTTTCATTTAGGACACCTGGACATCTGATTTGTCTAGTAATAAATGAACCCCAACACACTTTAATCATGTAAACGTCATGTAACTCAGGATGTATTCACCAGACCCGATCAAAAAGCATTATAGTACTGCTGAGCATACTTAGGGTGATGAGCTTTGTCTCCCTGTTAACCACTAGGCATGTGATCATATTTTTTTTTTAAATTATTTTCCTTATATATTGTCAATATACAGTACCTATGTTGATATTTAAAAGGACGAGTGGCATTTTGTGCTTACAAACTAAAGTTTAGAGTATTCTGAATATAGGATGACAGTAGTTTTTCATATTTGGTCATATTAAAAAATATGGTAGGCATTTTAGATGCAATATTTTAACCCACATAAAAGGGTAAGTAAGTATTGGGATGTCAATATGTAATAATCACACTTGCCTATTCCGCAATCACTAGAGTGGTATAAGCCTCACACTGTGGCTTCAAAATGAACTGGAATATGAACCCTTATTACCTGACACACAGCTTTTAGCCACATTGTCTGTCTCGGAGCAAGCACATAACCTGTAACGGAGTGTGGTTAAAGTGAGAAATCCTGCAGGAAAAGAGTCAAGCTGATATAAGACCTACTCCAACTGCTGCAGCGACAAATTAGATCAAGATCACGACAAGAGTGAAGCACAGCTTTATCCTGCCTTCTTCATAAGTAAACACAAAAAGTAAAAGATATCAGTCTGGGTGAGATTTACACACAGCAGTGTAAAAACGGGTATAGATTCAGTCCGGATGACATACAGTCTCATTTCAAAGTATCAGAATAGCGTGGCCAGATCTTTTGTTTTTGCTATACACTCGAGGCTTTTTGGTTTTAGATTAAACAATGAACATGAGATAATAAATCAACTTCCATTTCCTGATATTTACAACTTCTAACCATTTGTCCATCCATCCATTCAGGAACCTCAGTAGTCCAACTAGGAACCGTGGAGGCCAATGGTGACCATTGTATTTATTCCCATTTTTACGACCGTGGTAGGACCTCCGGTGAATATTCACATGCGCATTCACACACTACAAGTAATTTGGGAACACCAATTAGCCTAATCTGCATCTCTTTGGACTGTGGGAGGAAACCACAGTACCTAGAGGAAACCCACCAAGCATGAGGAGAACATGCACACTCTATGCACACAGACCCCAAGGCAGGAATTAAACACCAACCCTGTAGGTGCAAGAAAATAGTGCTAACCACTAAGCCTTTTACAACTTAAAAGATAGCAACTGTTGTTTGAACCCACCCATTTTTCCAACTGACAATGTATTAACGTGCATGAAGTATGAATCGGAAGACCAGACTAAAAAAAAAAGGATAACTAAAAGAGATGAGCCACAAAAGTTCTGGAACAAAAAAATATCCTTTATTAAAGTCATGGAAAGGTCACAATATGAAGCAAGAAAGAATCAGTTCATGATCCAAAACATACAATCTCATAGGTCAAATACTCTAGCTTGGGCTTGCATGGCTGCTATGAAACAGCCTGCCTAATCGTTATTAATGATGTAACTGCTAGTAGCAACAGAATGAATTCAGAAATCTACAGAAACATCCAGTCTAATTGGGAGGAATGTCACCATGCAGCGAAACAATGACTCAAAATGACACTCACTCACTCACTCATCGTCTATGCCGCTTTATCCTGTATACAGGTTGGAGGGGGACCTGGAGGCTATCCCAGGAGACTTAGGGCACAAGGGGGGGGGCAATACTCTGGACAAGATGCCAATCCATTGCAGAAAAAGACTTCATCACAGGGGGGCATTTTAGAGTAACCAACTGACCACGCAACCCCCTGGGGAAAAAAAAAAGAGTACACGCCAAAGAAGATGCAATACAGTCCTTAAACGCGTCACAACAGAGGAAGGAAAGTTCTGTGTCAGTAGTTCCAAAACTTTGGATTCCCATGGATCCTAATAGATCCCCAATTTGTGTTTTTTTTTCTGGGTAAAAACACATGATCAGAAAGAGAAACCAGAAAGACTTAATTCAAAGCCATAGGCAGCTACACACAAAAGAGAAAAGAATTAAGACATACTGTAACTAGAGACTTGAAATGTATTGTTCAACAGTGAATTGATATCTCTACTGTATATTTAGCTGTAAACCCCTGCCCAAGTATTAAAAAAGGGTCATGAAAAGACAACTCTTACACAGATTAATGAGGGCTTACAAGCAATAGGTGCAAGTAATTACCTGCCATGGCAACAGAGACAGGAAACATTGACCATGTATGGAAAGTAGTCAGGGCAAATGGGGACAGAATCATGGCAGATGTGACACAATGAAGCTCAGTGTGTGTGTGTAGTGCCAAGGTTTCCTCCACTCAATTTTTTATTAGACAGCCTTATGAAAACAAAATCACAACAAAATGATACATTAAATAAATAATACATTTAAGAGATATTTTCAGATAAGGATATTAATAACAGTTTCATTGTTCATAATTGATGGCAGATGCGTCCATGCATTCTTTACCGTCTTTACTAGAGTTTTTATATCTGTAACTGTAAATCTTTTGATATTTCTTGTGCAGTCATTTTCAAACAATGACCTTTACTGCTGCATTAAAAACGAGTAAAGCCATTATATTGATGGGTAACATATGATTCATGTTATTTTCAACAATCAGGGTATCCTTGATTCTTAAATGTCAAGCAAATATAAAATGTTACGCAACTTTACTGTGCTCACAAATTCTTGTTCACGCTGGCCATTTATATAATCATCATCATATAATCGATGGCATTTTCTGAGAAAGAAATAATTTAAAACTCGTTAACAACACTTGCAGAGTGATTAAAAATCTGACCGGACTCACACGCTTCTTGTTGCTATGGTAACATTGACACTAAACCTCGCTCCATGCATGCACATAACTTTGGATTGGAATTACATCTAGCATGCATATAAATGAAGGATACATTTTTTTAGGATACATATAATCAGTTCATTGGAAATTTTGCGACTGCTATACATTTAATTGTACTGTTGAAAATCATTTAATGTTGTTATTGATTCCTGTAAGAATTCTAATAGATTTTAACCTCTTCGAATAAAACATATGTAGTCAAAAAAGACCCAAGTAGCCATATTACATATAAATAATCAAATTATTCCTGAGGTATATAAAAACCCAGATGGCCCTGACCTAGTTACAACACCTCCACAGCATTTGTGTAATCTAGACCTCCCTCTCGCTCTTACACACACATCTTAGAACATCCATGTTGAGCTATACAGCCATGTGCTGATGATAGTTATTTATGGAAATAATTTACAAATGCATGCAGAGTTACATGACATTTAATCTGCTTCCAGTGTAATAGCATGTTTGTCATGTTACTTGTGAATAATAGTTTACAGTATTAAGGATTATGTGTCTGTATTAGAAACGCTGCCAGTTATGCAATATTCATGCACGTTACAAAATAACATTTTATTTTATATAAAACTTAAATCCCATCTGCTTTTTTTACTCCCCAAAAAGACCCGCATTGAAATCGGATTATTATTTAGGCATGTTGCCCAAAAACTTAAAAACTGTCCGGGACTTTATTGATACAAATACGGATAGTGCAGAACCGTCAATTTTGCAAAAGAAATATGGTCAGAAAAAGAATTGTAAATGGAGATCACTTAAATGCTTGGTGAAATTGCACTGTTTAATTCAGAGCTACAGTGTGTTCAGTATGTTTAGTAAACACAATGTGATGAGAACTCCCAGGCTTTGGACTAAACAGGGGTGTGGCCATGAGAAAACTTCTTGTTATTAAGTACAATAAAAAAAAAAGCATAAAGACTGAAAGTTAGAGCAATGGAAAAGGTCATGTGGTCTGATGAGGCCAGACTGACCCTATTCCAGGGCGACGTGCATGAGGGTAAAAAGGGATGAACCCAGCATGCACTATACAAACCTCTAGAAGCAGTTTTATCTAGGCTTGCTTTAGTTGGTCAAACTTAGGATCAGCAACCTTATGTGGCAATTAAATGAAGTCAGATAATGACCTAAATGTACTATTGGTGTAATCCAGGACTCAAATTGTCAAAGAGTTGTTCTGGAAGCATGAAGAATCATTTTCACACATGAATTGGCCACAGTTTGTGCCTTGATTAAAGCAAAAGGAGATCAAATGAATATTAGAGTGAGCGACTTTTTACTTTTTTAGCCAGGCAGTGTATAATCCACCACCTGCCATCATCGTGATGGCTGTTAATGCAAGTACTTGTACATTTTAAAAGCCTATCATCTAATTACAATCTGAGTACAGCTTAATCAGCTTGAAGGAATTTTGCAATTATGATCAGCCATAACATTGAAAGTACCTGCCTAATATTGTGCAGGTCCCGTTTGTGGCACCAGAACAGCCCTGACCCATCAAGCCTTGAACTTCGAAAGACTTTGGAATCGTTTAAGATGTTAGAAGCAGATCCTTTATGTTTCTGTAAGCCGCAAGGTGGAGCCTCGATCAGACTTCTTTATGCAGCACATTGTACAGATGCTTGATCAGATTGAGATCTGGGAAATTTGTTGCAGTATGGCAGGGGGCTTTGTTCTGCTGACAGTTGCCGAGAAGTTCTACGTTTCAAAGTAAAATCCAGGACCTAGCGATTCCCACCAGAACACTGCGAAAAGCATCACATTGCCTTCACCGACCCAAGTCCCCAGCTGTCCACAGATATAAAAGAAAGCATGATATACTTATATATCAGACCAGATAACCTTATTTCATTGCTCCATGATTCAGTTCTGATGATCATTAACCCTTTTTTGGCAGTAGAAAAGGGTCATCATGAGGCACTTAGCACCATACAGAGCAAATTGCAATGGGCTTTGTGTTCTGACACTTTCTTTCATCATAACCAACATTAGCTTTTTCAGTAATAAGACCAGATGTTCTTATAAGACCAGTTAGTCTTCACTCCCCATGTGAATCAGTAGGCCTTGGGCTCCCATGAGCCTATTGCTGGCTCATACTGTAGGTTGTCCTTCATTGGTCCACTTTTATCAGGTGTTAACCACTGCATAATGTGTTTTGTAGATGCTCTAATTCAGTCGTATAGACTACAAAATTTAGCCCTGGTCAAAGTTGCTCAAATCCCTGTGCCTGCCAATTTTGCCAACACATCAACTGTCACATCAAGACCTCAATGCTCCTTTGTGGCCTCATGTATCCTAATCCTTGCCAGATCGACAGATCCATGAACGTTTGCCCAATTTAACCATTTGCTAAAATGATGTACCTGTATGTATGTGAATTATGCTGTCATATACAGTAAAATAGGGGTTAAAGTTCATCCAGATGAAAGTGAATAGGCTTTATCACCAGGCAGAGTTTATTCATACTAGGCCCAGGAGGGTTTGTGGAGCCAGTATTAATGTAACACCAGGCACAACCATTATATAATAAATTGCAGTTTTAACCCTGCCCTCAAACACAGTACCTTTACACATTGCCTTTAGGAAAACAGAGCTTACAGTACCACTAAAGCCGATGAACTGAAAATGATTTTGATCATTGGGACTGTACTCCTTCTGCAGTACGCTATACAAAAAACATACACCAGCCTTAACACAGCTGATGTGGATGGAAACTCTTGTTCAAATGCAAGAATAATTGCCCTGTTCTATAAATTGGCCTGAATGGAGACAGAGGATGATATTACATTGCCTAAGAACAAGAGTAAGTCAAACCAATACTTTGGCAAACTACATGAATGTAGCAAGTGATTGGTTATGGTAAAGGCCATAAAACCAAAAATAATGAATATTTAAAAAATGGTTAGATGATCTAAAATGTATATTAATGAATACTGGATATTTCTGAATATTAGCTTCTACCGAATGAAAGTTATGAAATCCTCCCTGTCGATGCTGACCTGTTTCAGACAACACTATAGATGTAAACATCATTAATTAACATGATATTTGTCTCCCTGGCAAAATGATGCTATTCTTATAATATAATACCTTATACCTGATAATTACAAAAACATGTCACCAAATGCTTGGCCAAATGGTCTTAAGTGCCAAGTTTCAAATTACCCAACAATAATTTTAAACAATAAACGCCCTTTTTTACTTCAAGTACTTTAAGTTTTTGGTTAGACGAACCTACAATTTAATTGTGATTGCGTTATTAAGAATTACGTAGCCACACCTAAATTGTCAGTGGTGGAAAGGGGCTACCACTGTCTAAATAGTATGCAGTGGCACTACCTTTACATTGTGCGTGTTAATGGATGGTAGCTTTGATTGGATTATAAACAACTTAATATCATTGCTAAATAAAAAAAAACCCATACATAAACACTATGCACACAAAAAGCATGATGCATGTATGGTAGGTAATACTGTACTTTCATGTACTCCCTATTCATTAGGACATGTCGAACAGTTCCAGTTATTTTATTATTTGCTAAAACAGTTTTATTCACTAGAACTTTAGACTAACTGTAGCATGTGTAAGATCATTATTGGGGGAAAATGGTTACATATTAGACTGTAACAGGGAAGGTTTTATATTTTCAATTGCCACTTGAATAGCTGTGTCATCACAAACCTGAAGGCCGTTTCCTTCCACCGAGACTTATTACAGCCAAACGGGGCATAGTGAGCCTAATGGCTCCCCCTGGGTGTTCGCAGGCAAAATAATTGTAATTCCACATTTGTCTTATGGTCACTACTTTTAGATGGTTTTTAATTAAAATAAATGGCCCAGCCAGTTTCCTATGCAAGGGTTATCCTTTAGAGACATAATGGAACAATGGCTCTGTGCAGAATGGTAGAGAGAAAACAACAGGAAGAGGGCCATAAATACAATTGCTCTGCATGTACTGTAGGAACTAAACCATCACACACACAATTCTTATGTACCAATCAGATAGCATACAGACAGCATCAACTCAGAATTCATTAAAAGCTTAATGTCTGTAATATTAAATATTGCTATTAAACTTGCGTTCACCTGTTCATACAATCATTGTCTTTTAACAATTTATTTATGAATTATTAAGAAAATAATAATAATAAAGTGATCGCACACACACAAACACACACTGCAACACAATCTGCCTCTTGCGGATCGCTAATATACAAAAAACATAGTAACACTTAGGTGTCACCTTGAGCTTGAAGTCACCAATTGATGCATATATAAATATTTCACTGCATATAATACTGGTTAATAAAATTTGTCAAATTAATTCAATTTAGATATTCTTCTTCAGGATTTTCTGGTACAATGCAGATTCATGGTTTCATCAAAGAGGGGAGAAAATGTTTTTAAATAATTTTGATGTCGGATGGTTTTTGGTACCATGACAGGCTGGTTTGAGAATTACCTCAAATCTCCTGGGAGCTGCCATTCTGTGGACAGAAATGTTTTGTTCAGAGAAAAATGACCACACTGGTATGAGCTGGTTGGATGGCTATGGTAATTCAAATTGCTACCCTTTACAATTGTGCCGAGCAGAAAAGCTTCTAAGAATACCAATCAAGCATCATTTGCATGCTATACCCAATCAGAATATTGCTGACCATGTGTATCCCTTTGTGATGACAATTTGCCCATGTTACAATGGCTACATTCACCATGTTAATGCGCCATGTCAAAAAGAATGAGTCACCTCAATCTGCTTCCATGAGCATGACAGGTTTATTGTAAATCAGTGGCCTGAGGTAGTGGTGGAAGCAGCCGACAAAAATGATGCGAAGATGCTGTATGGAATTGTCAGTGAAGTGACTGGGGCAAGAAGCAATTAGATCATGCATGTCAAGGACAAAAGCAGGAAACTCTTAGACGGGAAGGGAGGACAACACAGGTCGAAAACCTTAAACCAGCCAAACCCAGCATTGACACATAATTTCAAAGATACCAATTTCCAATCAAATTGAATGTGAAGTTAGATGAAATCAACGCCAATGAGGATGACATTGTGATCAAAGAACTGACTAACAACAAAGCTGCCAGGTTGGAACTACCCATTGGAAACACTCTAGTGGTTGAGTTGACTAAGCTGGGCCTTTTGCGACATTTTGCTGTGACACCTGTGAGAATCACCGGACACAACAATGCGAGAAGAACATGCTGGGTTTCACCAAGGCCATTTATGCACTGAGCTAATATTCACACTATGCAACATCTTTGAGGAGTGTGTTGAATTTCAGCGACAACTTGATATTAACTTCACTGATTTAAAAAAATTTTTAACAGCATACACCGAGATTCATTCTGTAATGCCACAAGATGTACGGCATTCCTAGACGGCATTCAAGGACCTCTACCAGAATAGCATCTGCTTTATGAAACCAACAATGGCACCACAGACAAGGATCCAACTTATCATCATTCTTATTACAGCTGGTCGTAGACTTAGTTTTGAATAGGGCACCGAGCAAGCAGAATCTTCAAATCTCATGGAAAGATGCCTCACAGATCTGGACTTGATACTGATGACATTGCTGATATCAGAGATGATTGGATGCCTGCAAACTGCTACAGCTAAGATGGGGAGACCAGCAACACTGGATTTAGGATAAATTTTAAGAAATCCAAACTCATGACAGACGGGAATAGGCTGAACACATACAACAATTCACCTCCCACAGTATATTGTCACACAATGGTAGTGATGATAAAGATGTTAACTCTAGGACTGGTAATGCATCCATGGTGTTCCAGTGAAAATACAACTGACGCCATGAGAAGATGTGGTATCAGTTATCGTGATTGGGGTCCAAGCAAAGAAATTCTGTGAAGGATCAGTTCAAAAAGGCTTCACGATATTGTGAGGGATCATCCTAAAGTCCCTTGCTTCTCCTGCTAACAAACAAACAGCATCCCAGAACAGCATTGAAATAGACACCACTTAGAGGGGGGCAAAAGCCTGACAGACTCCACAGCACGTGGCGCAAACATTTAAGGACTGTCTACAGGCACTCTGTGTCAGAGGAGAAGAAGTTGAAGACATCAGCTGACAAGACAGCTTGAAAGGAGCTCACTGCTCAATGTGCAGGGATGCACAATAGGAACTATGGTCTGCATAGTCACTAGATCTGAATCCAACTGAGCATGGGGGTGTAATAACATGAGGATGTTGGGGACGTCATAAAGTATTAGCAGCATGAATATGTATGGAAAAACACACTGATAAAGTTCTATCACAGCAGCAGGACTTTTTGTGATCGTTGGATTAGAAAAGAGGCAATATGACATCTAAACTTTACTTATCCCAATAATAACCACAATATTTTCCTTATTTTGTATTAACTTCTTTTTCAAAAGTTTTTGTATTCTGCAGGATTATATGTTGGAATTTATCTGGAATAAAGACCCTTAGAAGACATCGGTCCCTAATGGTCCACAAAGTCATTTTGCAACTCTTATTTAGCTCCCTGCTTCCCAAGGGCACCTATTCAGTTCTTATGTGATGATTATTATTAACAGCCAATTAATTATACACTTGCACTGAACCGAGTAACCCCAGACTGGGTCCTATTATTAGGAGGTAGCCCTCTTTTGGCCCACTGCAGTCAGTTCCTCACTGCTGTCTGCTCACTGTGCCCTGATACTATCTCACACTTTAATGGCTTTCTAAGCTGTTCTTTTGAGTTGGCGCATTAGCATTAGCATTATCAAGTTATTTACTTTCCGAGCCTCTTTTCCACTGGGCTGCATTTTCCACTGCTCCAAGTGTCAGAAACCACTAGCTGTGATTTTCCATTATTCTCCCCAGCGCGAGCAGAGCATGCGGCAACCAGTGACTGTCCAAACACAATGAGCAGAAACTCCCGACTGAGAAAAATGATTGCTAAATCAGCTCGTTTTTGCATCCACTCTTATCTGCTGCTGAAAAGCTAAACCAAAACTGAATCGAAGAGAGAGGTTTAGAAGTGTGGAAAAAAAAAAAACTGAGCACTGATCTTAAGAGTCTCCTTTAGGTAATTAGCCTAACTCACAGTAGTTTTTTTATAACAAATAAAATATCCTGATGTTATAATTAAAGTGAAAAAAATGCACTTTTTATGCATTGTTATCATTAGGCAACACCTTTGATAAACAAAATTACGGGATTCCCTTTTAGTGAGAGAAACTTACAAATAGTTATCTTTATTGTAAGAATATTTTGAAGTATTAAAGATGGTATTTGTAAATAAAATTGTGTCGAATATATAAACTTATATAATGAATTGTTGTTGTATAATGAATAGTTTAGGTTATTAATCTGACTGGCTAAGCAGATTAGTGGTCCAGTGGTTGGACTACTGCTCTGAAGGTCATAGGCTCAAGCTGCTGCTGTTGAGCTCTTTATGCTTCAGGGCTCAAAAGATATAATGTTCAAATGTGTAATGAAATAAATGTCCATTGCTCTGGATAAGGGCATCTACGTTATGTCGTACTGTATTTTATGTATTAGTCCATCGCTTATCTGTTCATACATACACGGATCTTTGTCTATTGTGCGTCTTACAGAAAGCTTACATTTACTGACCTGCACTGCATGGTGTAAGAATGTAATTACATTACATGTAATTACAAAACGATTCGTATTGCGAAATGCATTTTCCCATAGGAAATTATGTAAATGCAGATAATCTGTTCCAGCCCCCCAAAAATATAACCAATTTCCAACACTATAATCATATTTTGTTTAAAATCAAACAAAACATTTAGAAAAAGCATGTAAATTAAGTAAAATGTAAAATAAATTAAACCTTACTTAACATTCATTTATGATTCCTCTTGCAGCTGGCTGCTTTAAAAACTAAACTAAAAGTGGCTCCCTTTTCTTCATGCCGTGGGCTTGCGTCTTGCACTTAATGCCAAAAAAAACCTGCACAAAAAAAGTAACCTTGCTTGGCTTTTTTCTGATGCAAACAAGTTTTGAATGGCTCCCGGACGTGCATACAACTTGTGCACAACCTGCATGTCCGCACAACATAGGCACAAGCCAGTGTTTGGTTCGACTCAATTCGGTCACTCGTCTGCCGAAACGATGCGGTGCGTTCTTGTGCTGAAATACCACTGTATTTATTGAAAACAACATTTAGTTTATTGTCACTATTTTATAAGGGGGTGTGGCCAGTCTACTTTATGTCATACCTAATACACCCATGCCTTTTTGCTTTATTATAATCAGGTCTGTACAATTATCTAATATCTAATCTTTCCAGAAAACATAATACTTTTTATTAATATTTCATCCGAAGTGATGCTGTAACCTGCCACAGCTGATGCTGATTGACCGAACTGTCTCGGGTGGACGGATTCATGCCATTCCACCATTCTCATGATGTTAGTCAATCATCTGTAGGCAAGCGATTTGATAAGATGTGCCCGGATGGTATCGGACACGGCCCAGAAGAAACCCTCCCTGGTTGTTAATTGTAGCCTTGATGGGAGATAGGCCCTAGTGAAGGGTGGGTAGGACTTAATTAGGGAAAGAAATATCAGAAAAATATCCTTGATGAACTAATCCAACACCTATAAACTTAATTTTAGGCTAGGCTGTAGTTTCACTACTGAAATGCCAAATGAAAGTTATTTACTTATTTATTTATTATTATTTTCCAGTATCTTTAAACCCACTTATGTGGGTTTTGACACATAAGTCATAAGACTATTACGAGCTTTTGCCCTTTATTGCCATTAATATAAGAACTGGTGCATTTTATTGACTATAATATTAAAGAAAAATCAGAACTGAGAAATTAACAACCACAGATTAGATACAAAACCTTATAAATGTAAACAGTCTCAACTCATCACACTATTCAGTGCCAGTTAGTATTATTAAGTGTGAAATGTTCCTGTGCTGCCATGATTAATTTGTTTTAAGAGCAGAGCAAGTACATCAGCCCATTAAGTCATGCATTTACATACTGCAATGCAAATTTACACAATTACACAGAGTAGTATCCACTATGTATTTTCACTAATCTTTACTTTTATAAGTTTAAATAAATATCATTTAAATGATATTGTGCATATTTTCCTAAAAATGAATTAAGTAATATACTTGATTCTAATATCCTTGATTGACTGTACTATACTTTATATACTGGAGTTTAACCTGAACATATCATTTTAAACTATTATTATGTTTGTTCACTTTACATATTTTACTTGTGTGTACAGAGCCAGCTGGATCAGGCTGACATATCCAGGTCATAACTCTCTTTTAGCCACTCATGGTTTTCAATTTAATTAAATTTTATTTATATGCCACTTTTAACAATAGTCATTATTGCAAGGCAGCTTTACAGAATGATTGGACCTCCAAGACAATTCCCTCTGCATGCTCTGACTCACCAGAAATCTATCAGTAATCAACTCCCGGCTTTAAAAGGACAAAGAGGACTTTACTTTTGCTGGAGTATGTCCCTAGTGTGCCTCTAGCTTTAGCGGTTTCTCTAATGATTTCTCCTTGTGTATGACCCTGCCTGTTTTTCGGATTTTGACCCTTGCCTTCATGTTTGGATAAGTACCTTTGCCTGGATTTTCATTGTGCATGACATCACCTGACTTTGAACTTGGCTCTCAAATGTACTAAGCCAAAGAGATTAATACAATCCTTGGTTTTGTAAATTTGTTTAGTAATTTGTTCACTCTTCTTCTGATCAAAGGCTTTTCACTTATCACTGCCAATTTCTTTCTCACCCTGCTTCGGAGTTCTATAGTCAGCAATCCATTTACCACTACATCACAGGGAATTCCACATTTACTGGAATTGACTCTCTTGTTCTGTTGATGCAAGTATTTTATGCTGTTTGTTTCTGTCTGTTTTAATAAAACCTCAAAACTATTTCTCTCTCCCTGAGTCTCCTATTGGGTTCACCCAAACCCCCATGTTATTTACACCCGTGACAGTATACTACAGCCATAATAAACCAGAAGACCTAGACCAATTGAGACCAACCATCAACAAAGCATCCAGCAGGTAAATGCTTTCCTCTTCGTCAACTCAGATCTAGCAACTACTAGTTACTCCTCAGTCAACCTCAGCTTCATCACGAAACTCATATCCTAACCCTTAAACCTTCAATAAAGACCTGGGACTTATATTATCAATCTCCTCCCTGAATGGCACTCAAATGGGGAATTACCATATGGGATGACACTTATCCTTGTTGTCCCAATTTTAAGACTTTTACAAAGGAAATGAGAAGGGTATAAACTCTACACCCTGTATGACTCTTTAGTGTGTGGACTTTCTGATTTAGTCGTAGTCTAATTGGTCTTTATGGGGCTTCCCAACTATCTCAGGGGCCTTATGGATTTAGTGAATAGAATTTACTTTCAAATTTGGCAAAGGTGCTGATTTCAAGTCATGACAAATGCTATACCCCTACTATTCAACCTTTTCACAGAGCCAATGCAGCTTGGCTGAGCCCACCCAACTCTCCCCTGAAGAGTGCCAACAAGGAGTGGAATCAAATGTATCCACTGTGGCCAATTTGGCCAATTTTATCTCCAATGCCTGTAAAAAGCAAGGCTTCTTTTTTAAACCTTTGCTGTGGAGGGGCCTACCAGGAGATAGTACTTTACATCCACTGCTTTTTGCCATTGTTTTCTTGGGCAACAAGTCGTATATTCTTTACTCTCTCGTCGATTCTGGTTCAGACCAAAGTCTTACCTGTGCCACATAGACTAAGAAAATATACATCCCCATCCCCACTACGGGGCTCTAGATAGCTCCCACTTGCCATCGATCACACATCTTACCTTCCTGGTCACCCTTAAAATTTGAAACAACCATTTGAACCATTCAAGATTCAAATGGACAATTTAATACTGAAACCTGTAACTGACTGGCCAACTCTTTCCACATCAACATTATTTGTAGAATTTGCGATCTTCTATTATTTGTACCTACAGTATAGCTCTGTGGCTGCTCCACTCATTTCTCTAACCTCCACCAACATTCCCTGTTGCTGGTCTGATTAGGCAGTTAAATCCTTCTCAGACCTGAAGAACAGATCCTCTATCCTTGCGCAACCAGAATCTCCACTCAAGTTTGAGGTGGAGATTGATACCTTGGATTTTGGAGCAGGGGTTCTATGATATCAGAAATTGCTGACAGACAACAAACTGCATCCTTGTTGCTTTTAATTTCATCTTATGCACAAATAAAAGGAATTATTTATATTAAGGCATTTGGCCGACACCCTTATCCAGAGCGACTTACATTTTTATCTTTTACAGTACATCTGAGCAGTTGGGGGTTAAGGGCCTTGCTGAAGGCTTCAACAGTAGGAGCTTTGTGGTCGTGGAGTTTGAACCGTAGTCCAATGCCTTAACCACTGAGCTAACCCTACCCCTATGACACAAGTGACCAAGAGCTTTTAGCAGTCAAACTTTTACTGGAGAAATGGAGTCCTTGGTTCAAAGGAACAGAGATACTGTTTTTCTTTTGATTAGAGCACAAGAACCTGGAGTCAGAATCCTAAGTCAGCCAAACAGTTATATTCAGCCAGGTGGTACTTCTGGTATAGTTTCTCTTTGTTCTACGAACCCGTTTCCAAGATCACTAAACCAGATCGACTTTTCCCCACCCATAAGTCATTTGGAGCAGCCTTGTTGGCCTTTGAGACCCAGGTCAAAAGAGCATTGGATCAACAGCACAGCCAATTCTAGACTCTAACTGGAAAACTCACCTTTCCACTGTTGGAAAGTGGCACAGCTCTAGAATGACTCTTACGAATGTTTCTCTAATGCTGTTCACTTTGTACCTCTTCCTGGGTTTCCTTCAGCCAAAGAACCTGCTGAGTGACCCATTCTCCATGTTATCTGTCTTCGTGGTCTCCCAGTGGGCATTGTTTCTGTCTGTGGTTTTCAATTCTCCACTTAATTCTATTTAGCTTTCTGTCAGTATTGCCAAGTCTATATTCAGGATATTATCCCCAGATCGAAGGCCAGAGCAAGAGAGCCAACTAAAACCTTAAGACAGTTATTGATGCATGACTTTTCAGGACACTCTTGGAGCCAGATGTTACACTGGAGTGAGTATGCCCATAACTCCTTGTCCACATCTTCTACAGGCCTCTCACCTTTTCAGTGCTGTATGGGTTACCAGCCCCCCATGTTCCCATCTATAGAAAAGAAAGTTACAGTTTCTTCAGTCCAAGACATTGCAGAAGAATGTGGCTACAGTTTTTTTTTTTCTGTGTTGGATAACCCATCGGTGGGGCTCTATGGACTTTAATGTTTCACTTTTATTTTGGATTGTATTTATCTCTTTGGATTATCCTGGTTAATGACCCTGGTCTGGGGTTCTTGACCATTCCTTTTAGCTCTCATGATGAAACTACTGTAATCTCTTTAGTGTTGACAATGACTGTGCATGTTCACCTCCACTTTCACGATTATCAGGCTGAGTGGTTTACATAAGCGAGTTAACCTGCTTACTTGGATTTTCCTGTTATTTACCCTCAGTTTGGAAGGTGAACTGAACCTTTGTTTAGTGTTTATGCTTGCTCTGCCTCTGATCAAAGGCTTCCCACTTATCCCTGATGATTTCTTCTCTCACCCATGTCCGGGTTTTTGGGATTCCGTCTGCATCAGCAATCTGCTCATTGCTACATCAGAGGAAATTCCCCATTCACCGATGGGGTCGAAGAAACCCTCTAATATGCACAGACTAGCCTCAGTTCATCACAGCTCTCTTATTCTGCTCTCTTATTCTTATTCTGTGTTTATCCTGCCTGTTCCTGACTGTTTTAATAAAACCATAAAACTGTTTCAGAGTCTGCATACAGCTTGGAACGTTAAAATTATTGGGCATCCAATCAATGCCTACAAGGTCACCTCAAGGACATATAACCCACAGGAGGTCCAGTGTCACCTACAAACATTATGATGGTGATACAGACACTGTTATGTAACTGCATCAGCAAACCCCCCTGCTCCTCAAGCCCTCGAGAGGAAATATTGATTACACCTCTGGTGAACTTGCATGCTAGTTTAATCATCACTATAGACATATGGGTCATTCCCTATAGGCCATGGCCAGCAACTGCTATTAGAAATACACATCCAATGAGACAAACACCCCTTTTACTCAGGTTTATTAAGAACGTTTTAATAAACTGTAATTGTCTTTCATGCTAATCATGTACAGATCATTTAAATTTGTACAACAGGTTTTAAAACGCTTGAAACACACACAAAAAAATTAACGGCAGAATTTCGACTCAAGTAGGAAGATTTAAGTTGAACAAAAAACAAATAATGGTAAAAATGTATACGTTTAAGCTAAAGGTGTTCAATAGAATTAAGAACATTTATAAACCTAATTTTATTTTTGTAAAAAAAAAAAAAAAAAGATGGATGTAAATAAAATTTTATTTTATTGTAACTTTTAAATCTGTAAATTGTACATTCATCTCATTTCTTTATATATTTAAAATGTTCCTTTTCTTCAAGTGCAAATTTTCTTTTATTGCAAAAAAATCTTTCTATCTTCCTATTCTATCTTATCTTTCTATTTTAAGGTGACGAACAGTTACCACTTGTTGCCAATGCTGGACTCTTGATCAAGGCCCTTGACCCTTATTTATTCAGATGTATAATGAGATAAAAATCTTCTGCAAAAAGTCGTCTTTATAAATCAAAATTATAGTCCAGATGAATACCAAACAAATAATCTGAATCACGAAATATTTAATCATTATCCTGTTTAAGTATTTAAAGTCATCCTAAAATTTTAAATACTTTATTCCCCTGAAGAATGATTTTAGATGGGCTGACTTTAAAATGCAAAAAAAATAAAAATCACTGCAGTAATAATTTTTAAATAAGAAGCTAAAATATACAAATATATCAGTTAATTAGTTTCGATTAAAAATTTATTTATTACTATATTGTGATTAGTGACATGTCGTACTGTTTTATAAAATACTGTATAAAAACGAAATATTTTCCATGAGATTTACCATGAGATGAGTGTGAAGCAAGAATAAATGTAATTTTTTTTTTTTTTCTGTCAGGTGGATTTTTTTGTATGTGTGTGTTGGTAAGTGCCTTAACCTATAATTTAAGGAAATATGATTTGCTGCTTTTAAACACCAACACCAGCATTTTGCTTAAACGCTATACTGTACGTTCCTCATGAGTCAATTCAAAGATTTGGGGGGAATGTTATGTAAATGTTCTTAATGCATATTCATGACACCGAAGTCAAGTTTTCTCGAGTGTTTGCAGTCGTGTCTTCAATTTTTGTGGGTTGCAGGCGTTATGTAAATGCTAAAGTTTCCATTTCAGGGCATACAAAGTTGCCTGTGAGTTCCCATGCACTTTCATACCAAAGAGTAAAAACAGAAATCAAAACGCTGTCTTTACACATATTTCATTTTCCTGCAGGCTGCGGAAACACAGGTCTCAAGAGAACGTCCAGACAAATCTCACAGACATGCAGCATTAAAGCTGTGGGTTAAGCTTCTACCTACAGGAATATTTCAATCTGGGTCATCAAATCTCTCTTTTTCTCCCTCTCTCACTTACACACATAAACACACGCACGCACACAAAGTGCTAGTTATAGCTGGCATTATGAAACAAAACCCACTGTATATGCATCCAGACACTTTATTGATTTACAAGAAAGCAAAGAAAAAAAAAACACTGCACCATCCCTATTCCTGTATAAATCATTCCATCATGTCAAACGAAAAGGAGAAAAGATTTGGTATTAAGATTAAAATAGAAAAAAACTGCATAAACTAACACTGCGGCAGAATTAATTTAAAAATGATAACATCCTCATGATGCACAGTGTACTCAATTAGATTTTTTCCCCCTCAGAGTACAGAGGCACAAAACAAAGGTGTGATAATCAACTTTGTTTTCCTCAATATTAAAAACATAATTACTTATCACAACAGTTTAGAAAGAAAATAGTTTGATTTTTAAAGGTACTTTTTACACATTCCGAACCTATTTTCATTTTAATTGAAGGAGACGAAGATGGTGATGGAATTAAAATATGATTTTGCAACACTGTAGGATTTAAAACCACTATATTGTGTTGTTGCTACCACGATGTTTACCTGACATTTATCATTACCATCTTATAATCACAGAGTTGGATTTAAAAAAATCTCTCAAGCAAACATGAAAATTGAAAAACATCTTGTTCTGATAACATCTAGTAGGACACAATCGGTGTAAACTTAAATCTGCTGCATTGTTTGTCCAATTAACTTCAAGAGCGAGAAAGACAAAAAAATAGAGAGGCTGGTGAAGGTGTTCCAGCTGTTATAATGTAAGTGATAACAAGAATGAACAGATTTCATAGACATTCCACAACATGAAGCAAACAACCTATATCCTGTGTTTATTTTATCATGAAAGCTATAGATGAAATTGTTATTAAAATACGATCATTTATATTGCAATACTGTATATCATATCAATATTACACTTTTTTTTCAACCCAATTTTATCAGATATTTATCACGGATTACATTTAGAATACAGATACACAAACTAGTTGAGGGTGGGGAAAAAAGCCTTTTTTTAATAGAATATCTAGCAAGGCTTTTTTTTCACTAGCAAGAATTTTAAGTTGAATCTAAATAAATAGAGGATTTGATTCAGCTTTATTGTACAGCTATATGCCCCATATGCATCATATAAACTAACATCCTGCACCCGGAACATAAACAACGACCGCTTGACAAAATCTCACTTCCAACAGCTCGAATCCTACAAAAGCGAATTAACCCAGTGAGAATAAACAAAGTAAAGCACTTACGCTGCAGCATCTCACGCCCATGGCACAGATTACATGAACATCCTGTGGTTGTAAGAGACTAAAAATAGCGTAGCGACAGTAGAGCTCGGCACTTTTCCATGCACACAGTGCATCTGTGATGAGAAAAGCGTGCTGGGGAGGCCCGAGGCTGGCCACGGCATTCTGGGTAAAAATGGCAGTGCAGATCTAAAAGCTCAGATCGTGTAAGGTCAGAGAGAGAGCAAGAGAGAGAGAGAGAGAGAGAGAGAGAGGAAAACAGCTGCATGAGGTCCATCAGCAGGTGACTGCATGGTCGCTCTCTCTCTCTCTTTTTCTCTCTGTCTCATCCGAGGTTTCTGTTCCCACACCAGCCAACACAGCTCTTTGTATTATCCTCAGAAAATCCCGCATAATCTGCGTCTTGAAAGTCATTATGTCGTAAACTATCAAGTGGATTTTCGGAGGCGCAGCTCTGGTCAGAAACTAATCCCGTGTATCTGTTTCTGAGAAACGCTAAAGGATGGATGAATCTCATATGGAGGGGTTTTGAGTATTACATTTTTTCTGGATTTCTGGACACTGTTTGTATTTATTTTGATGATTAATTTTCCTACTGCTGAAATGCTTTTATGAAGATACATGGATGTTGCCAGGTCAGTGAATATGAGCCCACAAAAATGTAAACTAACAATAAATATGCATATAAATGAATCCCTCTTGTAAGATTTTAGAATAATCAGGTACAACACAAGTGGCATGGTGGCATGTCTCATTATAGATGAAGCCATGGAAGTTCAGTTTATAGCTAATTGTGTAGAAATTTTATGTTTTAATTATCTAACAATACTTCTCTAAATACGTAAAGGTAAATAAGGTCCAGTCTGTGCATCGTCCATTATCAACAATATAACACCTACGTACTGTAGCAGCTACAATAAACTCTCATCCTCAGTCATTAGCTAGTTTATGCCTAGGGTCCATATTTTCCAGTTGCCTAGCAACAGTTTTCTCATAACATTTACGTACTTCTCAAGGTGGTACACTAGTTCTACAGTAGCTGAAAGCATCATATTGTATGTACAGTATGACTATCATTAACTCAGTGTCCATAAAGAACATACAACATACATAATTGTACAAATATACATTTTAACCTCAAGCAATTTAATGATTATAAATGTAAAGACACTTCTACTTATGTAATGTATGACAATCCAGACACCATATGGTCATATTGTTTGGCTCTATTAAGGGAATTCACATCACTTGCAACATTCTGGCATCTAAAATGATAATAACTGAAGTCTGGACAAACCTCAGTGGTTCTACCGCCAGACTGAGCAGCCTACAGTTTTAGGTCTAGGGAGTAAACATGTGAAGGCAGCTGGAGAAATGCATTTCCCATGGCCTTTGGTTAGGAGCTGGCCATCTTCCATAGGCCCAGCCACCTTCAAAAAGTCTGCCTGTGTATTATTAGCAATCCGCCATGTGCTTTACAGTTTAAAACAAACAAATAGGAGACTTAAGGCTTTCGCTAAGGTGTTCGCTACAGTGCTGCTGATTACAGCCGTTTCAGGGACTTACTGAATGCTAAATACTGTAAAGGTGCATTAATTGTTTGTTTTATTAACCTCGTTGCCCCATGGAAAAAAATACTTTCTGTTATGACAGAGACTCTCGAGGTATGATTGCATCATTATGAAGGCACCTAAGGCAGTGTCTTCTTATTCTGTACAACTCTGAAGGTCTGAATGTAGTAATCCAAGTCGTTTTTCACAGACATCAGTTATTACACTTACATAACTACAAGTTATGTGCATTTTCTCTGAGCCCAAAAAAACATAATTCTGCTTATCATTATAATCAATATATTATTCTAGATTATAATCAGTCTTTACTATGCTTATGAAAATGTATGAACATAAAACATATGCTTTATTCCATTTTTGTAACAATAAATAACACAATGTCTTAAAACTTCAAAATAAATAGTTATCAGTTTTCTTGGTTCAGTTAATATTGTTCTAGGTCAAATCGAGCCCGTCACTCCCCATACCATGAAGCACGTTCAAGAAAGCTTCTGGTGCAGCTTTCTTGGACGTGCTTTATATAAGTAGTTGGTGAGAATTCTTAAATCACAGACAATACTACCTTCAGGGAGTCAAGCCAGTCTTTATATTGTTTGATATTTAAGTGATTGTTATTATTAACATGGTCACTAACACACTAAGCTACTACGTCCTGATGTTCTAGGTAATCTTCATGTCTCTGGACTGTGGACTGTGGGAGGAAACTGAAGAACCTGGAGAAAACCCACTTAGAAATGTTTATGCAATATAGGTTTACTTGCAAAATTACAATGAAGTAATACAATTTAATTATTTTTTATGAAAACTCTGCCATTACACTACGCTAGGATTAAGGCAGTGTTAAATGCGATATCTTTTCCCAAAGTAGCACAGAGCATAAACGTATGCAGTGGATCAAACTCAGAGCTGCAGGGATGTTGTGTCTACAGGAATATAATTGCAGCTTTAAGCTTTTGTCGGAACGCAGACGGTGATTCAAAATAACATGATGTGAACCCCATACCAAAAAGATTGGCTGTCACTTTAGCCAGCAAAAGAACCCATACCCTACACTGAGCAGGACACGGTGCTGTTTATCTTGCTGACAGTAATAAATGGTTTTAAGACCGGAAACATTCGGAGTATGTCACAGTATGCTAATCAACCAAATATGACAGTTTACATTACATTGCATTATCTGCATAATTTTTGAAAATGTCATGAAACATTGTAGAGACTGTGTAAAGACTTAGTTATCCCTATAGAGATATTTCTCCAATGGCCACTTGTTAAAATAACACCTTTTTTTTTGTGTTTATAGTATAAATCAGAAAGCTCACACCAACTACTAACACTAATACTGAACATAGCATAATGTTAAAATGTTAATAGTACTGTATATACCACTTTAAATTTCTATATTATTTCAAATATGTGTCAAAAATTACTTTGTTAATTCTAAATAACAAACTAACATTGAATTGGAAAGCTACTTTTGTCCGCATAACAGGCTTGTGGAATCCATGCATCATGGCATGGATTCCACAAGATGTCAAAAAACATTCTTTAAAAATTCTGGTCCATGTTGAACTGATTATATTATAGAATTTTCAGATGCACTTTTCTGATCTGGGCGGCATGGTGGCTTAGTGGGTAGGGCTGTTGGCTTGCACCTCTACTGTAGGTTGGAGAGTTTGCATGTTCTCCACGTGCTTGGTGGTTTTTCTCTGCATGCTCTGTTTTCCTCCCACATTCCAAAGACATGCAGATTAGGCTAATTGACGTACCCAAATTGCCTGTAGTGTGTGAACGAGCATGTAAGTGTGTGTATGTGTGTGCCCAGCAATGGATTGGCACCCTGTCCAGGGCCCTAAATCGCCTGGGATACAGGATAAAGCTGTTTAGATGATGAGTGAGTGAACGACTTACATGATCGGTGACTGGGAAAGCCACTGAGGAACAGTGAACTCTTTGTCATGTTAATAAAATCTGTTTGAGTTGACTTGCTTTATGCAATGGTCCATTATCATTCATGAAGTAGCCATTTAAAGATTGAGTACATTGTCAATAAAGTAATGCAGATAGTCAGCAACATTCAACAGCCAGTAGGTTGTTGCATTTAAGGTATGACTGACTGGTATTAACTACCTGAAAATGTACCAATAAACATTCCCCATACCATCAAATACCTTGAACTGTCGACACTGTTGACACAAGACAGGTTGAGTCCACGGATTCATTGCTATCAGTGATAAATTCTGACCCTAACCTCTGCGAACCTCAGCAGAAATAAAGATTTATTAGACAAGTCTATGTTTTTACAGTCTTTAGCTCTCCAATTTTGGCAAGATTGTTCCAACTGCAGCATCAGCTTTCTGTTCTTGGCGGTCAGAAGTCGACCCGTTGTGACCTTTACCATGTCTAGCCCATCTGCCTCAAGGTTTGACATGTTGTGCATTCTGAGATATTTTTCTGCTCACCATAATTAAACAGAGTGGTTATCTGAGTTACTTCAGCCTTTTTGTTAGCTTGAAACAGTCTGGCCATTCTCTGTTGACCTCTCATAATAATAAGGATTTCTGATCCACTGATCATCATCTTCACTCTTCCATGTTTTATTTAAAAATACTTGCTGCTGACTGCCAAGTGCAGAAGACATAAGTACATAATATATTTTTATTAGGTGTGTTATTATTTATAGTATTATATTAAAGGCTGTTTCCCTCAATGGGTCCTCATAGCAGACCATCTGATCCACACACAACTTTCCAGATGTTTTACGCCAGATGCCCTTCCTGAAGCAACCCTCCCATTTTATCCGGGCTTCAGACCAGAGGCTGGGGTTTGGGCATTGGCTGGGAATCGAGCCCTGGCCTTCCTTATAGCAAAAAATCTACAACTAAGCCTTAGAGGTTCTAGGAACAATACAAGTATACATGCAGTGGTTTTTCAAAGTGATGTTTAAAGACCTGCATAGGTTCATGATGAACAGTCAGACTTATTATTTGTGTGTTTGTTTATTTCCTTAGTAACAGTGGTGAAACTCAGTCTGACAGTCTGTTTGAGAGATTATGTGAATTATCCAAATGTCATACAATGGCCTGGACCTAATGTCAATCACTCCTTGTCTATACCACTTTATCCTGTATATGGAGAGGCGGGGACTTAGAGCCTTTCCCAGGAGAGTTAGGGCACGAGGTGGGGTAAACCCTGGACGGGGTGTCAATGCATTACAGTAAACCTAATGTGTCCAAAATGAATCTTAGAGATTTAAAAGCTATAAAATCTAATGCAAAATATAATTTAGTTCAGTATAAAGCAGAGGTCATCACCTCAGGTCTTAGAGATGTCTAGCAGTTTTAATACACTGTGTGACAAACTGGTGAACTGATGTATTTTTTTCCCAAACCATTCAAAACTGGAGCCGAATATTACAGTAGTTCTGATTATGCTAAAAAACATCACAGTATAAATTATAAAGAATGCACACAAATTTAAGGCACTGTACAAATATGGGAAAATATGCATATCAGTATGTTTATAGTATATATACAGTATATGGTATTTTATTTCCAGATTAAGATCTGCAAAAAAAGTTTATATACCACATGCATGCTAGTTTTTGTTTGAAAAGAAAATATAAAAAAAACACACCCATTTTTAGAACCAGTTCATATACAGTATAAATGTGCAGTTCAAGACAATCAAGTGTATTTGGCAATGAAAAACCAATCTCAAACCACAAACACACACATAGTGATGTAAAACCAGTCGATAGAAATTCAATACCATTGATTTAATGTGGGGGGGCACGAATGAATAGTCATACGTCATATTTGTAAAATGACCTTGCTTCTCATAATGAAACCCACGCAGCATGCAAGCCGTTCACTATTTTTAGCCTACATATTGATTCAATGTGTGTGTGTGTGCATGCATGTGTGTGTGTTCTCACGGCACTTATCGTAAAAACAATTATATCTGAGAGGTTTTGTTTCACGGCAAAGAAACGGAAGAATAGATTACCCATGTCCAAAAAGAGAATGATGAATTTTTGTCTATTTGTTCATCGAGTGATGCGAATTACAAAACAGATCTCCAGTCATGTCAACTTCTGTCAACAGGACACTTCTTTAGATGCTTCCAGCATGACATATTTACGTGAAAATGCTTCTCTATACATCACTTTGCTGTATCATTTATAGGGGCTGCGTTGCTATTTGCATGGAGATGAAGTGCTATTTAGAGGATCAGCATCTTTATTCATTTTAGATCCTTTAAATACACAGCACATGTCCTTCGTAGAAGTAGAAGTTAATTTATACAATTATATTAAATAGATTTTTTTATAAACGGTCTCTTAAAAAAAGCTAAATATTTCAGCAATAAATCCTTTCCATATATTATCATAATGATTTTGGAAGCTGACAAAAAAACTAGTTAATCACTGTGATGTGTTATTTTTATGCGATCATATGCAGATTGCTGATCATTCAAAGGCCTTTGTGCAGCCTTTTTCATACTAGTACAGCATACATTTTGCAACTAAGGGCATAGAAATACAATACTGTATTTTTGTTATAATATTACAGTTACCGGTAATACATTTTGGCTTCAGAAAAGAAAATTAAATATGACGACCCAAACCACAGCCCAAATATATAAAACTTGTCACAGATTTACTACAATATTATACAAAACAGTTAAATAGCAAAAACTGTCAAATAAAACCAGCACTATAGAAAATAACAAATAAAAGTAAAATTCCATTGGGTTACATGACAAAACAAAGTAAACAATTCATAGAGATAAGCTTTTACTGGAAAAAACAGATTTAAATATGTGCTGCAATCTATTAATATTAATGTAAACAATACACTAACTTCACTCGACCAACAAAATGCGTTTACATTCAAATATACAATTGTGCAATGTTCATATAACTGTGAAGACAAAAAGTGTATCGTTTCCCTTGCATTTAGCTGTATTGATCAACTTAGAACACTTTTTCACATGATCAATAATTTTGACATCAGAATGTTTCAGGTTCAAACCCCAGCACAAGCAAGTTGCTGCTGTTAGACCCTTGAGCTAGGCCCTTAAACATCAACTGCTCAGATAAAATGTAAGTTGTAGGTGGCACGATGGCTTAGTGGTTAACACTGTCGCATCGCAGCTCTAGGGTCCAGGTTCGGGGGTTTCCTCCGGGTGCTCCGGTTTCCTCCCACAGTCCGAAGACATGTAGGTTAGGCTAATTGGCATTCCCACATTGCCCATGGCGTGTGATTTTGTGTATGAAGCGGTACATGTATGGACGATTGAGTGATTGAGTGAAAGTTGCTTTGGATAATAGAGTGTGCCAAATGTCATAAACGTAGAATGTTGAAAAGTACAGTTTAAACCAAAACAAAGACCAGAGAAATGCAAGCCTTTTTTTAAAACTGACAAAAGAGGAGAAGATCAATCAGATCCATTGCATAAGCATTGAGCATAGTCAACCAAAAAACCTCCTGAAAAAGAAAGAAACCACTGGCATGCTAACAACCGTAGATCAAACAAGTCAGATAAAAAAACAACAGCAGCTGATGATGGAAACACTGTGAGAATTGTAAGAAAGAAAAAACAAAATCAAAAGCCAGTGACATCACCAACAACCTCTACAAAGCAAGAGTGAAAGAAACACAATAAAGAAGGGAAATTCTACTGTACCATACTATACCCCACCACACCACAAGATGCAAACCACTCATCAGTGTTAAGAATCAAAAAGCTAGACTGGAATTTGCAAATAAATATAGAGACAAGCTACCAAATATCTGGGACTAAGATGAATCTATGCCAAACTGATGCAATTTGGGAAGAAAAAAAGAATCTGGTTATGATCTAAAACATGCAAGTTCAACACTGTGGAGGTAGTGGCCTGGCTTGAACTTGCATGGCTGCAGGGTTCACTATTTTTATCCAACTCATGACGGTATCAGCAGGATGAACTCAAAAATCTACAGAAGCATTCTCTTGAAGCTGCCAACTGCTAAGAAAAAAAGCATCTAACCAAATCAGGAGAAGCTTCATCATGCAGCAAAGAAAAATTCTTCTCCGAAAAAGTTTTGTCTGTCTGCAAGATTTTGTCACAGCATTACGCAAAACTGGCTGAACAGAATTTAATGAACCTTTTCCAGTCCTTCGGTATTCGCCTAAAGTTCAACCTGCACTATAAATTCAATCAAAATGTTGAGTAGAGTTAAGTGAAGTTATGGGCAGCTAGGTGCCAAATTATGTCACAACAACTGGTGTTTTTTTTTTCCCCTCAATTTTGCCTCGAGGTGGGCGTCGCTATACCTGTCACTCAACAGTGCCAATCAACGTGATAGTTTACAATGTATAGACAGAGTATGCAGAAACGACCGTGATGCACCTACAAGCTGGCAAAATTCTAAATACACACACACATGATGGCGTGACTCATTATGGTTTCCACAACAACAAAAAAGTTTGTATACTATGAAAACTGAACCTTATGCTTTAACTACTGTACTTCTACAAACTCATTACCCTACACTAGTATATACAGTATACAATGTGACTCAGATGCATTAAAGATGACCAGATGTATGTAAAAAGCGCATTTTTACCAATTATCCCAATTACCCTTCTGAGAGTAAATCAGAAAGAAAAATGATCCACAAATCACACAGCAAATGCTGAGGAAAGCCAAAACCACATCCACAGCTGAATCCAGCAGCAGTGGGCTCATGCTGCCCCCTTCTGAGAGTCCCAAACACAATTTACTGTGAAACACAACCCTCTCACGCCCACTGCCCTTCACTGTAACACACCATTAGCTAACTCCATAGCTGAAGGACTCCTGGTGCCTTTGAAATGAAGTCTCTGCAGGCCACTGGAGTGATTACAGCTCAAATTAAAAGCTATTGGTTACCGAGGCAGAAAAAAATAACAGAAAGTCTTAACGTGAGGGCGCCAAAGGTCAAAGTAGGCTAATCTTCCAAAACACAGGTGCTGTTGTAGCTCTTAGGACATATCTATATGTTCATTAATTTTAGGATTTAAATTGTTAATATAAAGGCTCTTCATATTTCAGCTCATCTTATGCTTGACACTTCTCCATATGGCAGATGTTACACCTTTAAAACTGGGTTCCTTTAGGGATAGTTACACGTTCTCACCTTTCTAAAGTCTAAGGATCCTTTACTCTTTTACAGTGACTATCATCTTTTTTTTTTTTTTGAAAACCAGTCTTTTGTTTCACATTCAGCAAAAACTGAATATAATCTTTCACAAGACTGATGATGGGTGGCGTTTCCTTGATGACACACGCACGTCTCTCACTTTAACTATTCATCAGGTGTTATGGCGCCTGGCACCAGCTGCCTCCGGAACAAGTCATTACAACGGAGTCAAACCACCTGCTACATCAATATCACTCCTCAGATGTTCCATTTAATTAGGCCAAATCAAATGATCCCCATGAGAGACACTCAGTCAACCACGGGCCGTGTGCTAGGCAGCAGCTATACAGACGCACAAACACATATGTACACAAGCACAAATTTACATAAAGAGCATTAGAAAAAGTCTTGTGATCAATGTGACGGGGCAGTGTTAACTTCGGTGCACTGATTTGTTCAAATGATGACGTATTATTGTGATATTTAACATATGGATCAGAACAATATTTTGCTCTATTCAAGAGGAGGCTCTTTAGGGAGCTGGTATTTTGTGGCAGGCTCCGTGCTCCGGAGATAAAGGCGGTCCCATTTGGAGAGCAGCATATTGACAATGGACTTTGTTTTGGAAACAGTTAAAGAAGCGTTCTTCTTCGACAACCTAGACGTATATGAAATCACTGCCATTCTGACTGAAACAAAATCATACAGTGTTATGTTGTAAGTAGACCTGGATGACTGAAGAAAAAAAAAGAGAAAGAGAAAAACACACACATCTTATTCTGCACTGCACTGCACATACTCAGAGATCTGCAAGAAGGAAAAAAATAAGAACAAATGTAACTGAACTGGAGTGGTGTGGCTCTAGCTTGATTGGCATAATCCCCTTAAATTTAACGCCTCAGTCGGGCATGAAATAACTGCTCCTCGTTTGCTGGCTGTTGTTGTGCAGCACACCTGCTGAAGGTCCTGGCGAGGCTCCTGTCAAACTGATTGTACCTTGCCATTCATTTAACATTCAGCGACTAAGAATAGACTCTCACAGTGAGAGAATGTCCATTACAGCAATTACACAAGAGTGTGTGGGTGGGTATTTAATTAGGCGATTGGTTTGGATAGTCCATCCATAAGTGGAGATTCAGGTGGGAGTGTAATGATAAGGGTTTGGAGGAATCCAAGAAAATCCTGTAGCTGAAAAAAGTATCTCTGAACGTGGGACAAAGCAAGACACTGAAATAAGCAACAATTCTGGATCCCAGAAAGTGATACTAATTTAAAGTGATAAAGAGAAGAAGGTGAGAGGCCATGCGTTCTTCACTGAAGCTGTAGTTGAAAGACTATCATGCTTGACTTGTGCCATAGGCTACAATCTTTTCAATTTTTTGGAAGAACTCATACTAGGAAGTTGAAAGCTGGCAAAATACAGTCATCCAGCATACAGTCTAGCAGCTTTTGAATGTTTTTTTAGATGTACCTTTGTTCAACTGCATATTTTCGTTCACCAGAAAGATGCACACATAAGAGCTAATGTCATGACCAGTGTTTCTAGCCCACTTGCATATCAAATACCAGAACAAAAACAGAAACTAACACTAAAATCCAACCATTGGAAAAGCAAGACATGTTTATCTACACTGTGTGCAATTGAATTTGTTTATAGAAATCATGTAATTCTTTTTAATGATTTCATTCTTGTTATGTGCTATTAAAAAACACCTCGTCAGTCAAGTTGTACCCATGTGGAACCGCTATTAATTGTTCTAAACTGTTCTGTTCTTCTTCACTAAAAATGCTAAGATAAGAAATATGAGGCAAAGCCATTTATGCCCCAGTGGTACGCTATTGGTGCTAGCTGCAATTCCTATTTTGACCACTAGGTACGTAGGACATTGACCTTATTGGCCTACATTTACACTATATCTAAGTTCAGCAATTAAAGGGATATAAGATTACATCTAGCAGATGTACTCAACGGAGATAATCAATGATTAACTATAATTTAAAATGTATTAAGCATTATATGCAGAATTTCTAAAGATTAACATTTGTTGACTGGCTGATATAAATAAACCTACAATGCTATGGTAACTTGTCCATAGGGGCCATAGGAGCTCTGCCCTACCTGCCCCTAGGGACAAGTCACCATGGCACTACAATGCTCAGAAAGCAATCTGCTAGCTTAAAATAATTAATCTTCAGTAAGCATCTTATCCTCATCAGGTCCAGGTGGATCTGGAACCTAGCCTGGTAGCACTGGACCCAGAAAAGGTAAGAAGGACCCCTTGGGACACCATGCACACACATTGATAGCTAGGGGCAATTTAACGTCACTAATCCACTTCTTGGGAAGTGGGAAGAAACCAGAGAACCCAGGGAAATCCCAGTGGAAAAACATATGAAACTCCACAGGGTGACCCAAGTTTGGGATCAGGAACACTAGGGAATGCGTATCTTAAAACTGTTAGTTGAAATACTTTACAAAATTTTCTTTTGTCTGGATTTTTTGTTCATTGGTAGTGTCACGAGGAGAATTTGAATGGTTTATGCAACAGTGCTTTAAAGTTGTTTAAAATAAAGAAGATGCTTCATACCCTGTGTACTAAAAAGCATTTAGGGTACTCCCAAAGAACTTCTCTTACACTTGAGAATGAAATGCTGTAAAATGAGTTAATATAAACCTTAATAACAATAGACCGTGCAGAATTTTGAACACGCTAAGAATTGCTCTATTGACTGATTCCTGACATTTCCAAACAATCCCTCACCATATTTCATTAAAATAACACCACTGCAAATCTACAACTGTGCATTAATTAACGTCAAAGTCCCAACAAATACCCATGAATGCCAGAAACCCAAATTAACAGTATTACCAAAGTTGTGAGATGTGTTTCCATATGCCAGCCTTTATTTAGAGTAAAACATCTCCTTACCGTTCATTTAAGTCCCACTGCAGTGTATGATAGTGTTGCCTAATTAACACCCAGTCAATTCCAGGGAAATAAGCTGAAACCCCTTATTCATCATGGAGTGATTAAAAAGACAAAGAGAAATCTTACTCAATACATGAGTAGGTATATACTGTACAGTATTTAGTAATATTGTGGGAAGCTATTGTGGTCTATCAAAACCGCCATGAATTTCCAGCTTTCCTTTATTTCTGTGACTTTTTTTTTTATGTTGGAATTGTCAAATGAAATTCAACACATTTGAATAGTATTCAAAATAATTTTTATAACATTTATGTATTCCATGTTAAAAAAAAACATTATAATGTTTAATATCTCAACCTGATGAAAAAATACATTTTGAAGAAAGATTGGGTTTGAATAAATTCACATAATTTTACGACACACTTTACTCTGACAGTTTTAAATTACAGAATGTCTCAGTTTTCTAGTGAAATTTTGGTGAAAAAAAAACATTTATGTACATAATACATTATCTGATATTCCATCCATTTATCTAGGGACCTATGTAGTTTAAGTAGAGACCATGAAGACCATTTTTACAACCATGGTAGGAGCTCCGGGCAACATTAACACAATTCACACAATTTAGGAACGCCAATCAGCATTCTTTGAACTGTGGGAGGAAACCGGAGCACCTGGAGGAAACTCACCAAGCACAGGGAGAACATGCAAACTCCATGCACTTAGACCCCGGGACTTCTATTCGAAATATAAAAAATGTACATGATAAAATTGTATTATGGGACCATATTAGAACAATAAATCATATCTTATAAATCATATCTTTATTTGCAAACGAATACTTGTATATTGAAAAATGTAAACTGGTACTGTATAGAAAAGCAATTAGATGGGTCTGCGTCAAAAACAAATAAAAAAAACCCTATGATCAACACCCTGTGATAACGCTTATTGAGCTTTTTCATTATGGTTTTCTGTAGCCTGCAAATATGGCAAATGAAAGTGCGCAGAAAAAGTGTGGAATATGAAATAAAATTAATGATTGTGCTTTGACACTTGTTTGCATTTGATAAGTACAATACCACCATATGTTATTTTTATATTGCCAAAAACGTTTCTGGATTATTTTCTCCCTCAAGAACTAAGATAAAATAAAATTGCTGATAAAACCAAAAAGGTAATGGTAATACAGCTTATGCTCACTATCTTCGATTTATACTTACACCAGCAACTTAGAAGGGAAATGGTGTATTGAATATTTAAAAATGACATTATAACTGTATTTCAGTAAAATTCTAAAGTGGGCGGTTGAACATTAATAGGTAACGATCAAAAGAAATAGTACAACTTGCATAAAGAAAAATGTATGCAAAATCCTAGATAAAGCCCCGGCCTTAAAGAGGTCCTCTTGTGCTTTTTCAAATATTTTCTTTCATGCAGTGTGTCATGTAGCTGTATGTGAACATAAACTATCTGCACTATTTGTGACGCTGACAGTGCACGATAAATGGAGTTTTTGTCTATTCATATTCACATCTTATGGATCACATTCACCTAAACGAGTCGTTAGCAAATCTATTTTTACTCCGTTACGGATCCACGTCACTCCGTAACATATTTGCATAATGTCCGCCCACATTCTACGTCACGAACAACTTGCCCGCCATCAGACATTTTCCACTCACTCGCACACATACCGTTTATTATATATAGTTTGTAAATATTGTTTATATCTTTGCTTGGTTGTTGTGCACCTTTTTCGTTTACTTTATTTAGTTTTGTATAATACACGTTTGTTTTATCTACTTGTTTGTGTTTGTTCTTTTTGCTCACTGGCCTTTTAACGCAACACCAACACAAAGATAAAAGACCTCTCGATTTTTGTAGCCACAGTTAATATAAAGTTAGCTGGTCGTTACACGGTAAAACCGACGCAATTTTTTCTATGTATTGCTGGGTCTCCAGAGCCGTCGTTTAATTATGGTAATGGGTGTTTCGTTTTCCGACACACGCTGTAGCGGTTGACCAGTCATAAATCACCGCGCCATCAGACCAATCACAGCAGTGAGAGCTCACGGAAAGGAGGGGTTTAGACAGACTGAATCTTCAAACTGCTTCACACGAGTCGTTTACGAATCATTTAGAAATGGGGTAAAATTTAATCTATTTTTAGAGAAAACTCTTGAGCTTGCATACATGTAAACCTGTTTTAAGAGACTCATTAAGCAATATTAGCAACCTTTAAAATGGCATAATTGGACCTCTTTAAAGCAGTAAACCATGTAGCCATCAGAAAAATTAGACTGTAGTGATGGAAGGTACAGAATATGTTGGTAAAGTTATCTTGGCTGAAGAATTGAAGATACTGAAGCGAAGTTTAATATGATGTTTACTAATATGATGTTTCATGTCATTCTCTATTCTAAAATGAGCCAGAATGGTGTATTTTAATGCAACGGACTTCATTAACTACTGTACATGGACCCATTTAAAATAAAGGGGCTTATAAGCGAGACCTAGACCAAAGCAAGGGAATGGCCCATGGGCCCAACTCTATGGAAGACCTTGTATCTGAACTTAAAACCATCCATTCTTTATTACAGAACTTTAACACATGCTCACTGGTCCCAGTGGAACAGGTTTTGATATTAATTTATTAAATTAGTGTTTTAATAAATTTAGTTTTAGATAATTTTAAAACTCATTTCTGTCTTTAAAGCATTTATGTCGTGCCTTACCACCTACATCATTCATACATCTGGTTGTTTAACCTACGTTTATATAAAAATAAATAATAATAAAAAAAATTATAAATACAGGGAGAATTTTTTCAGCTCACTACATTTTGGAAGAACACAGTACGCAGGATCTGTAAAGGATCTGGAAGAAGCCAACCGTTCTAATTGTTTTCAAAGTTGGGACACATAATTACCAGGTCTACTGTAGTCTCATCATAAAGCAAACATAGCACCAAATCTGATGTGATGTTTAATAACTTTACTGTCAACTAACGTCATGTCTTATTTGCCATGGTACTGAGCAATTTTGTAATAAAAAAAAAAAACTGTGACTGAAGAAAGCAAAAAAAAATTTTCCTTTTCCAATTCAAAGCAAGTTAACAGTAAACCTGATACCTGACAAGAAATGGATAAGAAGGCAGGATAAATCATGGCTTCTACAAAAATAAAAAGTGTCAAAGTAATGATGTAAAGTCAATTGTTTGAGCTCACAACTCTCAATGTCTATTAGCTATCAAAATGCCAAACCCACTTGAGATGCTAGCAGGTGCATTTGTGGCAGAGATAGAAGAAATTGTTTTATTATCCGGCACCCTGTACACAGGATAAAGCATACAGAAGAGGTGAATGAGTGTTCAAACACATTGTGTTGGTAGTAGAACTGTTATGCTATATTCCTAATAATATTCATTTTTTAAGAATATTTTTTTTATAAGGATAGGCCTATATGAATATAAAAATCGGCAAATGTAATCCTAAATACTTAATAAATAAAAGTTTGTGCTGAAAAGGGAAGTTGATGGGGACGGGGCTGCTGGGCTAATGGTGGGGGTGATATAAGGCTAAAGTTTTTTTTTTTTGTTTTTTTTTAATAGGCCACAAAGGATCAACAGTCACATTCACAATCAGGATGGACGATAAAGTTAAACCAACAACATGAACTACAAGCAACAAAAGTACTAGCTAAGGTTAAAAGACTACAATAGTGATACTCTTCAAAAGATCACTGAACATACAGTATGACATACTGTGTACTATGTGTGATATCATATTATTTGTCACACATTTGCCATACACAAAACCTTCTAGAAACTCGACCAGAACATCAGCCACTGCCTTATCCCATCTGATTCAGATTCAAAGCAGACGCAAAGAACAAGCCAAAACGTAAAACTATTCCTCAGAAGAATGCCAAACACTGTAGCACATTTGTATCATGTTGGCATAACACAGACAGTCAAGTGATCAAGGGTGAATACCACTACCAGAAAAGTCAGTTCCCTGAAGTGTCACTGGTAAATAATTTAGACCAACTGATTGATAATTGATGAGGACTCATAGAAACAGGTCAGACTGGAAGTATACCTGAACACAATCGCCTCACCACATCAGTGTTAGATATCGTTTCAGCTACTGTTCACCGCGATGACGCCAAGTGACGATCTGTAAATAAAGACCGCACCGAATGGAATTATTAAGAGTGCAGGTCAGTTACTGTCCAGTCTACTTTGAAAATATTGCTTATTTTGCACAATATTTCCTGTGCTGACTGTGCATTTCTCTCATCGGTGCTTCTCTCTTGTCCTGCTGCTGAAGTGGATTATTATCAGACTGGGGTTTATTATGATTAATGAATGGTGCATCAATTCAAACTTTCTTTTACTGTAATTGTTTCAACTTTTTAACATTGTTCCTGTTTTGGGAAATAAAAATTAATATTAAAAAATAATAACAATACAGTTCCTCATTAAACACAAGGCAAAACTGTAAATTGAGCATCAAAATGTTTGTTTTAACAATTTCTTATTAGATTTTTACAATATTTGCCTAAAAATTACAGTATTTTGGCAAATTTGGCCAATTTCTTTTTTTTTTTTTTTTACTATTTTTTATTTATTTATTTTTCATATATATATATTAGCTGCTACATATATTTGATATGAATTTTATACCTTGTAGATTTTGGTATATATTATATATATAGAGAACATCTGCCATGCCATGTTAGTAGCTTGTAAATAAGTGTTTATGTTTCAGTATCAGTTACGCTGTATTTTCTTTCTAATACAGACAGTGATGCTCCTTATAAAAAATTGTACTTGAGTTCATTATAAGTCCTATTATAATTTACATTGAAGTGAAACTTATATAAGTAACTGATGAAGGACATGGTCTTTTATGACATACTATTACAAAAATTGCCTTTTAAAGAAGATCGTTTTATTTAGCCATAAAATATACATAGCAATATAATACATTTAGCTATATAATAATAATAATTATTATTATTATAATAATAAACAATGTTTTTCTATTAGATTTATTTAATTAATTATTTGTTAAAGTCTGCAAATTACTTGGTAAAGTTCATTTCTGATTGTAATGCAACAGTAACAACTTGGATTTGTGGCACATACATTAGTTGTTATTTTTTTCACAGTATTTCCCTGCGTTTTTTTTAATTGTTTTTCTTTGCCAGAATTGTACAGTTTTCTTTACAATTTCTTTATGCACCTAATATATATATATATATATATATATATATATATATATATATATATAATTTTTTTATTAAACTTTGACTGTCAAATCTATAAGCCTATGCAGTGTTTGCTACGTTTTTATATGTTAATACTGTATTTTTTTTTTATGTTTCTGCAGTACAATATCTTAAGAATTTTTCTTATACTATTTAAGGAGTCTCTGGCTATTAGTATATAGATGTCAGTCGGACACAAAAAAGAAGATCAGTGGATTAACTAAAGATACTGCATAGTAACATTTTAACAAAATTAAATAACTTATTAGAATGAAAGATAGTTAGATTATGCCTAACAGCAGTTTACAATACGGAGGTTGTGTATGTACTATATGGTTTTGTCCCAGGCGTGGACAACAGACAAGACAGGCATGCGCTAACTGTGTTCATAATGCAGTGTTTTCCACACATACAGTATACTTGGATGGGCTGTCCTGGTTTGCGCAAACTTTTTAAAAAATCTGTCCATCTGCCATCTGCAATCGATTAACTAACAGCGGACAGTTTGAGGCAATAAATGCAGCGGATGCCGGCTGCCATAAAAAGTTTAAGAAGGCCGTATGACGGTCGCAAATGGTCTGCAGAGGAACAGCTTCACTCAGTGACTGGGCTCTTCAAAAAACAAAACAGGAGGATTAACCCTTAAAACTCAAGCAGTGCAGATCCGTGCAGCAACACAGCGCTGATTATTAAAAAAACAAACGGCTTATACAGAAGTCTTGCCGGTGTGTGTTAGTGGAGAGGCTGCACAATTTTCATTTGGAATTTATGATGTCATGCAAAACTAAAGCATTATATATGTATATATGTATATATACACTCACCTACAGGATTATTGGGAACACCATACTAATACGGTGTTTGACCCCCTTTCGCCTTCAGAACTGCCTTAATTCTATGTGGCATTGATTCAACAAGGTGCTGAAAGCATTTTTTTTAGAAATGTTGGCCCATATTGATAGGATAGCATCTTGCAGTTGATGGAGATTTGTGGGATGCACATCCAGGGCACAAAGCTCCCGTTCCACCACATCCCAAAGATGCTCTATTGGGTTGAGATCTGGTGACTGTTGGGGCCGTTTTAGTACAGTGAACTCATTGTCATGCTTTGTGACATGGTGCATTATCCTGCTGGAAGTAGCCATCAGAGGATTGGTACATGGTAGTCATAAAGGGATGGAGCTGGTCAGAAACAATGCTCAGGTAGCCCGTGGCATTTAAACGATGCCCAATTGGCACTGAGGGGCCTAAAGTGTGCCAAGAAAACATAAAAAAATGCAAAAGTTTGGCCACCTTACTGTACAGAATCAGTACTTAGAAACACCTCTGACTGACATCACAGCTTGCAAACGCTTTTTATAGCCAGCTAAAAGTCTTTCAATTCTTGTACTTGTTATTTTTTTCTTATTCTTCCTTGCAAAAGGCTTCTAGTTCTGTAATATTCTTTGGTTGTCTTGCATGCACAGCTCTTTTAAGATCAAAACCTTTAGCTTGTGTCACTTGAGGTATTCCATAGTGGATTTCAAGGTACTGTATGTTTAGGATCATTGTCCTGTTCTAAAAGCCATCCTCTTTTCAGCATCAGCTTTTTTACAGATGGTGTGATGTTTGCTTCCAGAATTTTCTGGTATTTAGTGGAATCCATTCCCCCCTTTACCCGTACCAGTTTCCTGTGCCACTGGCTGCAACACAACCCTAAAGCATAATAGATTCACCCCCATGCTTAATGGTTGGCAAGGTGTTCTTTTCATGAAAAGAACTTCATCAGTCCACAGCATTTGTTTCCAAAACGCATCAGGCTTCTGTAGACGTTCTGTTGCCTTCTTTTGACGTTGGATATTATGATGGGGTGCAGGTAAGGTTTTCTTCTGCTGACTCTTCCATGAAGGAACGGTGCACCACCACTCCTGAGTCTGCTAAATCTAAAGACTTTTTTTGGTCAAAAGGGGGTTTCGATTTGTCTTTCCGACCAGCATACGAGCAGTTCTCTCCGAGAGCTTTCCTGGTCTTCCAGATCTCATCTTGACCTCCACAATTCCCCTGAATTCCCCAAAATCCCCTGCCAAGCTGCAACTCTATGCTATTTTCTTGTAGCCTTCTTCTGCATTGTGGGCATCAATAACTTTTATTTTTAGAGTCTTACACAGCTGCTTAGAGGAACCCATGGTTGTTGAGTGTCCGCAGGTGTGTGCACAAGGTTTGAAGAGTCAAAGCATTTGTAAAGCTTTAAAATTGGCATTTAATAATGACAGCTGTTGCCATGCATCAGATCTAATGAGGCGATTAAGGTCTGAAACCTTGTAAAAAAAATTTAAAAAATCTACGTCTCTGGAACTCTTATGGTGCCCAAACTTTTGCATAGTGCCACAATAATGTTTTTATTTTTGTTCAATTGGCATAAAATGTAACTATGCATCAATGTTAGATGGAAATATTGTGCATTTTTTCAAGACAGACTGTGTTAACATTTTTTTCAATAAAAAAAATTTAAAATCTGTTATTTATCAAGAAGTGCCTAAAGTTTTGCATAAGACTGTATTTACCTGACTTGCTCTAGAATACGTTCAATCTGGACTCATTAGACCACATGACATTTTTCTATTTGCTTTTTTCTAACAAGTACTTTTCCTATGAGTGCATACGTTATTTACTCCCAATCCTGATTTCTTCTGTTGATTTCTTTATGAAGCCACATGTTCATTAATAATGTGTTGAATAGTTTGTATGGTGATTTTAGTCATTAAAATTTTTGCTTTTCTTGATGCAGGCAAGTAATTTGACTCTTCTAAAATGGTGACTGTCTTTTTGCCAGACAGTCTACGGGCTAAGGCAAATGTATAAGACACTAGTCTCACAAAGGTATTTCCCAAATCCTGTCAAGCGACTGAGGATGGCCCTCAAAACAGCTTCAACAACACTCTTCAGGATGGGACAATCTTCTAACTTTTGCACAATACTTAACCCAAATCAGCTCTCATGAGGACGAATATAGGCCACGACATTCATGTCACCACCTGATTAATATAGCTGCACGCCTGGGGCAAAAATTCCCTCCCCAAAAAATAGATTTCTCTCTACAGTATCCTGTATGCAGGATTTTTTTTGTCTCTGCCTTTTCGAGTACGAGTGACTGTTAAATAACTGCAAAATAATTGTATAATTACATAATTTAATAAAACCATTAAATAGATGAATAAAAGATATCCATTTCATATTGTCAGACTGAACTGCCGTAGCACATTTTTCATGTAAAATAAAACAAAATAAAAGGAAATGCTAAATAATAAAGCCAAACCTACACTATCTCACTTACCTCAGCAAATGCTTACATTTAGATCTCAAAACCTTTAAACCTATAGAGAACAAAATAGGAATTAAAACTACAGTATACAGTACATTAGCTCATCTGATACTACACGGTGTTCAAGGGCACAGGAAAGAGGCAAAGAGTTTCGCAATCAGGTTCGGCACCGAGTTGAATAATTGAGGTCAGGATGTCAGAGGCGGAAAATCCTGAATCTTTAGTACCACAGACTGAAGGTCAGCAAAGAGATTCAATTACCGACATGTACACCAATACACCACTGGAACAAAGGACACACGCATTGATCTTAAAAATAGATTCATACACAGCATTATGCTAACCCTACACGTTTAGGAAGTTGACTTATAAATGATGTGCTGACTGAATAGTTAGCACACCCATTCCTAAAAGTTTAGCCATTTTTCTTTATATTATTCTACAGATTATCATGTGGTTTTCTGTAAAAACATAGTAGTAATGTGATTTTTTACACAACAAAACAAACACAACAAAATTTTTGATAATTAAGTAGATTGTAAAAGTTAAGCTAGTCTTGAAGTGGGAGGTGTAAGGTGAACCTCTGCCCCTGTCTTTTGAATCTTTTGAAGACACCTTTTTCACATTCCGCTTTCATCCCCCCCGCTCCATCCATCTTCTCATCATCTCTGACCAGCCTCTCTGTCTCTGCTGAAGAAAAGCCTCTCCACAACATGATGCTGCCACCACCATGTTTCACACACATTTCATGATTTTGCATTTGGGCCAAAAAGTTCAATTCTGGTCTCATCTGACCAGCACACCTTCTTCCACATTCAGCTCCCACCCCCGACATGACCTGACGCAAACTGCAAACAAGACTTCTTATGGGGTTTTTTTAACCATGCCTTTGTTAAGTACAAAACTAATAGATTCTTCCACCTGAGCCGTGGGCCTCTTGGCTGCCTCTCTGATTAATGCTTTCCTTGCCCGGCCTGTCAGTTTAGGTGGACAGCCACGTCTTGTTAGGTTGCAGTTGTGCCATTTTCAGTTTTCATTTTCGCTTTCCATTTTCAGATGCTGGATTAAACAGTGCTCCATGAGATGTTCTAATCTTGGGATTTTTTTTTTTTTTAATTAACCTAAACCCAGCTTTAAACTTCTCCACGACTTTATCCCTGACCTGTCTGTTGTGTTTCTTGGACTTAATGATGCTGTTTGTTCACCAAAGTTCTCTAACAAACCTCTGAGGGCTTCACAGAACAGCTGTATTTACACTGAGATTAAATTACACACAGATGGACTCTGTTTACTAATTAGGTGACTTCTGAAGGCAATTGGTTCCACTGGATTTTAGTTAGGGGTATCCGAGTAAAGGTGGCTGAATACAAATGCACGCCACGCTTTGCAGATTTTTATTTTTCAAAGGTTTTGCAAAACAGTTATAATTTTCCTTCCACTTCACAAAAATGTGCCACTTGGTATTGGCCTGTAACATTAAATACCAATAAAATACATTTATGTTTGTGGTTGTAACGTGGCAAAATCTGACAAGGTTAATAAGGTATGAATACTTTATGAGCACTGTATGTATTAACATAAACAATTAGATTTTTAAAACCAGTTTTGAGAATTTGAGGCATGAAAGATCTAAGAAGTCTATTAAGGCATGTTAGATGCGGTCCTGGTAATAAACTGCCCTGTTCGGTTTTCACCTGATTCACTTCATTAGCTAATTAACAAACCCTTCATGAACCACATCAGGTATGCTGGCAGTTAGGAACACCTGAAAGTGCTCAGGTCAGTGGGTCAGCAGGTCTGGAGCTCAACATACCTTGCTTAATGAATTTTAGTATTGTTAGATTAACTTCCAGTGCAGTGGTTTTAACAGCATCCAATCTTATATTGGCAAGTACACTACTTTTAATTACCATACATGACACAAGTCTGACAAGCTTTGCTTAGCGCTCTCTGGATTTCCACTAGAAGTTGACTAAAGGCGCAATAAAAGCACACACCGACAGCACGTTAACAACTCGACGGCAGTCAAATGTCATCCGAGCTTAATATGAAAGGCATGCTTATTAACAGTTTTTTACTCTACGCCTGTGTGTGTGTGTGTGTGTGTGTGTGTGTGTGTGTGTGTGTGTGTGTGTGTGTGTGTGTGTGTGTGTGTGAAATTCTTATGCAGATTATGTGGTCCTAGTGACTGCGCCTGCTGAGCAATACAGCACAGCGCACACACATACAGCGTGGCCTGTAAGCAAATTAAACGCAGACACATTTTTTGTCGTTTGGATCTGTAGTCCAGAACATTGGATTTATAATGAAAAAGCACAGAATGTCAGATTAAGTCTACAGTATTGACCTCTATAGTCTCTCAACCACATATGAAGCATAGACCCTGCATTTCAAAGGATCCATGGTGATAGCTCATTTGGCCTGGTGGTTCTCGTTCAGTGATTTGGCCGTGTATGCCTTTAATGTACAAAGGACTGTAATTTCCAGGGTTGATTATGGAGACGGCTTTTAAGTCTTTAGTCTCACAATATAATGGTTTTAGAAGTGTGGCAGTCATGACAGGATAAATCAACACGTAGATAGATATGCTCTATGCTTTTGGTATTTTATAGAAGTTGAACCCATGAAATTCTATCAGACATTCTGCACACTAACCTTATTGCGCTACTGTACAGTATGTTCACCTTATGTTCAATCCTATTATTTAACTGCATTACTTCTTTAATTATACAGTATATATAGTGCATACAACTTATACAGATGTGTCTACACCTTATACCTTAAGAAAGCAAATCCAAAAGGGAAAGCACAACATGTGATGAACAGGCAATAGTCAAAGAGTTGTGTATCTACTGTATTACAAGCAAGCCAGGCTAGACGAGCAAGGGCACCAACAAGAGTGTGGATCCTGGAAGCGGGAATCAACCAGTGACAAGCACAACGCAGGAACATGTCATGTGCAAGGCGAATTCACACCTCCTACATTCACATAGGTAAATATCATCTCTCAACTCATTACATATACACCTATACACAAGTGCTGTCACTGCTTTGTAGTGTTGTCAGGAATTCCCATTGGACAAATTCCCTAGGTAATGCACTACATTATTATGCACAGTGCACAGAAAAAAAACAGGCGTAAACACCATGAGCAATGCTTTTATACGAGGATCAACATGGTGTGCAATTGTTTTTAAGGTTTCACCATCAGATTTACACACAAATGTAAATCAACATGTTGTTTAATGACCATTATGGAATGTTTAAGTGATATTTTTCATGGCAAGACACAATAGCAATGGCAAGTCTTTTTTTTTGAATAAATAGAATGTCTTTTGTTAACCTGCTTCAACAACAACAACAAAAATATCAAAACCTAACAAAAAAAACATTCTGTGAAGACAATCTCTCACAGTCACGTGATCGACAATCATTCGCCACTTTGTCTGGCAATCATGCCCACAACACAGAATACCACCAGGCCAAATAATAATGAATCACTGGTTAAATTTACCCTCATGGATTTTACTGAACACATGACAAGAGACCATATAATGCTGTATGTTGAGAAACTTCGGTCATTAGATATAACCAGTGTTATCAACCTTCAGTTGTTCTTTACAACATAATTAGGGGCAAGCTTTCAGTTTTATTATATGGTGATATTTACAGCTATTGTATTAGGTAATATTTGATGATAAACTATAATTTATTCACATTAAAAGATATTTTAAGCAGAATATCAGAGTGGTTTCTTTACTATCTGCGCTGTCTTACGAGGAACTAAGGTCGCAGTGTGTGTGCTCACAATGGTGTATTTAGCTGTTTAGCAGACAGGATAAAACCAGTGTCATTAGGAAACTAGACTGGAAAATGTCTACCTATACTCTAAGCTTTGAGGAAACAACAATTAAACATTAAATTGTAATAAATGCTTACTGAATACCTTGAAAAGCCTAAAAACACTAATAAAAACGTGACTGCAGCCAACTTTACATTAAACGAATACATTATGTATACTGGATACTTATTGTTTAATAAATTTACATTTAGCTCTATACCTAAGACATTACATGAAAATTCAACTACTTGGCACTGTGAAAAGCTTGTCTCCTGATATGAGATTTAAATCTCCACTTAAAAATATTACTTATATTACCAATTTCCAAAATTATAATTATATTTTTGCTTATTAAATTTTTTTAATTAGAAAAGACAGGTAAATGAAATTAAATATAAAATAATAATTTCTCTGAGCACCAGCTTTTTTGCGATAATGATAATTTATTGACTGATAATTTATTTACACTGAAATTGGCTTCCTTTTTCTTCTTGCTACCATCATTGTTAACCTCCTTGGGAACCATGGAGGAGCTCCTTGGGGGCTTTATGTCTTCACTACATCTTGCACAAAATGCAAAAAAAAAAAAAAAAAAAAAATTGTAAAATTCATGAACTCTATTTACTATGGCTTTCCACTGACAAGTTTTGAATAACTCCTTCTAATGCTGAAAATTCTTCATACTGTATGCCGATGAAAATTTCTTACAAAATTTCAATTCTTAAAGTGAAATTTTTTAAGAGAGGGCATTTGTATGCCTAGGTTCCACTGTACATTCATGAAATTGTGCTTGTTTGTTGATTTAAACACAAAGTTGATTAATGTAAAATTTTACACCAAAAATGTCATAAATAATTTTTATATCAGTTCAGGGTAATATTAATTAAACTATAAAGAAAACCTTTTTTATTAAGAAAAAAAAAGTATGCATGGTGTTTGCATTTATTTTCATTTAAAAGATGGAAAGGAAAACAATAACATAACATTTTTATTTTAGTTTTTTTTTTTAACAATAAATGTATTTTTTAGTAAGATCATTTTAAATAAAAATTATTAACTTTAAAAAAATTGTCATTTACAAAAATCATGTTGTTGAGTATTAATTAAATAAAGCCTTATTTGGATAAATTATTGCGCATTATTTTTTAGAAAAACATTCTCATACTAAAAAAAGACTACATAAAGTTGTGTATTGTTTCAAAAATTACTCTTTTGTTTTAAATCACTGTGTACTATTGTACTTTTATTGTATTATAACTTGCTTCTGGTGACTCAGTTTATATAGTAAATGAGTGAGGACTGATTTCTGATGCAGAAAGTATACATCGCAGTGAACAGCCACATACAGGAAAGGTCATAACAACAGGGATTACTGGATCAATTTCCCCCCCTTAAGTTATATTGCTGATGCACCACCAGGCTGGATGATCGTGACAGTGTTATGTAACAAGGACACAGCTGAATCCCAATCGGACCAATCTCATTACAGTTTCATGGGGGAAAAATTGAACCTTGTCTAAGTCTAACCAAGCAATGTGAACACAGCCATTGCTTTATTTCAAATCCCATGTGGTGGATTTCAGACATATACGTATAAAACGTTGATCAAACTAAGAAAAAAAAAAAAACACTTCTTACTTGCACATACTTGGACCCTAAATTAACTACTATGTACAGTATAATGCAAACCAATGATAATAAGATCAAGATCTATCATCAGACTATCTTAAAAAAATACTAATAAAATTACTTCAAGGTAAATACTTGTTCTTTTCATGCTGTAAAAAGCTGATCAATTAAATTCAATTTTATTTAAATAGTGCTTTTACCAATAATCATTGTTGGAAAGCAGCTTTACAGAATTAAAAGAAAATTAAGTAAATGAGTATAAAAAGTGCTACCCTAAAAAACGAATAATGATAATGGTGTAAAGCACCTTTATTATTGAAACTCATTAATTATTTGGTGTTGATACTCATAGAATTATCTACATTCCATAACTTATAAACCAAAATGGCTGCTCTAGCAGTTGTCCAACAGACACAATCGCCCAAGACCTTTTTCTAAATTGCTGTTAAATTATTAACAATTTACTGTTTTTTTTTTTTTTTATATTTAAACAATCTGTCTAAACAGGCATGGATACTAGATATGACGATTTTCAAGTCTAGTATTTTACAGCAATCCAAAGCTACTACAGTACTTATCACCTATTATTTATTCAAAAATGCACCTGTTATAAAGACTCATTATACTACATTCTGACCATCTGCAGTTTTTTTTTAGCTGTGACATCGTGACATGAGAACTCGGCTGGAATTTATGTGTAAATGGTTCTTATCAAAATGACATTTCGCAAATAAGCGCCTAATAGATTATTATTTTGTACAGTATATGGCAGACTACTGTCTTTATAATACATTACTTCTCACAAGGTTCTGCTGTTGTACTCTAAAAAAGGAATAAATTTTTATGAAAAAGTAGTGAATGCTATAGCGTTATATTTAAGTATATTCATTTTATGTTGTAATTGAGAGAAAATTAGCATTACGATGTATGTTTTCTTTTTTATGCGACAACAGAGTTGCACAACCAATACATACTAAGAACAGCAGAACAGTTGTGTTTCCTACTGCCTTTTAAAGACTTTTTGAGAACCACCATTTGTTTAGCACCATTACAAACACCTCTCTAACATGGTAAGCAACTGCAATAGTAACGCAAGTTAAACTACATTTTTGTGCAGGGAACTTTTAAAGGGTTATGTTGATTGTCACAGCCAGTCACATCACGACACACATACGTATACAGTACACTACTGCTCAAAAGTTTCTAATCACTTTCTACCTCCATGGTTGTTCATTTCTTTTCATGATTTTATTTCTTTCTACATTCTAAAACAATGTTAAAGGCATCCAAATTTTGCAATAAGCTCCTTTGAACTGTTACTGTTGAGATGTGTCTGCTACTTATGATCAGTAAAGCCTTCATAACAGCTCGAATCTGAGGTGCTGTTAATTGGTGATTTTTGAGGCTGGTGACTCTAAATGAACTTCTTTTCTGCAGCAGAGGTAGGATTTGGTCTCGCCTTCTTGGGAAGGTCTTTATGAGGGCCAGTTTCATCATGGTGCTTGATGGGTTTTGCAAATGCACTTCACAATATTTTTCTTGCAAGAACTATTCCAGAAAGGCTGACCTCTACATGTATGTCTTAAAATAACAACTGACTGTTGTTGGTGGTGTTACATGATTACCTAATTCCATATGTGTATTTCATAGTTTTGAAATCCCCAGCGTTATTGTAGAATGTAGAAAAATTTACAAGTGATTCCAACTGTTTGAGCTGTAATATATATATTCTGTTAATTCTCGTCCCTATTAGGGATGGGGACCACCCGATATGATGTTATCATGATACCTAGGATTCAATATATATATATATATATATTTTTTTTTTTTCAAATCAATTTTGGAGGCAGTGTAGCAACTGGTACACAAAATACTCATAATACATTGCTGAATATATCTTATATCTTTATACACACAACACAATATACTGTCACATTATGGTAAACATATATAGCCAAACTTCTGCATGAATACTCTTTCCCCTTTTTTTTTTTTTTTTTTGCTGGTATCCCCCTCAACCTTCACCCAAGCGTGCTCTTGCACCAATGTTCCAGAAGACCTTGCTTCTTTTTCTCCTATGGCACTGAGCAACCTCCCCTGACAGTGCAATAAGAAATAATGAGCAGCTTGTGAAACGAAGCACAACAAAAAGGAGACGCTTCACATCACAAGGTGCATTGCAGTTTATAAGACTAACAGCTTTGTAACAAATTTTAGCAAACTGCCATTACATGCACCAGAACCCTGTCTATACATGGAGCTGAGAAACTCTGTAGTGAGATTCAAGCTCAAAACCACCTGGTCAATAAAGTAGCCTGGTACAACTATACACACGTGGGTCTATTTAGTCAATAAAAAAGCATACTTTTGGTTTGCACTATACTCATAGTTTTATCATAACCTTTGACCAGGACCTTCTCACAAGCACATCATCATCATTATCATCATGCATCTGACACTTCCAGCATCATGCAGTAACAGCCTCAGCTAGGTATTCATGTATGCTAAAATATAAAATAATAATAAAATAAATAAAGCTAGCTATGGACATGTGCATGCACATCATTCATTCAAAACCATTCAAATGATGCATCTTGTAGTGCTGCACGTGCTCACACGAACGCGTGTCCAGCTCGCGCGTGCCGCAGTGTGTCCGTGTTGCATTTCCTTACCTGTCTCTGAAGGCGCGTGGAGAGAGAAAGAGAGAGTGTGTGTGTGTGTACGTGTGTCTGAGATCTGATGCTCAGTTTCACATCGCCTCCTCCTTGCGCGTGTCCTACAACGCACCTGACCCAGATCTCCTTTTGTTTTTTGTTTGTTTTTCCTGCAAGAGGAATCAAAATCTGCAGGTTTCAGCGATTTTATTTTACCCTTTGCAGCATTTGCTGATTGAGAAACGGTGCATTCATTTAAATTCTTTATATTTCTCTCAGCGCTGTCATATTTCTCAGCTTGCGCTAAAGCAAAGTTCAGCCTCGCGAGCTGTTGGTTCAACTTTTCTCCCCCCGTCCGCGAGCTCATGTGCAGGTTTTTGCAACGCGTCACTTCCAGACGCACGAGAGAGGAAAGCAAACGCAGCCTGGTGTTTAGGAAAGTTTTTTTTTTTTTTTTCAAAACTCTTTCGCTTACCTATTTTTTTTTCTCGCTTTAGTTTCCTGTTCCGCGTGCTGTTTGTGGTCCACCCTGTTAGAGATCCCGAATGAGTAAGAGAGAGAGAGAGAGAGAAGGAAAGAGAGAGAGCAGCAGAGGAGTAGATTTAAGGGACTGAGATTTTCCATTACGTACCTTATTGTGCAAAGCCTCGAGGGGGGGTGGGGGGGGGACACTGAGCACGGATCGCTCCCCAACAACACAGGTCTGCATGCACACATACTGTAAATATGCATGCATGCTGTGCATTATATTTATATATATATATATATATATATATATATATATATACACACTACTTACAATAAGTTAGGGATATTGTTATGTACATGAGTGCTTTTCCTATTTGCTCTGAAGTTAAATGAAATAAGCAAAAGTTCCCATTGATATTACTAATAATGTATGAGAAGAAACACCATTTTCATTAGTTAAATATTTATTACCCCAAAAATTTAGACAATTACAGGGATAGCCCAAAATTTGGATAAACAAAAAAATTGACAATGTCAGTAGCGGGTGTTTCCACCATTTGCCGCAGTGACAGCTTGACAGCGACGTCTCATGCTCATCACTAGCCTCGTGATGTTCTGAGGCAACGCGTTCCACTCTTCCACAAGTGCTACTGTACCCACAGTTCTGCCAGGTCACGTGGGGGTGGGGTACGATCATCCAGGCTGTGCTACAACTGGTCCCAGACATGCTCTAGGGGGTTCAGGTCAGGGGACATTGATGGCCATACCAGATGAGGCACTCCAACTTCCTGAAGTCGAGCTGTGACAATTCTGCCACGATGTGGTGGAGCATTATCATCCATGAACAGAAAGTTCATGGTGACACTTTAAACAACACCAAGTTTACAAGCAACATCTGACTGCCTGCCACTGACCCAAAGGCGTGCCATGGCCAGGTGGCGTGCCTCTCCGTTAAGTGACGTTGTGTGTTTATGGCTGTTTGAATGATGAACTTGGAATGACTTACTGACAATACCAGCTTTTTATACCCACCGAATGTTGAAATTTATGCCACATTAAAAAAGGTTATCTTTTGGGATTGGCCCCAATATAAGGCACACCTGTACAGTACACAATGAGACCATTACATGAAAAACACAAAATGAGGTGTGTCTATCACCCCAACACAATTGCCTCCCTATTTCAAAAATGTCTAAAGTTTCTCACAATATCCCTAACTTATTGTAAATAGTATATACTGTGTGTGTGTGTGTGTGTATATATATATATATAAACATACCATGCATGCATGTGGTGCATAACATGAATTAATCACTTGTTCAGGTCCATACATCAGATCACTTTAAGCTCAGTTTGACACAACAAGCAAAATACACTAGATTACAAATACATTAGATCAAAATGCTAACAGTGCAATGCAGCCATAAATGATAAAACCATACTGATTCTCTAAAGTCTTTAAACTAGTTAAAAACCATGACTCCCTATAAGAGCAGTGCTCTATATTGGAAATTGTGGCGCTTTCACTAATACTGTATGCACCCTTGACTCACTCACTTACACACAGAGAAAGAGAGAGAGATGACATCCAATAATAAACGAATTCTCCTTCAACCCCCATACACTCTGATTTGTGCATTAATGCAAACAGAAATGAAATGGAATGAATTATAAAAGGCATTATAGAAATGTGTTTAAACACACACAATGAATCCTTAGTCAAGGTCAACTTCAAATTTCAAAGCATTACGAAACAACAGCTTTTTTGCTATTTTTGCTATTTGTAAGAATACAAGAAAAAATATACTAAATAAACTAAAGTGGAACCTTGGAGTACAAACATAATTCGTTACGGAAGTGGGCTCATATTCCAAAACACTCGTAAATCAAATTTTTCCATAAGAAATAATGGAAATTCAGATTATTCGTTCTACAGCCCCCCAAAAATTATATGCATAAAAATAATTAATACAATATATTAAGTAAAAATAAAACAAACTAACCTGCACTCTACCTTTAAAAAAAGTAAAAATAAATCCCGACAAGTGTGTGTATGTGTGAGTGTTTGTGTAGGAGTAAGAAAAGGAATCAGCCTCCGCCTTCTCATCTTACACAGTAAATCTTTCTCCTCTCTTATTTGAATTTTACACACCCACACACATTAATGGAAAGATTGTTTTGTCGGAAAACTTAGCAAGGCACATCGCTAATGGCACTCGCATGGACACATACTAACAGAATCACTGCTATGAAGTAAAACAAACATACAAATGAACCTGCACTTTACCTTTGAAAAGAATCGCGACAGAGCAGTGTTTATGTGTAGAACACTTGCTAACCGCGTTACTCACAATCAGAGGTTTCACTGTATTTGCATTTATCCACATAAAATAATACAGCATAAACTGTGTTACAGAAATTAATCAGAATTTATGCATTGCTAATAAAACCAAACTGATAATTAACTTTATACATTATTTCTGTTTATGCAAATAGCGCACATTGTTGGGTTTAAGGGAGCTTATTCTAGTGCAACATTCTGGTTTGCACATAAACAAGTGAAGGACAATCATGCATTAATTGCTTAATTAAGAATGCACTGCATCGATCAATACTTTCATGTCGACAAAACTACATCGCTGGCCAAAAAGTTTTTTTTTTTAAAAAAAAGGTAAAAAACCAGTCACAATATTTTGTTTGACTGACTTTTGCTTTGGTTGTGATCCTAATGGTCCCAAAACCACTCTTACCCAATTTAAATGTCTGTCTCCCCCTGAAATGTCACTCTTTCCCACTGATGTCTGTCTCCACTGGTCATTCACTACATTCAGGTCATCAGCTGACCTCATTTTATTGCCACACACCATTGCTGAGCTTAGACCTGAACAAATGAAGCACCCCCAGAAGCACCCCTAGATGCTGCTTTCAGAGGCTTTCTATTGCTCCAAAGTTCAATCTTTATTCTCCCTATCATGTCTCACTAACATGTGGCTTTACTATGGCCACACAGCGGTTTAGTCTCAACTGTGTGCATTCTTTGCACATTGTGTATGTGGAAATGCTCTTACTTTCACTGTTGTACATAGCTGTGATTTCGACGCAACTTCTCCAAGTATATAAGTGATCACCAGTCACACTCAGTAATGACTTTTTTTTCCAATCTCAGATCTTCATGAAGCTGACAGTTCAGCATTATACTTCTAGATTTTAATGATGCATTAGATTTTTTTAACCCAATTCCAGTATAACAGTCTAATCCAATTAATTTGTCCTTTCTTTAACAGTGACCTTTTTCTAAATACAGTACTCTAGGACTCAGAACACACATATTTCATTTAAAAGCAGTAATTTTATTCTTCTAAGGAAATATATACAAATGGAAGACAAAATCAATAAAGTGATCAAAGTGGGAAAGTTTCAAATCTATTAGCATCAATAGAAAATAAGTAAGAAGTTTTCTATGGAACGTTTCAATGGGAGCATAAAAAATGTTGCACCATGTTTAATCATGTTTCTTTGGGAAAAATGTTTTTAAAAAACCGAGCACTAGTCACTTTTCTTAACCTGTCACTTTCTTTTGTGTTCCACTGTGTTTCGCCCAGATATCATCTTCACCAGAAAATAGACCCTGTGGAGGTGCTTGATTTTTAGTTGTAATGTTATGTACGCAGAAGAACATACATAGTTGAACTGTGAACTAATTGTATGCTAAATCACTACTGAACTTTCCACGTTGCTTTGGGTGAAGACACAGCCGTTACCTGGATGTTCTGCATGCTGAGCTTAAACAACATGTCCTTCATGAGCTCCCTGAGGACCTGAAGCCCTTTCCGAGCATCATACTCTCTAATGAGCACTCAGCCATCCCCGGAAGCTAGAAAAGTTTAATCATAAAAAAAAAAACAATAATAAGGCCAAGGAGGCTATACTTTAGTGCACAGGTCTTTAAGGCTACAACAAAAAAGAAGATTATCAAGGTTGAGTGTCACAGTTATGTGGGAAAATACTGAATACTTACTTAATTATTGTATCTCTTTAAGTAATAGGTAATATAATAACTGAATAAAAAATATCACACATTTCAAACACCCAGATTTAACCTTCTCACGTTCCAGCAGATTTTAACCCCATGGTAAGAGAAAATCAAACCAAAAACAGCCAAACCAAACCAAAGTTCTCCAACCAAGAATAGCTACCCTTTATTCATACATTCATCTTCTTTACCATTTATTCTGTACAGGCCTATCCCGGGAGACTTATGGCATGAGGCCCTATAGACAGGGTGCGACTCCATCACAGGGCACACAAATAACAGGCAATTTTGGAACACCAATTAATCTAATTTGCATGTCTTTGGACTGTGGGAGGAAACTGGAGTACCGGAGAAAAAACCCACCAACCACAAGAAGTTGCAAACTCCACATATACACATACCCAAGGCAGGAATTAAACCCTTGACCTAGGAGGTGTAAGGCCACAGTGCTAACCACTACGTCACCATGCCACCAGGCTTAACGAGCTCAACCCTTGAAAAATAACTAAAGTTTTGCATAATGATCTTTGGGGAGACCAATCCACAACAGTGCTCCTATTGTCAGTGTGTCATACAGAACATCCAGGAAATCCTTACATGTTATTTGAACATGCACGGTGTTGCTGCCAAGTTCATCCCTGAGCTGCTGACCCAGGAGCAGAAGGAACATCGCTTCAAAGTCTGCCAAGAATCCCGTCCTTCATGTTCCTTCATTACCGGTGATGAAACTTGGGTGAATGGGTACGACTCTAAAACAAAGCAACAGTCTTCACAGAGGAAAAGCACGTCTTCTCCACACTAAAAAAAAACAAGACAGATCCACAGCTTGACCAAATGCATGCTCATTGTATCTTTCGACATTCATGGCATTTTGCATTGAGAATTTATCCCCAGGGGCCAGACCATCAAACGCAAATTATACTGCCTTTAATTAGTAACCGATGTACACCTGAACATCCATGCAGTTATCCAATTCACTGATTCTGTGGCAGTAGTTAAATGGGAAATGGATCATACAGTCCAGAAAAAATAACACCAGAGAAAATGTGTGATTTTGATTGTGGCGTGGATATTGGTACCAGGGGCTGGTTTAAATGTTTCCAAAAATGCTGATCTCTTCGGTGTTACACATTTGACACCCTAAAGACTTGGTTTATTGCACAGACTGTACAATAAACAAAAAAACAATGAGTGCGCATCAGTTTTGTACAGGAAAACAGCTTGTTTGGTAAAAGGAACCTGGCCAGATTGGTACATGCTGCCAGAATACATTACTGTAATTATCCCACATAATGACTCTGTGGTGAGTAGAAAAGTATCCAAGCATTTACAAAAGATCAAACATTAAACTGGACGGGCTACAGCAGCAAAGGATGACATAAATTTTCTGCTCTTGTCAGCCAAGAACAAGAATACAAAACAATCGTGGACACAAACTCACTCACTCACTTACTCATCTTTTATACAGCTTTATCCCATTTTCAGGGTCGCGGGGACCTGGAGCCTATACCAGGAGGCTTAGGGCACGAGGCAGAGTACACCCTGGACAGGGTGCCAATCCATCGCAGGGCACATACACTCCGGGCAATTTGGGAACGCCAATTAACCTAACCTGCATATTTTTGAACTGTGGGAGGAAACCGGAGTACCCGAAGGAAACCCACCAAGCACAGGAAGAACCACTATACCACCGTGCCGCCTAAACACAAATTGCTAACCACTACACCACGTGCCGCCTGGACACAAACTAAGAGTGGAAAAAGACTGGCGAATTTTGTTTGGAAAATATTAAACGGCTTCGTTCGTTAAGTATGTGCCCATGATAGCTTCGCATTCCTATTCTAAGCTTACCGAAATGTAACCTTATGTGGTGTTTGGCTTTTGTGTGTATTGTTTTATTATTTTCCATTGATGTATCTTGTTATCAATCTGTTTTCAAGACTGTCATGTTTGAAAAATCAATTCAATTTAATTTGATTTGTATAGCCCTTTTAGCAATGGACACTAATAAAGAAAATTTACAGAACTAAAAATTCTGACACAGACCATGAATGGTTCTCAAAAGTTATAATACATGTGTAAAAATGTAGGTTAAAATAAAGAGAAAAATTAAATAAATGCAATAATAAATAATACAATGTCTTGTATAAACATTGAAATAATTAAACACAGACAAGGCTGATCCTGTGTACACGCCCATCTTTGGCAGACCCTTATGATTATTACGGAGTATGCAAATGTTATCAAAGGTATCATAACAAACAAAATGCTGGCAATCAAACAAGTTTTTCTTGGCAGATTGCATAAATAGCTTGCATTGTTTTTTCCCCTTTTTTCAGGAGTTGGCTGTCTGTTCGCTATGATGGTTCTTTTGAAAAAAATTATAATGCAGTCTCAGGTCATGTGATCTCAGTGCTGTGGAAGGGAGTTTGGGCCTAATTAGCATACTGAAAGTACAGGCTGCACAAAATAAAATAAAAAATCTTTAAACAAGTTTTTTCTACAAACTTGTTGTACAGTTGTAAAACAGAAAAAAACAATTTTTCATTTAACAAACCTATTCGTGGCTATTTCAGTCCTAGACTTATTGCAGTTATAAGCCATCACACGCACATACACACACAAACACAGAAGAGTGGCATCAATTCAGTGCAAAGGCAGAATCTCGAATATTGTGAATATTACCATTTGATAGTAAATAGTAATTTGATTTAGCTATATAGTGTATACTGTATTGGTGGATAAGACTATAAGTTGTTAGTTTGGGATGTCACACCCCATACTACCCAGCCACTGCATGCATTGCCTGTCTCAAGCCCGGATAAAATTGGAGAGTCGCGTCAGGAAGGGCGTCCGGCATAAAACCTGACGCAAGTAGTTGTGCAAATTAACAGGCCCTTGTGATAATTTATCTTAAGAGATTTTTTTTAATATGCCTTTGTAGCATGTACTTAAAATTAAGAAAGTTTCATTAATGTGTTGCTGTCTGTTAAAAGGAGATAATTGAATGTTTTGGACGCCTTTAGCATTAAAGTATAAGGAAATAAAAATCAGGAATGACCATGAAATTAGGAGAAACTTTTGACTTTTGACTGTATACTGTATGAAAAAATTAGTCATCAGAACATAACAGGTCTCAGGATTAGACCAGTACAATCTTAGATGTACAACATGAATAATATAACACATTTCACAGTTACATTCTTATTATGTTTTTTAAATGGAGCCAAAAAAAAAAAACATGCTCAGCAAATGGCCAAAAAACTCAATGACCTGAAGAAATGTTATAAAGAAGATTGGACCAAAACGATGTGAGAGACCGATAAAGTCATACAGGAAATGATTACTCCAAGTTATTGTTGCTAAATATACTGTAGCTATTGAATAATGGTGGATATTGCCCAAGAATGTATTTAAGAATGGCTTCATTTCTATAAAAAAAATGACATTGTGAAAAATGGTTGTGGTTGTGCCTGCCTAATCCTAAGCCCCACTATGATCCCATGATTTTTATTACACTATATGCACATAGAATTAAAAGAGGGGGTACTAACTTTTGAACATAACCATACACACCTGGAACTTTATTAGATCTTTATTAACCCCTGTTTGCCTTAAGAACTGCTTTAATTCTTCATGGCATATACTAAACAAAGTGCTAGACATGTTTTTTAGAGATTCTTTCCACATTCCAAAAGTGCTGTATTGTATTGAGATCTGGGGACTGTAGAGGCCATCTGAGTCCAGTAAACATACAGTCATGTTTAAGAAACCACTCTGAGTTTCGTGACATGATACGTTATGAAGGGGTCATAAAGGAATGGACATGGGAAGCAATACACATGCTAAGCTGTGGCTCAAGGTTAAACAAGGTACTAAGGTACTAAGTACCTAAAGTACTCAGTTGGTACTAAGGGCCCCAAAGTGTGCCAAGAAATTATCCTTACACCACCAGCAGCAGCCTAAACCATTAATACAAGGCAAGATGGATCCATGCTTTCATGTTGTTTGCACCTAATTCTGACACTACTATCGGAATGCTGCTGCAAAAACTCATCAGACCAGTGCCATTTTTCCAATTTTCTATTGTCTGATTTTGGCCCTTGTAAAATGTAGCCTCAATCCTGTTCTTGGCTGACAGGATTGGCATTCGATGTGGTCTTCTGCTGCTGTAGCGCATCTGCTTAAAGGTTTGATATGTTGTGCATTTAGATATGATCTTCGGTATACCTCTTTCGTTTGTAATGAAATGTCATATGAGTGATTTTTGCCTTTCTATCAGCTTAAACCATTCTGCCCATTCTTTTTAGATCTCTGGCATCAGCGAGGCATTTTTGCCTAGAAAACTACTGCAAACTGGTTATGTTGTCTTTGTCAGACCATTCGGTGGTGGTTGTATGTGAAAATTCCAGATGATCATCAGTTTCTAAAATTTCCCCTCAATCTGCAGCTCTAGTTTGAACAACAGATCATATTGACCATTACTTCATTATTATCTACCTTTTAAACAAAAGACAAATAATATTTAAAGATTACTTTAGTTTAAACAAATAAAGTCCCTGTCCATCTCTACAAACTAGTAATGGAAAAACAATGTTACTGCCATGTCAACAAAGGCTATAGATTTCCACTGGAAAATGAGTAATCATGCTGATCATCATCATACACATTATTCTGTGTGCTTTAAGAAATATGAGACCACCATCATTCCTGACTCATCTGATTATTGTGCATTGGTACATCCATGCTGAAGTAATCACTAATTCATTCTTTGAGTTTGTTTTACAGGTTAAACTTACTCAGTCACTTACTCATTTATCATCTTCTCCACACACACACACATACACACACACATGCTTATTCGCAGACGTTTGGGAATGCCAATTAACTTAATCTGCATGTTTTTGGACTGTGGGAGTAAACTGGAGTGCTTGGAGGCAACCCACCAAGTGTGGGGAGAACATGCAAACTCCACACACACATACCCTGAAGCAGTAATCAAACCCAGATCCTGGAGGTGCAAGGCAACAATGCTAACCACTAAGCCACCTTGCTACCAGGTTAAATTTAGCATTTGCTAATTTTGACAGCTTGAACCTATACAGTACTGCTTATACAGTGGATCAATTAGGCATTAAATTATTTTCACTATGGCTGGTAACTAACAAGCTAGCTCATACAGTAGCTAGCAAGCTAGCCATTAACCAAACAATTAATTTCCTTTTTCGGTGTGTTGTTATAGAAAAACTATTAATCACAGGGCAGTGAGATATGGCCTAAAACAAAGTAGAGGAGCTAGTACCACTACAATTGTGTTTTTTGTTCTTCCTTTACTTATTGTTAGCTTGCTTTCAGTTAGCTAGGATTTGTTAGCTTGCTTTTTTCGTTAGCATGCTATTTGTTAGCCTATTTGTTAACTAGGATTACTCAAAAAAATGTCAGGATTTAAAATAGATGTTGGTTGCATAATGAAACAAACAGACCTTATAGCCTGTCTCTAAACATTCAGTAATCTTTATATCACAACAGATTTAATAATCTACTTTAAAATAAGCTATGAATAAGTTCCTTGCTTAATGTAAAAAAAAAAACACCTGCACCAATAGATATTAATTAGAAAACCTAAACAGACTATTTTTACTTGGATTTCTAACAATGATAAAGTAATATATTAGATTTTTCGATTTCTGTAAATCACTCTTCGAATACAGGACATGTAGTGTATTTGGATGATGATCAAAGAATAACAACTTAGGATAAACAAGGTATAAGATACTCTACCTTCCATTTTTTTTGTGTGTGTTAATAAGTTAGGCAGTGAGTTCTGCTGATCAGCTATGTTTAGCATTTACCTTTCAACTCTTTCTACAAACTCTTTTCTTGTCAATGACGGGTACTTTAGCTAGTGTTAAATAAACTCCTGAAAAAAAAAATTCACCATATTAACAATTAAATATTTTAGCTTTATTATTATTATTAGCTTTAGTTTATGTGGAGTGGCTGCCATACGAATCACAGTGAATAAACTGTTACTAAGCAAATTGATATAAATCTTTTAAATCATAGCTGGGACAACTGTTAGATTTGCTGTTATAAAAAATTAATCAACAACGTCATGGTCAAAAAATCAATAGGACAGTTTTTCTGTAGTTAAGGTGTCAACACACTGTATGACAAAGTCAACGTTGACTGTACATTTATATCATTATACATTCTATTAATCTGGAGTAACTCCGGTGGTGGTCCAGTATCCTTACTGTTTGCAAAATGAGGTCGTGAACCGTGTTCATTATGAGCAGGTGTTATTTAAGTTAGACGTTTCAGGTTTGTCCTCCCAGAATGCATTAATTATTCCTCAGGTTACCTGGTACTCGTTTTCTAAAGAGGTACTTGCCATGCACAACTGATGGTTGTGTCATCTATGTCCCACAGGGAGTCGAGGAGTGTGATTGTGTCAGTGTGTGTGAAAGAGAGAGAGAGAGAGAGAAAGAAAGACAGAGATGCATGCTGCCTTATTGATAAAATTTGCATTTGTGTTGACTGCTTTAACACCTCAGTTATATCTCTAGCACTTTTACTGTAGCAACAAACACCAATGCAGAGGCATGTTAGTTAACCCAAATATCTCGCAGGCAAAAATCCTCCTATTGTTTTCTAGCTTTTACGTAATCCGCTCTTATTATTAATGCGATACTGTCTGGCGTCTGTCTAATTTTACCACATATCGTATGCAATGGAAAAGGTTCAACTCAATTTATGCCCAAATGAAATTTTGATTACATTTCCTAATAGCATTGTTTGAAAAATAAAAAAGCATATGAAGGTTTTTGCCATAAGTTTATTTAAATGACTTCAATGAGGTAGACTTATAATTTTGTGCAAATATAAATATTAAATAAAAAGATCTATAATCTTTAACTGTACAGTTATGTGGTGGGACAACAAGACAGATGATTTAATAAAGTGCTCACTCACTCACTCACTCATCGTCTATACCCCTTCATCCTGTATAAAGGGTTGCAGGGGTCTGGAGCCTATCCCAGAAGACTTAGGGCACGAGGTGGGGTACACTCTAAACAGGGTGCCAATCCATCACAGGGCAAACACATACACACACTTACATGCTGATTCATACACTACGGGCAATTTGGGGATTGCCAAGTAGCCCAATGAAAGTAGTCTTTGGAATGTGTAAGGAAACTGGTTTACCCAGCGGAAACACATCAAGCACAGGTCGAACATGCAAACTCCATGCACACAGACCCAAGGCAGGAATCGGACCAATCGGACCAGGCGACAGTGCTAACCACTAAACCACCGTGCCACCTGCAGTATGTACAGTACCAGTTTTTAAATATTTTAGCAATGTTGCTGGGCCTGATACACTCAGCAACAGCACATACACTACTACATAATGTCGCTGCTGTCCAGAGAATGAGCTGCTACAGAAATAATGGTGCAGGGCAACTCTATGGAATTGTATAAAAAAGAAAATTAAGAAGAACAATACATAAATCTATAAAGTGGGTGGACCTAATAAACTCACAAGTGATACTGGGTGAGTAATACACCATTTAAGGTGGCATTTTAGGTTCTATTCCAATGACCATAAAGTTGCAACTACTACTGTAGAATGCAATCATCTTTTTTGCTTGGGCTGTGCTCTCTGTTGGATTCTCTTTTGCTTAGTGCAAGTGGTGAATGAATAAATAAAAATGTATGAATGATGTGGTAGTGTAGAGGAAAGAAAGATGAAAAAAAGAAAAATATCATTTGCAGGCTTTCTAATCCAGTTATTGTTTCCCCCCTCATGATTTTCCACAAACAATCTAGCAGCATGGATAATAATTTATAACCGCCGGCCTATTTACCACGCTCTGTAGTTTCCTTCCAATGGCAAAGAATAAACTGCTTTCATTCAAAATGAAAAATTAAACACCCTTGGTCGTGTAGCGGATAACTTTCTGAGCAAACTTATTCACCACACTGAAGCAGGCCAATACACATAGTATATTAATGCTACAGTACACTCAAACAGGATAGTTAGTGTTCATCGTTTTTACAAAATAATTGAATATAAATGGCTCAGGTTTGTGATATCTCGATATTTGGACAAAAAAAAAAGCGTTCAGATTTCAAGAAAACCACAGCCATTGGAGTGAAGTACCGAGGTGGAGGCATCATGAAATGAAGCTGCTTCTCTGCTTATAGTACTGGGGCCACACCATGGTCTGAATTATGTGGGAGCTTACATGTATACATGTGTGTGACTTGGGAAACCATGGTGCACGATGGAAAATTGGCCTCCTCCGAAAGCCACTGTGTAATTTAAACTGTCCTGTGTCTTATACCTTATTGAAGGAAACAGGAATGTGCCTGGACAAATTAGAAGCAAATTCAATCTCAACAGCCAAGATTATAAATCAGGGAAGAAAATGTACATTTTTACAATGACCCAAAAAATAGAGCAAAATGACTCTTTTAAAGGCTTTGCATGGCCTAGCCAAGCACCTGACCTGAATCTTACTGACAATTTAACGATTTAAAATTGCAAGCCCAAAAAGCTAATTACAGTATGTCTTACCATAGATGAATTAAAACTTCCAATAAGAGTTTTGCATTAAAGAATTTATGTTTTTTGAATACATTCTCTGTACAGTATCAATTTCATGTTGTTAAACACATCTTTATTTACGCTAATAAATATATACTGTACATCAGCAACAAACTGTGCCTTCCAGACATGGGCTTTCCATAAGCTTCACTTCAAACTCCAAGCGTCCTCTAAACAAACCTAAAACAAGCAACTAAACCAGTATTGTATTCTGACCAAAGAACACCTGGCCCTTATTAAAGGTTTTGCAACACATGTGGGCCCTGAAATATACACTGCCTGCCCCCCCCCCAAAAAAAAAAAAAAATCACAGTTTCAGAAGTGGCAAACTATTGGCCTGCATCAAGAACCAAAAACAATTAAGGAGGTTTAAAATTATTTTAAGAACTGTCCAACATTATTAAAACTAAATCTAGGGCCTGTGCTGAACCTTTACCTTTGTGGAAGAACTGTGTTTTAAAAAAAATCATGAATGACGATCACTTACTGTAAATGCTTAGTAAGTATGCATAGTAAAAAATGACAGTAGAAATCACAGCTATGTTTAAGAGTAAAAGTAAGAGCATGTCTAAGTCATAGTCACCATTTTTATGTTGCTGTTTGGATTTCATGTTAATGATTTATAATCAGTGTTGGGTGACTTTACAGTACTTTTTAAAGTAACTAATAACATTACAAAATTACCGTTATTAAAAAGTCAGCAATTTTGTTACATTACAGTGTTACTTTCTGATAACAGTAACTAGTTAGAGAACTTTTCCATTGCAGAAAATGAAAACTAGTTTGTGATACCTTATGCATTTTGTTTTAGTCAAGACCTTTATAATAATTCTACCATCATCGTGTTTTTGTATGTGTTTAAAAATCCAATGACAAGCACAAAGCATATGCCATGCAAAAGAACTTTTAAACAAATTTATGGTCTAAGTTGAAAATGTTGATTGATTCACAATGTCAACCGCATTGAGTGGCATGTAAGTAAAAAACGATCCATCTTAAAAGCTGACGGAGACCTCCCAGCAGCCTAGGAAATAAAGATATGTTGCTAGCTAACATTAACTAATTAAATAAAAAAGGCAACAAAGACATGATGTACTAAACCAACAAACAATTCGAAATGACCTCACATCATGGTACATACATTTTGTTTTTATTTTCTTATATTCAGTTTTCTATAAAAAACAAACCCATTTACCACAACCACTTACTTACATTAACTGTTAACAGTTTACAAAAGCTGACTCAAAGTCCTCACACATATTCATAGCTGACAAAATGTTAATTTTGAACTAACTTTACAATCCAAAAATTTAATTCATGTTAATTTGTCTGTTTCATGCCATCAAAGGATTCTGATCCACACACAATTTGCTTTATCTATGACTAGTGTGACTAAAGAGGGGGGTGTAACTTGTTTCTTTGGCTCACAGAATTTTAGCGGTAACATACAATAAATCAAATCAACTAGGACTGTTGATGACAATCACTTTTTTATATGGCAATCTAATCTATTCAGTTCCCCATTTACTGAAAAATTAACATGTCTAATAAATGGTGCTGTTTCAGTGCATTCTTGTCAACTTGAATAAGGACAAGAACATGGCTATCGTCTGTTACTCTTGCAGCCACACACAGTTCAGTACATCTGGAGGTTATGTCAGGAGAACCATCTTCCCCTTGTCCCAATCAGGCTTTAAGAGTCTCTTTGGTGGTTCATAAAGTTGGTCCTGAATGAAGAGCTGTGACATGCTTATTGCTGTGATATTCTTTGCACTTAATCACCATTTACGGCCTTTATCCTTTAGAAATGGTTTGCATTCATCTAGTCACATACTTTTTTCAATCTCTACAGACTTGGTGGTACTTGGCATGATCACTGTTTTATGGGAGGAAACCTGGCCTCTAGGGGCTACATACCTTTTTACTTTTCAAACTTTTACAAACTGCCTTGTGCCATCCATTTCTCTTGAAGCCTGTATGGCAATTGTTCCACTATTGGGTCAACACCCCAATATGTATACAATCATGTGAGCCCAGGTAAATAACCCTCTAGTTTAGATTTTTTACCAGATCTCAGAGATCTTTAGGTTTGAGGGGCACTTTGTTGCCAATCTTGGGGAATCTCTCAAGTTTGTCTGAAAAGCCTTCTAAATTGTTTCAGTTGAACCATAGCATTCCTCAAGATAAGCCCTTGCCACCCTAAGGCCAGCAGCAGGGCCACTAACATGAACAGCTCTGCTTCTCCTAAACTGCTTTGAAGACACCTAACCATAAGTTCAAGCTCTTCGTTGCAAGTAAGTTTAAGTACTTGTATGGTGTTTGTAACAATTTATTTCGCCAGTAACTTTCTGGACGGTCATTAATTTTGACAATCCTAGCGGTCACAAGCTCACAATGAGCCATGTAAATAGCAAAGTTGTTTATTCCTTTAAGGCCAAGAGGAATGGCTGAGGTCTCTTCATGGACAAGAAACTGTGGGGCTGGATTCCAGTCAAATACTAGACAGCTTGATGATTCATGCTTTGCGCTCTGGAGGAGCTGGTGTGCTGTTTGACATAAATAGGTGTGATGTTCAGTTCATCTTGAGCTGTGTGAATGTGATTTTGCTTGGTATCTTGGTGTGTTGGAGCTTGAAAGACTCCATGTGGTTGATTGGGTGCAGCATTAGACTCAACATGGGGCAATGACTGTTGACTAGAGGGCATTCTAGAATGACATTCAACATAGTCACAAGTAAGATAAACCAGAGCACTTAACGGAGAGCTACTGTCTTTGCTTGTTGTGATTGCTGTATCCAAACTTCCACTATACTGCATTACACCGTTCTCCCCCTGCATGTTTGGCTTCACATGAAGTGAGCTACAACTAAACAGATATACTGGGCACTGAAAGGGTTAATGATGACTCAGACATGGAAGTTAAAGGATGCTTACTAGTTAATATTTGTCAGATAGCTTTCTTACAACGCCAGAAATTGTGTAAAACTGAAAATAAATACAGAAAAAATTATTGTAAATGAAAAGGGTTAATAACATATATATTTGGTTAACGCAATAAATCTAGGAAGGTGGCTGTATTACAGTACATGCAACAAAAAGAGTCCAAATCCTTATTTACATGTTTTTTCTTTTTTTTCATTTAGGCATTTGCCCTATTTTTTTTTTTTTTTACCTTATTATATATTTGAGCAGTTGAGGGCTTTGCTCAAGGGCCCAATATTTATGGGGTTTGAACATACAGTAGGACCTTCCAAATCATAGTCCAATGTCTTAACCACTGAGCTACCCCTGACCCCTTACCCCTAAATACAACAAAATATTTATTAGTCCTTATCTCTATTGGGGTAACATTCAATATACTCTTACAAACAAATGTTTTCCAAGGGTCAACACCAAGGGATGCAATATCTGAACATGGTAATGTACTCCGCCATGTTCAGATTTTGCAGGGCAAGATGGCTGGTCGAAACTATAACAACACAATCACATAACAATAACAGCGATAAGAAATGGTGAGCAAGACTTTAAAGATATCTGTCAGAATATTTTCATTGTACATACATAAGATTCACTGACTTTACTTATATGATAAAAGGAAGAGAACACTTTTGCATTCTTTTGTACAGCCAACAGTTGTTAGGTAGTCCTGGGTGGTACTGACACCAAGCTGAAGCGGGCATCTAAGCATTCCAAAGGTGCCTCACATGTTCTTCACCACTACCCTTGGTAAATCATGACTTCATGGACCTTGCTTTCTGCACAGGGAGATTGTTATACTAAAGAGCCTTCCCTAAACTGGCAGAATTGATGCCCTAGTCTAAACTTTGCTTTGTTCATGCTTGGCCCTGACAATGATGTGGTGGTAAACTGTTAATATATGTTAATGTACGACTAAGGTACAGTACAAAAAGTTTAATAATAAAAGAAAAATTGAATAAATAAATAATAATAATATTTATGGTACTGTATGGTGGTATCAAAAAGTTTGGAGACCAGTTTTGTAACATGCCAAGGCTGCACACACAGGGAGCAGGGAGCACTGACCTTCATAAAATACATTGTCCTGTGTACATCAGGAGTTGTGCAACTGGTGCTATTCTGACTACCTGCTATTTAATCATGGACAGCAAGTTAAAACAAAGAGCGAATGTAAAATTCTGCGTGAAACAGGGAAAATTTGCCACAAAGATGTCTGACATCTTTCAAAGCGGTTTTTGGCAATGCTGCAATGAGTCATTCGAAGTGTTTTGAGTGGCACATAAGCATCACTGAAAGACAACGAGAGATTAGGAAGAACTTTTAATACCGGTGACAAAACTTAGGTGTATAGGTACGATACTGAGACGAAGCAAGGGTATTCAGAATGGAAGAGCCCATCATCTTCATAACCAAAAAAGGCGAGGCAGGTTCGCAGCTCGAATAAGTGCATGCTCATTGTCATTTTGAGGAAACATTTTGATTCCAGGAACAGACTAGTGTTAGCCAGCTGTTGCTACTTTAAAGCTAGATATCAATATTCTTGATGATTATGTAGAAACCTTTCTTCTTAAACCTATGTTGTTAGTGTATTATAATGGGATATATGAATTATATATTATATATTACAATATATTCCAAAACCTGATTCCTGCTGCTAGGAGGTTAATGCTGGATAGATATTTTACCAAAATAATATCCCAAATTCATACAAATTAACAATGAAATTGATATAGGATCATGGAATCAGTGTGTCTTTAATAAACACACCAGCTTTGAGCCTTACTAAAAATCTGTGCTTACGAGAAGGACAGTCCATATGTGTGAATCTAAAAATATACTGTAAGCGAGCTCAAAATGTTCGACATGATGGAGGAGACCGACATCCCTCTCCAACCTGATTAGACGGTACAGGAAGTGGGTCAGTACTTTTATTCTCTGTAGAAGAGGATTTACAATATGTCATGTGTCATGAATGTCGTGTTGTGACTCTATTTGGTTAAGCATAAATGCATGATTCATTTTGCAACATAATTTTTTTAAATGGCGAAAAAATTTAGATGATGACTGTATAAACAAAGAATGCTCCAAGCCAATGCTTAATAAAGACTTCAGGCTTATAATACACATGGACAACAAGATCAGAGAGAGAGACAGCTCTGTCTTAGTCGCCGTCATCCCTTCTTTCTCTCAATAACGGCTTAATTACATCTGAAGCCTGAACAGTGGAAGTGTGATGAGATGAGATGAGTGTGTGTGAGACAGATGGCTGCATTGCTGCACTCTGCCCTGCTCCAACAACTTCAGAGGGAGTGTGTGTATATGTATGTGTGTATGTGTAGAGGGAGCAGATGGCCAAAGGTGTGTTTAATATTCACACAGGGAAAGGCCGAGTCACCGCTACACACGGATGTTCACACAGAGAGACAAGGGTTGGCGCGCAAACACACACACGCATAGACACAAACACTCACACGACCTCTGTGAGATTTATCAGGTGATGAAGAATGGCTGCGAGGACATGACAATTTTTGTATGGTTTTCAGAATTTTGAAGGGCGTTACAACAAAACACTTTCAAAACACATAAAAGCAATAAGACGCCGCAAACCTGACGACTCGGCAGCAGGCTTTCCTGCAGCTCTGTAAGAGCGCCCCCAACTGTAAAACAGTACAAACTGCGCAGTAACCCTGATACTACATCACCCTGATGGATGAACAAAGTAGACTAATGCTTAAGTGAAACATAATTGAATTCTATCAACTGAGGATGCTCATAAATAGTCAATTACTACAGACTGAAGAAGAATACAGCATATAAACATTACTAAAAGAAATGTCTTAGATGTATGAAAATATTGTTTATAAATAGAGTTATGACAAAATATTTGTTTTCCTTTTTTATTACACAGTAACATCTGTGGCTTTAATAAAACATTGTGTATCATGTATTATGTATTATATACAAGAAAACAAACATCATGGTGGTGCTGTAGGAGTTCTGTATTTGGAATCTCCATTGTAAGGCTGTGTGTGTGTGTGTGTGTGTGTGTGTGTGTGTGTATATATATATATATATATATATATATATATATATTCAGAACGCAGCTACAGTGCACTTCAGTAGGAAACGTACAGGAACAGAAATAGCACACAAAGTTCCCTGAACAGCAGGATGTTTCAGACAAAAGTTCGCCATCGGTTGTGCAAGTGAAGTAAGACATCTGAGACGTCCTGCTTCTTGAGGAACTCCATGAACTATCTGATATTTCTTTCAGCCATAGTTCTCATTAGTATACATGGACAGCAGTTGAAGGCTAAAGTTTGGGTTCCCCTGCAAAATATCAAATAGTTATCTAAACCAACAGAACAATGTGTGCTAAGATATTAATAAACCTCAAGACATTAGCTCTGATGTGTTTTTTTTTTTTTTTTAATGTTAGTGCATCTATTGCAGATCAGTCTGGAAGTCTCTTTTATCTCCTTTCTTCCACTCTGGGTGTCTGTTTCATTTCTGAACAATGTTAGATCCTGGTGTCACAATACACTTTTCAATATAAGAACTGATGTTTATTTAATCCTAATCCTATTTTTACTATTAATATGATTGCCCAAAGCATGGTACAGTGGCTTGTCTGGCTGGTCCAGGGTTGGTGTGCTTTGAATCCAGCCTCTCGCCCTGTGTGCATGGAGCTTGCATGTTCTCCCTGTGCTTGGTGGGTTTCCTCAGGGTGCTCCAGTTTCTTCTCATAATCCAAAGACATGCACTGTAGGTTGATTGGCATTTCCAAGTTGCCCATAGTTGTACAGTATGTGTGAGTGCTTGTGCCCTGTGATGGACTGGCATCGCATTTAGGGTGTACCGCACCTTGTGCTTAAGTTTGCTGGGATAGGCACCAGGCCTCTATGATGCTACGCAGGATAAACCTTATAGACAATGAATGTTAACAAAGACAGACAGATACATACAGTACACATACACATACATACATACACAGCTTGGCCAAATAAATAAATAAATCAGAAGGGAGAAACTTATTGGGCTGTATCAAGCAAAGAAAACTAAGGATATTGGAAATTACTGGAACTGGGTTAAGAACACTTTAACACATTATCAAAACCTGAAAGTTTAAGCTAAACCATAAAAAAAACCTAATGAATAGAGATCACTTAAACACTTGGTGAAGTTCCATGGTATAACATCAACAGTAGAAACCATAGCTATGTTTAATAGTGTAAGAGTGAGTAGTATTTCCATATGCACAATGGGATGAGAATTGGGACTAAACAGCTGTGTAGCCATAAGAAAACCACTTATTAGTCAAACTTATCAGGAAAAAAGGCTTTGATTTTGTTTCGAGAGTATAAAGATTGGACTTTGGAACAATTGAAAAAGGTCATGCGGTTTGAAGAGATCAGACTGACCCTATCCCAAAGTGACAGGTCCATCAGGGTAAGAAGGGAAGCACATGAAGTGATGCACCCATCATGCATAGTGCCCACTGTACAAGCCTCTGGAGGCTGTGTTATGATCTGGTGTTGCTTCAGTCGGTTAGGTCTAAAGGCCACCAACGTTGAGACAATAAAATGAAGTCAGCTGACATCCTGAATGTACTCAATCACATCTATAGAGCTTTTCTTCCCTCATGATACGGCCATATTCCAGAATGTAAACTGTGAAAGAGCGGTCTGAACACTTGAGATGCAGCTGTTAAACCAGTTTTAGATGTTGAGGATTGTCTCGTCATTTTGTCTGCAAACATGGGGTCAGTTTTCAGATCAGACATAAGCATTAAAAATCGATTAAAGTCTCAGGAAACTCTTCTCTTTCTGACCTTACCTATCCATCCTTGTACTTAGTCTCTGGCCTGATGAGCAGCCTTCAGCTTAATAATTTATCATTTATTAAACGGCTGACATTTTACAATAATGCTTATTGAGACAATAAAAAAATAAAGAGACTGCATGCAAAGAAAGGCCTCAATGTCTAGACTGGAATTAGTTGTGGATCAAAGACTCTAGCTAAGTTCGGTAGCTAGCGGTCCTTGAAAATCGTGAGAAGATTGATTACCTCTTTCATTCCTTTAAGACCCTTCAGCCTAATACCTGATTTCCTCTAGCATATACTGTATACCCAGATCCCTCTCGAGTGAAACCGGCATATCTCAGTCTGAAGGAGGTTACATTTACAGCATTTTGGCACTCAGTTTTGCTCATTATCAAATCGATACCATGCTACTACAAATAAATCAGGATTTTAAAATACTACATTGTTTATTTTTTTTCCTCTTTTTAAAAGCTATTATAAACATTTTCACTTTGTAATTTGGAGTGCAAGTCGAACCAGACCTTCTGATACTGTAAAATTTCTTGTAAATGGATTGACATTTACAGAAGTCTTCAGGCAAAGTACAGTGATGAGACCCTTATTCGCAGTAAAACATTTAAATGGTGCCAATGTTTTTTTAAAAAAGGCCAAAGGTCTGTGAATGACGATCTCGCACCATAAAGCCCACTACAGTTGTTCCCGTGAACATGTTGTGAATAGAACATCTGATCCCCGAAAATCCTAACCCGCACACACAATCATTTACAAACGCCACTTGCACATTACAAAAACATTTACATTTACATTTAGGCATTTGGCAGACGCTCTTATCCAGAGCGACTTACATTTTTTTTTTTTTTAATCTTATTACACATCTGAGCAGTTGAGGGTTAAGGGCCTTGCTCAAGGGCCCAACAGTAGCAACTTGGTGGTTGTGGGGTTTGAACCTAGGACCTTCCGAACCGTAGTCCAATGCCTTAACCACTCAGCTACCCCTGACAAAAACTTAGCTGGGAGTTATTGCCACATTCCTCACCTCACTCCAAGTCATTTCCACATGTTTGGGCTATTAAAGGAGTTCCTGGGAGGCCAGCGTTTCAGACAGTCCAACCATGCCTCTGGTGTACTAAGAAAACCCTCTACTGTGATGCCATCCATGCACTAGTGAAATGCTGGGATAAGTACATTAGTGAAGCAGGGGATTCTATAGAGAAATAATGGTAGTTTTTACTCACATAAAAGGTTTTCTTATTCTGTACAATTAAACTCCCACACTCTGACTTGAATGTCCCTCATATATTTGCATTTGTTAATAGGCTACTAATTTAAATAGCAATAAGTATTTTTTTCATTACTGCTGTTATTGTAATTAAAACAGACAAAGAATGCATTTTAACTGATGTTCGATGATGTTCGTGTCTGGCTGTTTTATGTCCCAGGGTGCCATAATGCCTGTGGTTCTTTCTGGCTCTCGCTCGTCATAGCTAGTCCTGCTGGAGTCCCTGCTTGCACTCCACACATAATGTACTTTGACCTTATCGATTAGGTCACAGTAAGTATCACCCCCCTCTCTATGGGGGGTTTCGCTATGATGGCTTGTGACTAAAATTTTCACAAACAGTTTTGTATCCAAGCCTCCATCAGGCAATTGGTAACCTCAACAAAATGAACTTTCTGCTATAAAAAAAAAAAATTTCCTCTTAAACAATTGCCCTTTTGTCCATACAGCAAAAAGTTCATATAAAATATTTATATTTATGGTCATACTAATATGTATCACCCAGACTAATTTTGAGTCGGTTCCTCTTAAGGTTTATTTCTCATGCCATCTCAGGGTTTTTTTTTCTGGCCACTGTTACCTCCAACTTGTTAATTAGTTATGAAAATGTGTAAAAATTATTTTCATAATAAATTTGCATAGTCTTAAGTCTACAAAGTCTGAGAACTGAATTCCTAAAAAAGCTGCGGTGTTTCAGAGACAGAGAGAGAAAGATCTGTAGAACTGAAATTATTAGAAAAAAATTCTGATGAATGTAATGTATAATACATGAACTTACAAACGATCTTTCTGTAGATGTTATGAACTTCCAGACTGACAGAGACTGACTTTATAATTATGAGTAATATATTTTAAAATATTAACATTGCAGGTAACACAACTGTGATCAAATAATGTGCAACAATGAGCGTTTTAAATAGTGGTTTGTAAACACAGAGGAAAAACACCATCTTTATTTGCTCAGAACCCATTTATTAGACAATCATGCCAACAATGCCATCATATAGACTGATTTTCCTTTTAATTTCCTACGTGCTCTACCACCAAAAGCCTGTTGTAACAGCATTATGAAGAATATAATGTTAAGGTATAACAGAGAAAGTAGATGGAATTGATAAGTGATCTGATTGGTGGTAACGAAAAAAGGAGGTCCCTAAATATCCTAAAAACATGGCTATGCTTCTGCAGTTGTGGGAACAACTCGTACATACAAAGTCTTGGTGTTCAGGCTCTTCAGAGATGTCTCGGTGAATTCTGAAATAATAAAAAAAAAGGTGAAATATAAGAGTCTAGCTCGTTTTTACTTTAACTGAAAAGTATTTGGCCAAAACTGACATTTACACAATATTCTCTTATTCAGTAGCATTTGTTTATTAACCAGGTCCGGTCATGCAGGATTACAGTATACTAAACTTCATTGTAGTGAAAACGTTGAAGTAAGGCTTTGAAATGTAAAAAAAAAAAAAAAAACAAGCAAGCAAATAGCTTTTATATACAGTAATAGCAGTGTATAGCTCAGTGTATTTATAAGACTTATAAAAAATGACTTATGATGCTAGATTACTACGACTACAGAATTAACAATTAACACAATGCTGGTTATAAAGATGCCAAGATTGTACATGGCTTTTGAAAAAAAAAAAAATTTTCTTGGGTCACTGCATACATCCATGTGCATGTGCCAAGCATTAGTGTCTTTGTTATTATTCCAAGATAAAAGTAAAATGAAGAAAACCTATTAGCAGACATGTAGTCTTTTGATTGATTACGAATATAAAATAGTAGCCTTAGAATTTAAATAAGAGAGAAGTGGATAAAGAAAAGACTGCTTTATCCAGATCAGTCACTGAGGCTTAAATAATTTTGTACAGTAAACAAACAAAAAAAAAGGTTAATTTTACAAATGTCAAAAGAAAAATGAAGCACACAACTCTACACATAACTTTTCATCAACACTCCAATTTTCAGTAATGAAACAGAACTGGCTTCTTCTATTATAAAATAATACATTTTGTTCTTTGAATTGTTTCTTTGCCATCTGTCTCATTGTATTTTTTTCCAGGTGTCAAAACAGCATCTAAGACTGTCTTTACCTTTCCAACGTCTTTTTTGTTATACAACAAATGTGTACGCTCAGCAAGTGGAACATGCTGCGTATTTATTTAGTTATTTTTCAGAAAAAGATTGTAAAGCTATCTTCTATTTCATTAAGCCTAAACATTTGCAGTCCAAAAATGAGAATTGAGATGAATGTATCGCGTCTCTGAACTAGCAAAGACTCGTATTTATCTCCAAGTCAGCTTGACTGGCTAAACGAAATGCTGAGGGATGTGACCCACTTTCTGTGAGATACTGAACGAATAAACACATACTTCATCATTACCTGGCTTTAGACAGGACACTGATTATCAGAGCACTCAGGTGCTCATAAAAAAAGTAATTTAAAACAAAAATATTTGATACTAGTTTATCAGGAATTGTATTTTATTCTTTTTATTTAAAAGGGGATAAAATGCTGCTGAATATTTTATTATGTTATTGTGCATTCAATCTATCTATCTATGTATTTATCTATCTATCTATCTATCTATCTATTATAATATGATAGTTCTAATATATTATTATTATAATATACATCATACTATTTTTCTATAGTATATACTGTATATCTGTTAAATGTGCCCGAAAAAATATTAATTACAAAACAAAATGATTTTATAAATGCCCATTAATTCATCAAATTTACCATTAATTCACAGAGTGGCCTAAAAATAAAAAAAAACAAAAGGGAGCCAAAAAATACCAAGCTGAAGATAAACAAACAACACACCCATTGGTCTACCCGAGCAATTATGTGGCATCTTAAATCTCATTTCTCTCTCTCTCTCTCTCTCTCTCACACACACACACACACACCCCAAGACACACACACACACCCCAAGACACACACACACACACACACCCCAAGACACACACACACACACACACCCCAAGACACACACACACACACACCCCAAGACACCCCCCCAAGACACACACACACACACACCCCAAGACACACACACACACACCCCAAGACACCCCCCCAAGACACACACACACACACACACCCCAAGACACACACACACACACCCCCAAGACACCCCCCCAAGACACCCCCCCCACACACACGCACCCCAAGACACACGCACCCCAAGACACACACACACACACGCACCCCAAGACACACACACACACACACCCCAAGACACACACACACACACGCACCCCAAGACACACACACACACCCCAAGACACACACACACACACCCCAAGACACACACACACACACCCCAAGACACACACACACACACCCCAAGACACACACACACACACCCCAACACACACACACACACACCCCAAGACACACACACACACACACACCCCAAGACACACACACACACACACCCCAAGACACACACACACACACACCCCAAGACACACACACACACACACCCCAAGACACACACACACACACACCCCAAGACACACACACACACACACACCAAGACACACACACACACACACTCAAAGACACACACACACACACCCCAAGACACACACACACCCCAAGACACACACACACACACCCCGAGACACACGCACACACACCCCGAGACACACGCACACACACCCCAAGACACACACACTCCAAGACACACACACACCAAGACACACACACACACACCCCCAGACACACACACACACACACCCCAAGACACACACACACACACACCCCAAGACACACACACACACACACCCCAAGACACACACACACACACACCCCAAGACACACACACACACACACCCCAAGACACACACACACACACACACCAAGACACACACACACACACACACCAAGACACACACACACACACTCCAAGACACACACACACACACACACCAAGACACACACACACACACCCCAAGACACACACACACCCCGAGACACACACACACACACACACACACACACACACCCCAAGACACACACACACACACCCCAAGACACACACACACACACCCCAAGACACACACACTCCAAGACACACACACACCAAGACACACACACACCAAGACACACACACACCAAGACACACACACACACACACACCCACCAAGACACACACACACGCACCCCAAGACACACACACACGCACCCCAAGACACACACACACGCACCCCAAGACACACACACACGCACCCCAAGACACACACACACACACACCCAAAGACACACACACACACACCCCAAGACACACACACACACACCCCAAGACACACACACACACACCCCAAGACACACACACACACACCCCAAGACACACACACACACACCCCAAGACACACACACACACACCCCAAGACACACACACACACACCCCAAGACACACACACACACACACCCCAAGACACACACACACACACACCCCAAGACACACACACACACACACCAAGACACACACACACACACACCAAGACACACACACACACACCCCAAGACACACACACACACACACCAAGACACACACACACACACACTCCAAGACACACACACACACACCCCAAGACACACACACACCCCGAGACACACACACACACACCCCAAGACACACACACACACACCCCAAGACACACACACACCCCAAGACACACACACACACACACCCCAAGACACACACACACACACACCCCAAGACACACACACACACACCCCAAGACACACACACACACACAAAGACACACACACACCAAGACACACACACACCAAGACACACACACACACACACACACACACCAAGACACACACACACACACCAAGACACACACACATACACCAAGACACACACACACACACATACACCAAGACACACACACACACACATACACCAAGACACACACACACACGTACACCAAGACACACACACACACATACACCAAGACACACACACATACTCACACACATACACCAAGACACACACACACACACACACACACACACACACACACACACACACACACATACACCAAGACACACACACACTCACACACATCAAGACACACCCAGGAGACACACTGTAATTCAGCAGATTATGGAGAAAATTCCACACAAGACTTGAAAAGCAGAAGCCATTATGCTCGCTCAGCCCTCATGTGTCTTACTAATCAGCAGCGCGCACTGAACGCTGCAAGGTCACTCACTGCTTTCCTTCAGGTCTTTCTAAGCCTCATTAAGGTCCTATTATTTCATCAGTTATGAAAGATATTATAAAAGGATATTACATAAGCAAAACTGCATCATTCTTCCTTCTAACAGAGTGCAACAACAATGTATTTTTAGTCACCTCAAATGTGAAGGAGTTTACTAATTAAGTCAGGCTACTGATTAGTCATGTTACAATGCCAACATTTTTCTTTTGGATACTTTTGGACGTTTCTTTGTGCACGGGTGCGTGGTCATGTTGGACCACTAAGGAGCCATTTCCAATCTGTTCCCACACAGTTGGAAGCATGAAGTTGTCCAAAATGTCTTGGTATGCTGAAGCATCAAAAGTTCCTTTAATTGGAACTAAGGGGTCGAGCCCAACTCCTGAAAAACAACCCCATATCTTGACACAATGCAGTCAGACAAGTATCGTTCTCCTGGCAACCGCCAAACCCAGACCCATCAGATTGTCAGACAGAAGCATGATTTGTCACTCTAGAGAACATGTCTCCACTGCTTTAGAGTCCAGTGTCGGCGTGCTTTACATCACTGTATCCGATGCTTTGCATTGCACTTGGTGATATAAGACTTTGGATGCACCTGCTCGGCCATGGAATCCCATTCCATTAAGCCTTCTACGTACGTTTTTAAGCTAATCTGAAGGCCACATGAAGTTTGGAGGTCTGTGGCTATTGACTCTGCAGAAATTTGGCGACCACTGTGCCTTCAGCATCCTCTGACCCCGCTCTGTGATTTTACATGGCCTACCACTTTAAGGCTGAGTCGCTTTTACTTTGTTATAATAACATTAACAGTTGACTGTGGAATATATATTTAGTAGAGAGAAATTTTCATGACTGGACTTATTGCGAAGGTGGCATCCTATCATGGTACCACGCTGGAATTCAATAAGCTCTTGAGAGCAACCCATTCTTTCACAAATGTTTGGTGAAGCGGTCTGCATGCCTAGCTGCTTGGTTTTATATACCTGTAACCATGGAAGTGATAGGAATACCTGAACTTAATGACTTGGATGGGTGAGTGAATACTTTTGGAAATATAGTGTAGCTACATCACAGATATCTAAACGGGTTGTATTTTACCACTGCAGTATGTTAGATATCCCATGATGTAGATGTCTTTCGGCTTTTTAGAATCTTACACAGTTGGCCAGGACATGCAGTTGGTAGATGCTCCCTGCTTTAACCATGGAAGCTATTCAGGTCTATAGAGATTCTAACTTACTAAAAATAAAACATTTTATACTACACTCGGATCATTAATCCTGAAAAAAAGAGCTCACTAAAATCGGTCATTATAGTGCTTTTTATTCAAAAAAACCACAGCATCAACATTTTCTAATGTTTACAGGCCAGTCTTGTGGTGTCTAGTTGCCGATGTCTACGAGACATGTGTATGTGTGCACGCAACGGTATGTGAGTTCTAAAACTAATTTGCTCACAGAGTTTTGAGTAGGGTTGGGTATCATTATTATTATTATTATTATTTTTTTTTTACACTAACGGTAAATCGATACTTTTAAAGCGGTATCAGCTGGGCCCGGGATGTACTGTACACACTGCCAGCTGATGTCTGCAAGCAGGTGCATGCCTCTGCTTTTAACCCGTTTGTCTTTAAATGTTTCATTAGGTTTGATGTGTTTCCACTTTTAAATGCAATTGTTAAAAAACATTTGTTGCGTGTCACAGGGTCGGAATAGTTTCCGTCAGAGCAGGTGTAACTACTAAATTTATGTGTGGTGGATGGTCTCATTACGCTGAGTTCTGCTTTTAGATCAAAACGTGAAAACAACATGAACACTCACGTTACTACAAAGATTAGTTAAATTTGTATTATTAGAGCTTTCCGACTTGCGTTCACATGCGTCCTTGAGGGTGATGATGCTTTTTACATCCATTTCAGAGAACCAGAGGACAAATATTTTTAGCAATCGCTCAGGCATTTAATTGAGGTAGCAAAATCTGCATTCAGATTGGGTTCTAGTACATATCAGTTATATAGGTACCGATGCCATATTGGCAATGGGTTTCAGGTACCCAACCCTAGTTTTAAGACATATGCATTTGCGCTTTTTCACCAACGCAACTGGCTTCATTACTATAAAGTGGGTTCAACGTGTTCTGGGGGTAAAAAACCCCCAGAAAACAAAAAAGACAGGTTCAGCTAAACAATTTAAGAATATATTCAGTTGTACTTGGTACTTTGTCCACTCCAAAGTAAGAAAATGCAGAAACTGTCCTTTTATGTGTTTATTTCTTATTTTCTCTTAATATGTCCTAATATAATATATGGTAGAGGTGTATATCTCTACAATACTCTAAAAACGGTGCACACACAACAATGCTGCTACGTTTAGGTGATTATTTTTTTTCTACCCATCAAAAATCTCCACCTTTCAAGTCTGGTCTATAAATAATAAAAAGTGCTCTGCTCCATCTATCGTTACTTATGATTTACCTAATGCGCTTCATATTACAAACTCTGACATTTTCTTCAAGCTGTATCTATAACGTTAGACTTTGTTTCCGCTTAATGATGAAATTGTGTTTTTGTCTACATATGATGCATTGTGCCTTAAACCAGTGGGAGTGCACGGGTCTGTGATGTCTAACCAGGATTTTTTTTTTAAAGTGTATAACAGTGCTAGTTAATCACAACCCAACATTATCAAAATTACAGATTTCCTCTACTTGGTTATTATTGTTGGTCTTTTGACTGCTCTCGTAGAGGGGGCACCACAGCGGACCATCTGATCTGCACCACAACTTGGCACACTTTTTATGCTGGATGTAGTTCTTGACTCAATCCTCCCATTTTATCCGGCACACATCCAGTGTTCTTATGAGTGTATACCCTTATATCATCATAAACCAGTTCCTAGTTCCAAACCGATGGGTGGGCTGGGGCTGGAGTTTGGGCGTTGGTTGAAATTAGAATTAATTGTTCACTTGAACTGAAGGAGTTTAAACTAAACATTAATGATACAATAACAAGTACGCCTATAATAAATCACAATTAAATAATAATAATAGTAAAAAAAAAATCCACCTTCAATAAATAGGCAAAATATGTATATGTATGTTTAAAGTGTTCATGTAACTAATTTATACTAAGGAGCATATGGAATTTATTGTATTTTATTTTATACATAAAACAGTCTCTAGATGAATAAAGGAGGAGGGTACAGCCATGTTTCTGCTGCAGTCCTTCATGACTGGTAATACCTTCAGTCACAACAAACAGGATCATATTCAAAACTAATTAGACAGACAGGTGGAATGAAATTATTCCGAAAGCTTTTAAATTAAATAATTTAGAGTATGTGACAGTCTAGCATGTGAAAATGGCATCTAACTGTTTGGAGCGGTGATCCAAATACTAATTTTCAAATGACTAAAAAAGATTGATATTTCTTCATGTAATGTACTGTAGAACATCATGATCAAAAAAGATCAACAATAAACTCTTATATTGCTAGAATATTTTTGTTCTGTATATGGTTCAAACGTTCATGTTTTCATTCAGTGAACAGCATTGTGGGACCGCAAACATGTAATACCTGTTCCAAAATAAAGAAAAGACGCATACAACCTGTCCGACTTTATCTTGGGGAAGCAAACACTGACCAGAGATGCTACCCACACACACAGCCTACGCTACGCTGAGCAATCTGTACGATATGTAATAGCTAAAATATATTTATATCGCAATATGGATCTTTCCATACTTCTGTTTCTTTCTCTACTTTCATCCACTGATAGCATGGGGAACTACACCATCAAACACATCACTTCAATTACAATAACTATATGAGACAAAAGCATATGCTTGTCTCTCAATCTATGATCTCTGTGATGTACTGAGCAAACTTCCCATACCTTCTTTGAGCTCCTCGTCCATGTAAAGTTTAATCTTCCTGCCTCGGAGGCCGAAGACTTTGGCTGTTTCGGCGATCAGGGCCGTAGGCTGGAGGCTATTTTGACCTGCAGGATTGGCGAGCAGCAACGTGCCAACATCACCCCTCTGGCACTCTGTGTGAGGATGAAAGTCTTAGTATTAAACCATTAACATAACAAATGTGCACCAATTTAAACACAGACTCACAGCACCTGGCAATACAATAAATACTATTCCGCTACCCCTCTGTGGTGTAATAACCTGGCATAGCGACCTACATTTGTGCCTCATGTCCATCCTTAAGAGGGCACAGTCTACAGGCTACCAGTATTACTTTTAAAAATATAAATATGCTATAATCCAGTAAGATCTGAGTGATAATGCAAATGATTATTAACTCACTCATCGTCTCTACTGCTTTATCCTGTATACAGGGGGGCTTGGTGCCTAGTCCAGGAACCTTGGGGCACGCCACCCTGGACAGGTGCCAATTTATCTTGTTTAACTTTTTAGTTATAGTCGATAAATTCAAACGTAAATTTGTAATACAGTCATGTTATCACTAATATTATGGATCTAAATTTTGGAGTCATATTGTTAAACCAAAAGCCAGGACAAGCGTAGTATTAGAACTTTGCAGAACTTTGGATGTAATATCTTCAGCCAAAATGAACAAATCCTCAAAAATTTATATAACATCTTACAGTATATTCTAAAATATGTGACATTAAATTGATCTTTTAAGAGAGAGTGGAGGTTTTCTACAAACTCTCTAAATGCAGAAACTATCAGAGAGAGACTTAAACAAATGCAAAAAAATATGTAGATTTGAAAATGTGTGGAATAAATTATTGAGGATAAATTAGCATTATGATTGTTATGTTAAATTATAAAATTATTAAATCTTTTTTTCTGGTCCTTTCTTCTCTCTCTCTTTCCCACTATCTGATCATTTTTGTGCTTTCTGACACTGATCATTGTACTTTACTGTTTAATTTGCAAGTAAATATTTAGTCAATATAAGCATGTGTGTTTTAGTGTGGTTTGACCATATGAAGCTTACTTTTGCCTCCATGGTAAGGTCGACTTTTACATTAAATCACCCTATACTCACTCACTCACTCACTCATCATCTATCCTGTATACTGGGTCATGGGGGGGTCTGAAGCCTATCCAAGGGAATTTGAGCACAAGTTGGGGAATATGTTGGACCAAGTGCAAATCCATCGCAGGGCACACACACATGCTCATTCATACATACACACAGGCAATTTGGGAACGCCAGTTTCAAGATGTGAATTAAAGACTGACTTTTTTTTTTTTTGAGGACTTTAAAAAATATATTGCATTACCTTCTTTTCCATAAACTTAAAATGACCTGGACAAACTAATAAACAGTTTGATGGCTACTTGTAGCCCACCAGTGTGGTACTCTCTATGCCCTCAATAAAATGTGTCTTTCTTTTTTCAGTTTAATGACAAGGTGACGTGTAAAATAAAATAAGTCAGAGAGATCTGTCCTTGTTGTAGTTTAGTAACTTGCATGGAGTTTTGCTGAATGTTACTGGAAATATATCATTCTAGTCGCTCTTCACCGAGCATCATATTCCCTTACATAAGCGTACTGTAGTCTCAGTCTCAGTGTTATACTTTGCGCAAATTATTATTCCAGTTCTGTTACTATTTTTCGCTTTACGGTGCGCCAGAACAGTACAGAGATTTGTCCTTTGTTGCTATGGCCTGGCTCAGCAGCAGCATGACTAATCATGAAAGCAAATTAAATAAAAAAGGGTGCTGTACCTGCAGGACATGCGTTGATGAGTTGTAGGTTGATGTAAGGACACAGCAGAGAGTCGGAAAGGCTTTTTTCTGTAGGACAAGCTCCTGATGTTACACACAGAGTCTTCCCACTCAGAGCCAGGAGATCACTGCTGTTCTTCAGCTCTGCAAACAAACACAATCACATTGAGTAATCTGCATCACAATTGCTTTTTAATGGGACTTGCCATCATTCCTTCATTTCTCTCTCTCTCGCGTTCAACAATTAGTCATTTAGTCAATACTTTTATCCAATGCAATTTACAGAGGTAACAACAGCTTCTCAGGCATCTCTGGGACTGGAAGTAAGGTTGTGTAGTTTGGGCTTCAGTATTCAACAAACATGAGCGATTTCTTTTGGTTTGATTTTTAGAAAACTATACCACTGTGGATAACATTTTTTGGCAATTGGCTATGCTGTTCCCTCAACTTTGCTAAGACTCACCTATGAAGAGTGGCCTTGAAGCGAAAAAAAAGAAATTTTTCAGAAATTTTTGGTTGTCGAACTCGCGTGGTGACGTTAGTTTGGCAGCATCATGGACTTTGGGACCTACAGTTAGAATTACTTTGGTGCAATGACGTCGGAACATTGTTGACTGCATGACCATGGAATTATGTTAAACAAATACCCCCTTACAAAGTTGCCAAACCTTTGCTAAACAACTTGATGTCAAAGATCTCTTCTAGATCAGATGCAGTGCAAACACAGTAATTTGGGAACTAACATTCACCCTATGGCAATATTTCCAAAACAAAAATTGAAACACAGAAGTAACATTAAAACACTATGAGATGTGTGATATATATGCACTGTTTGTGGGAAGTTGTTGCATCTGTCCCTATCTCCGATCATAATTCTAAACCCCGTAAGTAACTTAAGGGGCGTTGGCCTGATGGTGGACGTAATTACAAAGTCGGAAACAAGTCCTTTTCAATACAATGCTCATCCAACATTTTATTCCTGCACAAAAGTGATAACGGTAGTTGCGCCATCTGGCAGATTTGAGAGGCACTGATCTGTATTGTCAGTCTTTTTTGAGTTCCATGTTTGTGTTTCAGATTTGGCCTAGAATAAGGGGCTCTGTATAGACTGTTAAATCTGTACAGTATAAGTTCACAATCCCTAACAAATGGGTTGGATAGAATCTTTGGATTTATGCATCACCCAGTCAATATAACCATTTAAATTTACGGCATTTGGCAGACACCCATATTCATAGTGACTTGCCAGCAAGGGTTGAGGGAGTTGATCAAAACCCAATGGTGTCCACTTAGTGGTTTGAACCTCGGACCTTCCGAATCGGAGTCCAAAGCCCTACCACAACCAATCCAATTAATATTAGACAAGCATTAGTGCTACATGTGATGAAGGTATTAATAAAAAAGCATGTATTTGGTCATTGAACTCATGTTTAATGCAGAAAGAGAATATTTTGAATGCTTAACTTTGTGGGACATCATTTAACTGATTACTCGTACTCAGTATCTCTAGTTCTAATTGAAGCGTTAATGGACATTCAGTGAGCTCATCAACAGTGGTTTCTTTTTTTTCCCACTCCTCTCATTAATGTCTTTGCTGTGTCGGCGACATCATCACAGTCTTTCCATCTGTTGTGCTGGCAGCAGGAGTTCTGCTTCGTTTTAATCAATTGTCTTTTTTATCCTTCTTTTATGAGTAAAACAACATCAGGACAGGAAAACACGGTGCTGTTTAAACACTCCAGCTCTGGCTTGTTACAGTATTATGATTAACAACCGTCTTCAATGCCTGTCAACGGACCAATCACCAGTGAATGATTTATTACATATAGCGTAATAATCGGATGTGTGTTTTACTATAAGAGCACTAAAAGCAAAGTGATTAGGTCATGGTTTAATATTTCATGTTTATCATTGGGAATGGGTGGGTATTACGTTATAAATTTTAGGAGTGTGTGCGCGTGTCAAATCACAATAACTATTTATTATGCTTTACAATATCGCAAGAGTATACACTCATGAGAACACCGGATGCAGTGCCGGTCCAAAGCCAGGATGAAATGGTAGGGTTACGTCAGGAAGGGCATCTGGAGTAAAACTACTGCCAAGTTGTGGGCGGATCGCTGAGACCAAAAGACCAACAACAACATCCAATCAACCCACATGATTGGAAAAATGCATAAATAAGCATGTGTATGGAAGCTCCTGTTAAAATAGATGGTGAGTATGCATTTTATAAAGAAATACTATTTTTTAAACAGAACTATAGCATTGCAGTATTTATAACAGGACTAATTATTATCTCGGGAGCATTAACCCCTGCTGTCGCCACAACTGTCTTGAATAAAATGATCACACAGAACTCTATGCAAGGTCGAGCAGAAGCATGCAAGTTGAAGTTAACTTTTAAAATAATGGGAAAGCCCATTACATCTTTGTTTTGAAATTGGTTTTATTCACTCGTGCTATGCAAAAATGACAGGACTTATGTGCAACTTCACAAAAATATGTGCTTAACTTCTGTATCAGTCTCTAATGCCCTTCTGTAAGAATATTTTACGTTTTGGAAGCTGTAACAGATTGGATCTACTGTGTCTCCTGAGACCTTGCATTCCCTTATCTCCAACACACACGCACAGCTTTGTTCAGTGAAGCAGAACCTCTTTGGCAGGTATCCGTCCCTCACTAGGGGCCACATAAACAACCCGAGTGTAAAACAGATAAACAGATGTCGTGCTTTTAAAAATCGAGTGAAAATAAGAAACACCTGCATTCTGTCTATATGAATACGTTAGTAATGTACCTATTAACCCCACAACCACAAGTTGTCCCTGTTGGGCCCTTGAGCAGGGCCCTTAACCCTCATGGCTTAAGTTGCTCTGGATAAGGGCATCTGCTAAATGCCTGAATGTAAATGTATCATTATTTACATAACACATTACTGGTCCGTGTAAGGTGTTTTACAGACACACAAACTACCAATCAAAAGTTTGGACACACCTTCTAATTCCATTGTCATTCCTGATTTTTATTTCTTTTATTTCTCTCTCTTTAATTCACTCTGTAAAGCCTTCAGGGCTTGATGTTAATTGGTAATTTCTGAGGCTGGTAGCTTCTCTGCAGCAGAGATAAGTTTTGGTCTTGTTTTCCTGGGATGGTCTTCATGGGAGCCAGTTTCATTATGGTGCTTGCAAGAATTATTCCAGAATGACCATGTCCTAAAGTAACTGACTGTTGATCATGTTACTTTACCTAGCTATACGTGTTATTTTAACTACAACAATAAAATATAAAAAATAAAACACTAACATGGAAATATGATCACAGTGACCTAAAGATTGAACCTGGTTTATTAAACAATACTGACTGTCCCCTGCCTTCAGCAGGGTCAAATTAATGCACTGGTCAAGGATAACAACTAATGAAACTTGAAATAAATTTACCGGAAAATTCATATTAAATTTATATACCCTTATACAATTATATACAATAATCAACAATAGTTTGGGCACCTCTTGATAAATAACAGATTTGGTGATTTTTTTTTTCATTAAAAAGATGTTAACACAGTCTCTCTTGGAAATGGATAAAAATGCACAACACTGATGCGTAGTTAAATTTTATGTCATGAATTGAACAAAGATAAAAAAAATATAAACATTACTGTGGCACTGTGCAAAAGTTTGGGCACCCTACATAATCAGTACTTAGTAACACCTTCTTCTGGCAGATATCACAGCTTGCAAACGCTTTTTATAGCCAGCTAAAAAAAAAGATTTGAAGAGTCAAAGTATTTGTAAAGCTTTGAAATTGGCATTTACTAATGACAGCTGTTGCCATGCATCAGATCTAACGAGCTGATTGAGGTCTGAAACCTTGTAAAAAGAATCTAAAATTCTGAGACTCTTAGGGTATCCAAACTTTTGCACAGTGCCACCATAATGTTTTTATTTTTTATCTTTGTTCAATAAAACAAAAACTCAAAAAAAAAAAAAAAAAAAAAAATATATATATATATATATATATATATATATATATATTTATGACATTAGAAGTAGCTATGCATCAATGTTTGCTGAAAATATTGTGCATTTTTTTTCTATTTTCAAGAGAGACAGTTTTAACATCTTTTCAATAAAAAAAATCACCAAAATCTGTTATTTACCCAAACTTTGGCATAAGACTGTGTGTGTGTGTGTGTGTGTGTGTGTGTGTGTGTGTGTATATATATATATATATATATATATATATATATATATATATATATATATATATATTGAGAAGGATATGCAAAACCCTTAACTTTGTTGTTTCTGCTATAATTGTTTACAGTGCCAAACGTTTCACCAATTTCACCAAGCATTTCAGTGATCGCCATTTATGATGTTTGTTTCGAACACATTTCTTCCACAATGTTTAATAGTGAAAGTAAGAACATTTCCACAGGCACAATGCCGTAAGTTCTTACAGAATTGGGACTTAACATCTGTATGGACAAAGCTTCAATTTACTAATGACACTATCTGTCAATTGCCAGTATGAGTGAAAATAGGTCGGTACTGTCTGCAGGACTGGAAAGAGTGGAGAACAGCTGCCTGCCAAAATCCACATTTAAAATGGAAGCCCTTTCAGCAAGAAAACACATGATAACGTTATTTCATCTTTAACAACACACTGTCTCCTTAATAATTGGAGCTAACTAGCTTCTGAAACAAGGCTTAATACCTCTCTAACCTCTACGGCACTACGTCTTATGTAACGCACCAGCTTTTTATTATAATATGCATAAATTATTATATATAGGAAACATATGAGATTTAATGGACTGTCATACACCTCCATGGTTTATTCCCATGGCTACATAATAAAGGTAAGAATTAAAACCTACAGTACTTTTACCCCTGTTTATTACACTTTCGCCAGCTTCGCCAGTTGTGATTAGTTAATTCAACCAAAGCCAAAAGGATGTGGGTTGGCGGAGCAAAATAATAGTCGCAATTCCTGTTTCAATGGGGAGTAATATCACTATTATGTGTCAATGGGGCAAATTTGGGCACCTCTTGCGCTCCAGGGGCATAACTTATACCCTCTTGTGGGGTATGTTCTCACACAGTTTGCAAGCCTCTTTTAAGTCAATAAGGAGAATGTTTTTTGGGGGGGAGGGTTTCATGGTAGTTAAATCAGCAATACATAAACCAAAAACAAGAAGAATGACATGAGAAAAAAAAATTGTAAGCTAAAAAAAGAAAAATGGAGCTGTTGTTTAAAATTGGTAATAGACAGAGTACTGAGTGTTCCAGAAGCTCATTATTATCATTTAAATGCACTTTCTACATCTCACTGCATGTGATGTCCTAGATGAAAGCCCCAGAACAGCATCGTCGGTGTGTGTAAGGATGAATCAGCACATGTGCCTAAGTGTATTATAAAAAACCTGCATCAATTATGTGCAAATCTTCACACTTGACATAAAACACACAGTGTTGTGATTAATGTCTTTCTTTCCTTCTTTCTTTCTTGTATTTCCTTGCATTTTTTTTTGCTAATCATTTTCCTGTTTTTCACTTTCTCTTAGCATTAAAATTCGCCCTCCTTCATCATTACATTCGCAGTGTTTCAATCTCACTTCCTTCACATTGTTTCACTCTCATTACATTTCTTTCTTTCTTTCTCTTCCTTCTATTTTGTATTCGTCTTTCCTTCCATACAGATTTTCTCATATATTATTTTTTGGTTGTTGTTGATTGACGTTTCCTACGAAGTGGAATCTGTCTGTTTTGTTGAGTGTACTGCCAAAGAAACTGTATAATCAGTTTAATTCATAAAAGCACAAGAGTGATCAATTTAAATGCGCTTGAAATTTCTCAACTTTTAAATCAATACGTCCATGAAAAACACAGACTATTGTCAATTCTTTCAAAAGCACCAGCTCTGCTCAAGCATCCAAGCTGAAACTGTTGTACACTATTACTGCACATAGTTCTTATCTACAGTAAGAAAAATGGTGTATTTGCACGGACCAGTAATATGACCTGTTTAGGGTGAATAATAACAACAATGTACTGCAGAAACAAGAGCACATCTTACCAACAGTCCCACTGAAAATGGCCAAAGGCGCATCGTTGAGTTTGAAAATGCTGCGGCAAACTGTCTTCAGCTTCTCTACGTCCAGTTTATTGTCTCCCTTGGGATTTTCCAGTAGAATCATTCCCTCTGAGAAATGAGAAAAATAAAACAAGTTAGCCTTATACTAGGCATGTACAGCTGTGGCCAAAAGTTTTGAGAATGATACAGATATTAATTTTCTTAAAGTCTGCTGCTTCAGTGTAACATCTTTTTGTCAGATGTTATTTTATCAGTGTCAAAGGCTTTTATTGACGATTACATTAAGTTTATGCAAAGTCAATATTTGCAGTCAAGTTAAAAGAGTCAAGTTTTTTTTGTTCTTTTTCAACACCTCCGCAATTCACCCTGCCATGCCGTCAATCAAATTTTGGGCCACATCCTGACTGATGGCAGCCCATTCTTGCGTAATCAAAGCTTGGAGTTTCTCAGAATTCGTGGGTTTTTGTTTGTCCAATGGGATTAAGGTCTGCCGTGTTTTCTGACCATAGACTCAAAATGTCGATGTCTTGTTTCCTGAGCTACTTAGTGATCACGTTTGCCTTATGGCAAGAAGCTCAATCATGCTGGAAAAGGCTATGTTTATCACCAAACTGTCCTTGGATGATTGGGAGAACTTGCTCTTTGAGGATGTTTTTGTGATATTCTATATTCATGGATGTGTTCTTAGGCAAAATTGTGATTGAGCCTGATACATGAATAACACTTGATGAAAAGATCTAAAAACACTAAAGCAACAGACTCCGTAAGAATGTATATTTGTGTCATTTTTTCGTAAAACTTTTAATCATAACTGTAGAGCTGAATACAAACATTTATTAAAGCATTAAAGAAGCTTTCTGAAAAAACAAAACAAAAAAAAAAAACATTGGACAAGGAATACAATCACACTACAAACAACTCTACACACACCACAATGATATTATCACTACTGGACAAACATCATCTTATTTTATAGAGGTCCATTTCCATTAATATAAATCGTATATATTAGGGTGAGGTAACACATTGTTTACACTTATTTACCTTGTTGTTTATTGTTGAGGTTGACTCTGAGGTTGATGTATGCACATGCAGGGCCAGTGAGCGGCACCCTGGAGACCTCTGCTCCCTTAATGATGGTCAAATCCAAGTCGGAACCCTTCAACTACAAACCAAATACAGCTTATAGTCAAAAACATGACCGTGTGCACTATATGCCCAAAACGATTGTGGACACCTGAGCAGAACACCCATATGTAGGCCTGTACCATAAAAGTTTTACTTAAAACAATGAGCATAAACATGGTCCAGTAGTCAGTAACACTGACTGCACCCCAGGCATCTACCAGACATCAGTGTCTGGTCTGACTAATACTTTTGTGACTAAATAAAAATGAATCCCACAAGCATGCTCCAAAACCTAGTGCATTCGCTTCCCAGAAGAGAGGATGTTACCTTAACATGATAGGGGTAACTAAATCTGGTTAGGTGTCCATGTAGTTAACATTTTAGAAATACTGGACATATACAGGAAATGCAATAATTCACCTGAGTTTTTTCTTGGACAATCACACCGGCGGTTTGGGGAACGGGATAAGGCTTCAGGGGAGCCTTCGTAGTGGCATAGATGAAGTCCGAATGAGCCTGGATCACTTTATCTAGATAATCACCTGCAGGCTCTGAGCTGTAGTACACCGTGATCTCATCAGATGGGACCAGGTGACCCTTGAGAGAGAGAGAGAGAGAACAAAACACGAACCCTATTAACCCAATCAGCTCCACCATATTGGAAACATTTGCTGTTCTTATTTACAGCTGAAGATCTAAATCCATTCCATTTGTAGGGCCTGTATTGTTCATTAGCTCAACAGTAGGCTCTGTTGCAGTGCTGGGATTTAAACTTAAAATCTTCTGTTGATAAAGCCTCATTTGTTGGGGATAAGAGTTAAAACTTGCTTTTAATTAACAACAGGTTTGTACAATTTTTAGCATTGAATTTAAGGAAAACAATCATTATTAGATTACATAAAAATATTCCAATATATACAATGTAACCAATTAAAAAAAGCTCTATAGAAAGGTGAAAAAAGAGAGAAGTGCAGTACTACAAACTACAGTACATAATTGATTCTTAAATTCTATATCTTGAAAACAAGATAAAAAAAAACTTGTATTATTTTAGGAAAATAATAAACTTAGAAAGCACTTTAATCTACTTTATTGCCATTTAGTTAACTGAATACTATTTCTTCCTAAACATATTTAAAAAAAGAGATTAAATGACAGTCTGCCTTTTGAAACCTTTTGGAATAGTATTATCTTCTTTCCTTTTTCATACACTACAGTTACGGGCTAAAGCTCCCTCAACACAGTTTTCTTTTTCCTCAAACATTCTGCAACATTCTGCGACCCCCACCAGTCACTGCCTCCTTTAAGGAAAGGATAACAAAACCTCTAATTCCCTCCCATGGAAAATTCCTCATGTTTTTCAGAGTTTCAATAAGAAAGGAATTCAGCCTTGGTCCTTTGCCAGAGACCCCCTTCCCCTTTCACATGTACATAACATATATGGTACACACCAGGCAAACGGGCTGGAATGGAAAAAAAAAAAAAAAAAAAGTTTGTTTATTAAGGAAGGGGGAAGAAAAAGAGGGCAGAAGGAAATCCGTCTTACTTTCCTGATTTCCATAACACTTCAAAAAGCAGCAAATGTCTCTGGGTAATTAAGCTTATTAAGCCTGCTCAGCTCCATGCACATGTAATTCTGGAGTGGAAAAAGTGTCCCCCACCCCCCCCCCCAAAGAGCAGTGCTCCAACCCTGGGAAAGGCAAATGAGCCAGACCCCATGAGAGAAGGCAAACAAACACCGGGTGGAGTGATGAAGGGACGCCAGAGCAATAAAGATGAATGCAACAAGCCTCTGCATTTAATTCCTCTTGATACATTGAAACAATTAAACCTTTACCTTTTCATTAATCTCACAAATTAATACGGCATCAGTTAAACATTGTTGCGGGTTGATGGGGAATCATCATCATCATGCGTTCCTACCTTCTTGCGCAGTTTCTGGATGCGGTTTATAACTTCCCGAGCCACTCCTTCGTCCACCATAGACTGATCAGGAGTGATGTCCAAGAGCACCAAGAGCTAGAGGGGAAACAAAAAATAAATAATATTGCTCAAATAAAATCAATCTTTGGTGTATTAGATGCCATAATAAAACTTAATTTTAGAATTTTAGAGGACATTTTACTTTACCCTTACTTCCAACGTTTAATAATTAATACTAACAAAATCTGCAAATTTCCTCTGTAATGAAGTCTGTCAGTATTCTCTCTATGACTGGTGGCTAAAGTTTGCTTCTTCAGTTTTGGACTGCGATAACAAGTGATTTGTATTTTTACCCTAAACCACATAATCTCAATTTAAAATAGATAAATAATTAGTAATAATAAGATATGTAATAATTGACTGAACAAGTGATTCCCATTGAATTAACTTCAATACAATTAATCTTTCCAATGTTTCCATCTACAGCCAATTCATCTATACCACTTTATCCTGTATACAGTGTTGCGGGGGGGAGCCTATCAGAGGAGACTTAGGGCAAGAGGCAGGATACACCCTAATATATATTGGAAAAGTGTGCCAATCCACGGACACATAAACACGGATAAATTAGGAACGCCAATCTATACTGTATGTCTTTGGACTGTGGGAGGAAACCAGAGAACCCAGAGAAAACCCACCAAGCATAACATGCACACAGAGGCGTGAATCAAACCCACATCCTGGAGGTGCAAGGTGACAGTGCGAACCACTTAGACACTGTGCCACGTATGCACTAGACAATTCCCAGAGAAATTGCTAAGTAGAAAGGCAATGGTCCTCTGCTTTTTCTGAGCATAAATTTCCAGCGTTAGAGATTTATAGTTCAATGGATGAAACTGAATCACTTAATCAAATGTTTATTCACTCAAATAGTGATTTTGAAAGATATAACTAAATTCAATCAAATCTTCTTTCATCATTAGTTTAAACTAAAACTATTGTATTTAAATACAATTCCAATTTTAAAGGTGAGATGTTCAGCATTGAAGCATTGTGTAAACTGGATCCACTTGGTTGGTATACAAGTCAGGGAGACCGAACGTTACTTACCTGGCCATCTGAATGGGCTTCATATTGCGTAGCCATGCCAGAATTCTGATCGAAGGTGTACATCAGGCGCAAGTCTTCCTCATGCAGCTCATGTCCGTCCACTATGATGGAGCCTGCGAGACAAGTACAAATATTTCAAGTTGTGCGTGATTACAAAAAAACCTAATTGTAATTTTGACATATGTTATTAAAAAAATAGATTAAAAAAATTAATATCCTGGAAAATCTACAAATATAAAGAGTATAACTGTAATTATTCATTATATATTATAATCATTTTATGACTTTTTTTTGGACCGTCACAGACCATTTCACGTTCCAGCTGTTAGAATTTATAATATGTTCTCTTGAATAACTCAACTCAAAACACATCAGCCTCCATCACTGGCTGTACTCTTACCAAACAAAACGTGTGTTTCCATTTCAACGTTTCAAATCAGACATGAAACGACACAATGACTCGGGTTTCTCTAGTTTTTCAGATCTTTGCTCTTAGCCTGCTCTGACCCATTCGTGTCACATTTTATTGCCTCGTCCCACGTTGTGCCTGATTAAAGCGGCGATGTTCTGTAAGAGAGGTGTGAAAGTGCTTTTGAAGCAGGCGTGTTGAAACACTGCAATCAGATCCTCGCGCTAATCGTAGATCTCTACGCCTGGATTTGCTCTTCTTCACTCTTTCGCTTTGATGCCCGGGGCCAAAGGGAGCAGAACGCCAGGTAACACATGGTTTATTAAAACTACCGCCCACTTCAGAAAGGGATTTTAATAGCTTTCAGCATGAAGCCCAGAAAAATGAATTCAACTTGAAATATCAAATTCACAAGCTGAAGCACTTCCCATCTGACCCCTGAGTACAAAGCTATCTCTCAGGCAAAATCGTTAAAACGCGAAGATGCGAGCCAAAAGGCGTTGTTGGTTTACTATGAAATGTGTGCTGTTATTAAGAGATACATCTCTGTATCCACCAGTCAAACACTGGACTTTACCCTTTAAAATGGTCACATTATTGTTATAAATTTGTACTGAGAAAAAAATCTTATTGATGGTTGCTTTTCTCAACTAAAATGCGTGTCCTATTTTTCTTCATTGTTATTATTATTATTTAACTGATATTGCTCATATTGCTATTAATCTTTACAGTACTGTATAAACTATATTTTAACATTTTTTATTAGTAATTATGTTTGCTTGCTAGCAATTTTAATCCCTTTTTCTCCTGATTAAGCTCACTACCAAGTGCTTTCCTCACAAATACAAATGCTCATAGTTTCAATGCTCCACGTTAAACATAGCTGCGATTTTTACTGTCTTCTTTTACAATGCAACGTAAACATGCACTTTATCAATTTTTGGTCACAGCCAGACATATACTTTTTTTATCCCCCAAAACACATTCACTGTATTTCGCAAAGTTGATAGTTCAGCACTATTCTCCCAGGTTTTAATAATGCATTGGACAGACCTTCACCTAATTTCAGCTTAAAAGACCTATAAAGCAAATTGAGGAAATCAGCTAAGAAAAACGTATTTTTAAACTTTTTTGTTAAGTCCTAAGGCACTTAGGGGTAATGCCATGATTCATTAGTCTTGTAGGTTAAAATCGAAAAATCCTACTGTATGTCATGAAACATGTCAAGACTTTTTAAGTTGAAACCAAAAAAAGCATCTCTTGGTTAAATTCTTCATGATCTTGTTTTCTGATGTTCTGTTTCATTTAGTCTAACTGATTTATGTACACCCGAGTACACCACTTAATGATGTGAAGGAGAAAGGATAATGGTGTATGAATAGATATTCAGAGAGATTTGCCTTTCATAACGATTCATCAACAATTTGTACATGATATAGACTTTTTTTTAAAACATAATCTTCTTCTGTCTCTCATCTGTTCCCTTTCAGGGGTCTCCACAGCGAATCATCCAACCCTATCCTCTGCATTCTCTTCTCTCACACCAACTAACTTCATGTCCTTTCCCACTAAATCCATAAATCTTCTCTTTGGTCTTCCTTTAGACCTCCTGCCTGGCAGTTCCAACCTCAGCATCCTTCTACCAATATATAGGAAACCTCAACATCTTCAGCTCTGCTACCTCCATCTCTGCCTCCTGTCTTTTCTTCAGTGCCACTGTCTCTAAGCCGTAGAGCAGCGCTGGTCTCACCACTGTCTCGTACACCTTTCCTTTCATTCTCACTGATACTCTTTTGTCACATAACACACCTGATACTTTTCTCCACCAAATCTAACCTGCCTGTACACACCTTTTCACCCCTTTCTACCCCAAGTACTTAAAGTTCTGCATCTTCTTTACCTCTGCTCCCGGTAGCCTCACTTGGATCGTTCCATTGGGTCCTTCTCATTCACGCACATGTATTCTGTCTTGCTACGGCTAACCTTCATTCCTCTGCTTTCCAGAGCATACCTCTACCTCTCTAGATTTTCCTAAAACTGAAAACAAGTTCTAACTGATGCATTGGCTGAAAACAATGGCTCTGTTAAGTTGCATGGTTGATATTAAGGGTTGAGTCGACTCATTTCTTCAGAGGGTCGCTGCAAATTGATACAACGAACTTCTTAGTAATAATTGAAGTGGTCTCTCTCTTCCGGTATGACTCCGCCCCCATCTACAGGACAAAATGGTTTGATGGACACAAAACTAATATGCTCTGGCCTCTGCAGCTGTATTGATGGCTCATGGTTTTTATTATTATATTAGTTTTTTTTTTTACATAAGTTGGACATACGTTTCTTGAACTTCACTTCAACTGCTTTTAAATTGATGTGCCGATCACAAACAAGACCGTAAAAGCTCTGTGTGATTACAGCACTGAGGATTATCGATACCGATACGCACCCGTTTTCTGGAAGGCCTCCAGATGTTCACTCTTTAGTTCCTTGATGGCGGCCGTGACGGATTTGAATGCTCCTTTCAGCCTCTTTCCGAGCACCATGTGGTCAGGCTCGGCCCGCAGCCGGATGCCGTATTTATCTTTATCTGTAGAGAGGGTGAGCTGGCGCACATTCAGCTCCTGAGAAGAGAGAAAGCGCCCATTAGAAGCATGATTCAGTGCATTAATATGCAGCAGGTGAAGCAAGAGTGCGGAGGCAGTATGAGGTTGTAGATATTGTGTTACACTATATTGGCTTATGCCGAGGGCGTTCACTTATCGATCATTATAGAACAAAGCATTAGACAAAGAAGTTCACCGACTTATTTCGCTGATGCAGTAAAGTAAGGACTAGCATTAAAATTAATGTTTACACGTTAAAATGTTTGCACTTAACAAAGCACGTCGATATTACTCCAAACAAGGACGTAATACACAATAATGATAATATGGCTGATATAATGGTTGTAGTACCCTGTATTAGCTAAGTAATGAGTTACCTGGAAGAAGCACAAAGCCATTAAAATAGATAGTAGTCTTAGAGAACGACACAAAAAGACTGTTCTTTGCACGAAGCTTTAGAAAAGGTAAGAAATGCTATACTTCAATCAACTGAAGGAAGTGAAATTACCTCATCATTGTAAGGCCTCCATTTATCCCAAATCACTGTGCAAGCTGCTTCCATTAGTGCCAATTATATCTTCCAAGGCAACATAATGGATATTTACATCTGTCCTTGATGGACTGAAGTACAAAATATACATTTTAAGCAGCCGAACACTTCAATGCTATACAGTTTGAGATTGTTTAATGTATTGCAGTGTGATTTAGATTTTCAAAACAAAGCCTTCAAAGGGTCTCTGCCTTATACACACTGTTCTGAATTGAACAGCCAAAAAATCTAGTGCACATCTTTGCTTCTCAATAAAGGTTCAGTGAAGGTTTGGTCAAATTCCCATGAATGTTTTTAGGTGGAGCTGTGGATAGAAGGAACTCCCAGGAACTCCCTTAATGGTGCAAATCGTGGAAATCGCTTGGATCAAGGTCAGGACCTGTATGAAGGATGTAGGCAATAATTCCCAGACAGATTACGTTTCTGTAATGTGCAAATGGTGTTTGTGAATGATGTAGTGTACAGTTCCTATAGACAGATGCGTCTCTTCCACATTTTGGTGACAAGTTATCTGTAGATTTTTTATGGATTAGGCGTTCCATTCGCTGAATGTTCATGGGATTGACTGCAGTGGGCTCTGAGCCACCTCGGGCAGAATCATCATTTATGGATTTTTGTCCTTCTTGTAAACTTTTGCATCATTCAAACTCATCACCAAGCTAACTAGACAGGATTTCTGAGAAGATAGTTAATAATTATTCAATGTTAATAATAATAGAGGAGACGTAAAAGTATTATTGCTGATGTAATTGATTTGTTGATGTAAAACCAAGTTAAAACATCTACAAATGTATAAGATGTAATATTGCCGCATGTTTAGATATGATCATCAAATTCAGTACACTGTTTGAAAGTTCGGCCATGTTCAGTAGCATCGTGCGCGAGTTGCCCTGAGAGTCTAAACAAAGGTCACATCTACATACTGCTGCTACTGAGAAGCTCCTGACATCAATAACTTCCAGCAGCTCTACAGCTCTCTCTGGCTTAGCCCTGTCAGTCACGCTGTGGCTAACAACTGTGCTGAACTTACTGCAACCATCACTCATTCCAACAGGAAGGTTTAGAAATGCTTAGCCTCAGAAGACAGCTGTTCTTACGCTGCTTGCCGAATGGCAGAAGAGAACACTGCAGGGAACCTGGAGAGTGATGACATTTTGACGTGTCCGTGACAGCGACATCATGCATATTCAACATTATATTGTTTATACATTATATTGTTCACAATTGCAATGGAAAGTACTTGCTTCAGACTGCCTAGCAGGTGTCCTTGACTTTATTATACTTTTTTATTCTGAGGCCCGAATAAGGGACTCGCTGTGTCGATTTACACATGTCCGTATTTTATTAAGATCATCATGTCCTGAAACACTTCACTACATCAAAAAGAAAGAGGATTTCTTCTGCTGATCAATCACCATGGGATTGTTGATTGTTGCTCAGCCATTCATGAAGAGCCACAAGACCTGCGTGCTCTTAAACTTTTTTAAGAAGAACAAAATTGAGTACAAAAACAATCCGCACTCCGGTTATATTAAAACTTCTGTTGTCCGCGCTGTCTTATCAGCACTTTTCGTTCAAGGCTATTGTCTCGCTAGTCACTGCTGTGTAGGTGTGAAAGTGTTACATCGGCTCATTTGTGACTGCGGTACAAACAATAAAGGACGTGTGATTTGCACGAAAGAAGAGCATTGTGCAGTGTAATGTTTTTTTGTTGTTTGAGGGGTGTACCTGGTGCCAAAACAGCTCACGGAAGAGCATAAAAAGAAATGCTTGGATATCTGTAAACACTATTTGGATACTATAAGGAAGGTGAAAGTTTATTAAAGAGAATAATTTTTGGTGACGAGACATGGATTCAGGAAGGAACAGAAACATCCTCAATCGCCAACCAAAAAAATTTCTGCTTATAGTTCAGCATAAGGGATTGCTGAGAGATTCTTAAGGGCCAGTATTGTAACATTATCAGGAAAAAAGTTTCAGAAATCAACAGTGCTCGTTACAGTGAGATGCTTACTGAAGAACTGAAACCTAAACTTCAGATTAAACGCAGAGCCGTCCGTTATGATCTTGCATGATGGATGCACATCTGCACACTTTTGCCCATTTAACAACAAAGCTTTTTAAACCTAAAAGTTAGATCCTTAGAATCATCACATTTCTTTAAATTTCCCCTTAAATTTAGAACTATATCTTAGTAGTAAAGATAACACAGATTCACAAAACATCTTGGACCTAAAAATAGGCTCCTAAGGTAAAATTGTTAAGAGTAGAGAGGAGGACTTTTAAAAGGCTTAATAGTTTCCATAGCAGAGGACATGATTTTTTCTTTTACTTCCTTTCATCTTACTTTGTTAGTTCACTGTCTTTTCTATTATCATACAGTATACTCTATTTTCACAAAGAGCGCATTTTAAGACCTTTACAGATGACTTTTTATCAACCAATCACTGTCCTTGAATTGCTGCAATCATCAACCTAGCAACAGGGTCAACCACTCCTCTTCACTAAGATAAAGGTTTTTGTACTTTCCTTACTCAGAGTTGCTCTGAGAAGTTTACTAAATCACTCTTAGTCTAGGACTCCCAGCTAGGACATTTTATGCCAAGATAGGAACTCTCCGAGATAATTCTAAGAAGCTTTGTGAATACAGGCCCCGATCTCTCTTTGTGAATACGGGCCCTGATCTCACTCCATCAAACTTATATACTGTAAAGTGTACTGTTGAAAAATAAAAAATCTTAACTGCCTAAGCAAGACAAGTAATTTAAGCCAGGCTTGATCATGTCTAAAAGGCTGGGATATTGAGGCACACTGATCAGAAATGAAATCCCATCTCTAAACAAGTGCACCTTAAATTATTCTTTAATGTAACCGTGACAATCATTAGCGACAATGAATCAACAAACACTTCTTCACTGAATGAATACGACTATGACTAAAGTGCTACGCTGTTAGTATTTTCTAAGCTACATTGCTGGGACATTAGAAAAAAATAAGGTAACAACACCATTTGATATGTTACCATAGCAACCAACACATCATTGGACGTTATCTCTTATACACCGTATAATGGATTTTAGCAGAGACATGACTACTGAACATTCGCTAGTCTGTGGTTTATACACAGACACACACACTGAGGTTTTGGTGCAGATCAATAGCAGGCGTGTGGCAATGCACAAAGTGACAGCGCTGCTATTTTTAGTTCCAGAGTTCCACCTCCACCATCATTCTCATCACTTGTGCTGAGTGATGAAGCACAGCAGGTTTTTGTGTGTTTGCTCAGTCATGTTGACCTTATAATAATAAACTCTATCCTTTGCTCACCGTAAAAGAAATAAGGCTGGGTTAACCCAGGTGGGCTCAATGATGAATCCCACTTTAGGGAACACCCCTAAACACCATATATATATATATATATATATATATATATATTTTTTTTTTTATGAATTTCTTTAATCTTTGTGAAGCTGCTTTGACCATTGTTAAAAGCGCTATATAAATAAAATTAAATTGAATTGACAGTGGGAAGACATTTCCTGTAGTTGTTTACCAGATTTGCACACATCTTGGGATGCATTTTGATTCACTATTCTTTACAGATTTTCTCTAAATGTTTAAGGTTTCTTGCCTGTTGCAAGTTACAGCTCTCTTCGTAAATCTATAGTATAAATGCTAATTTGTATAGCTCAAGACACATTTTTTCCAGCAAAAGAGGATAAAAAGTGTAATTTTGCATCTATTTACAAGGGAAAAAAAGAGAGGCCCAATTTGGCAACACTGTTCTCTCAACTTTGCACAGCCTGACTAGAACAATTCTGACTGAACACACCGTTGGCAGAATGACGAATCATAGAGCAATGGTAACCTTTCCGTTCTGCTAAAGCCACGCACAATTAGTAAGAATTATATAATGAAAATAATCGCACTCCATCCAGTATCATTAATGAATATGACCGATGATTATGTGATCTCGGAGTCTCTGAGCTCATTGTATCTGAGCAGTTAAAGATGCGAAAGAGACCAGGTAAAAAAATTCCAGTTTTCTCTTCCTGACGGACAGAATCAGAAACTTTAACGTCTTGCGCATTGTAAGACGTTCCTCACAGTTGTAAACGCACACGTACAGTCCGACACACACACAGGCCGACACACACACAGGCCGACACACACACAGGCCGACACACCCCGACACACCCCGACACACACACACACCCCGACACACACACACACCCCGACACACACACACACCCCCGACACACACACACACACCCGACACACACACACACACACCCCGACACACACACACACCCCGACACACACACACACACCCCGACACACACACCCCCCGACACACACACCCCCCGACACACCCCCCCGACACACACACACCCCCCCGACACACACACACCCCCCCCCGACACACACACCCCGACACACACACACACACCCCCCCGACACACACACCCCGACACACACACCCACACCCCCGACACACACACACACACCCCCGACACACACACCCCCGACACACACACACACACCCCCGACACACACACACACACACACACACCCCGACACACACACACACACCCCGACACACACACACACACACACACACCCCGACACACACACACACACACACACCCGACACACACACACACACACACACCCCGACACACACACACACACCCCGACACACACACACACACACACCCCCGAGACACACACCCCCCCCGACACACACACACACACACCCCGACACACACACACACACACACCCCGACACCCCGACACACACACCCCCGACACACACACCCCCGACACACACACACACACACCCCCGACACACACACACACACACCCCCGACACACACACACACACCCCCGACACACACACACACACACACACCCCCCGACACACACACACACACACACACACACACCCCGACACACACACACACACACCCCGACACACACACACACACACCCCACCCGACACACACACACACACACCCCCCGACACACACACACACACACACACACCCCCCGACTCACACACACACACACACACCCCCCGACACACACACACACACACACACACACACCGACACACACACACACACACACACCCCGACACACACACACACACCCCCCGACACACACACACACACACACCCCGACACACACACACACACACACACACACCCCGACACACACACACACACACACACACACCCCGACACACACACACACACACACACCCCGACACACACACACACACACACCCCGACACACACACACACACACACCCCGACACACACACACACACCCCGACACACACACCAAGGAGGTCTGGAGGCTCCATTACCCAAAAGAGCTGTTTATATTTATCAAGACTTTACTCAAGATAAGTCACTGACTTTGTTGGTAATAAATCTAAAGAGAAGCACACAGCAGAGCCAAGACGACCACCAAGGTTAAATCAGTTTTCAAAATGTGAACTCCAAACAACCCTTTGCTGTACAACAGAAAATTACACGCACACCATACAAGGAATTGTTGAATCATGTTCCACCGACTTCTCTCTCTCTCTCTCTCTCTCTCTCTTTTTGACATCAAAGTCACTAATGCTACTAAACAACTGATAAATACCACATTGGCAATAATGTACAGAGTCACAAACAAATTATATGCAGCATGAACATAAGCGGTACTGAGATCGATATGTTTGAAAGCTGTTTGATGTGTGCACTGAATTACCTCCAGAATGTATTTCTGCAGGGACTGAATGTCTCCAAGAGCCTCGGGGTCCTGATGGATGACCACCACCTCCCTGAGGGGATACTAAAAATACAAAACATCTCATCAGAACATCTCTGAATTTGGGCTTGTGCCAATGCAGGATGGAAAAATAGAAAGATATATGTCGCTACAGTGGATAAGACAGGATTCTTATTTTAAAAGCTGCACTATATATAAAAGAGAGAGCAGTGATTAACAGGGACGTACTTTGACAGGAAGAGTTTTCCTGTCTCGGATCACTCGACCCAGCTCGATGACGGACTGCATCTGGGATACGGCACTCTCGATGCGCTTGTCAATCAGCGACTCTCTAGAAATCAGGACAAAGGTTCGGTCAGTAAAAACTTATACTGGCGAAAAGTTCTTTTAAATGAGCCGAACACAAATTAAAATGAAAAAAAAAAAAAAAAAAAAACATCAGCGTTGTGCAGGAAAGTTCTTTTAATTGGTGTTTTGATGACAGTGATGGAGTGTGCTGTCTAAATCTTCCATAAGTCTTAAACTTCACCCTGATGCCACTGAACCAGTTGTTTATGTGATCTTTAATCCGGTTATTTGTGGGGGTTTTTTGGGGACCAAATTTCTTCCATAAAGATAGCAATCAAGTTTTAAATACAGTTCTTAGCCCAATTTCAGTATTTTTTTTTTTAGCAATTTCCTTTAGTTGCTTTCTTTGCTTGATACAGGCTAATAATTTGACCATTCTAAAACATCTTTTTCATGATCATGGGATACGTATTCTGAGATGGTTGTTTTTATTGTTTAGTTTTTGTGAGTTATTCTGAGATGGTTGAATACATAAAAAGAATTTTTAAAAACTACTTCTCGTTAAGTTCCTATGTTGCTCCACTAGATGTGCCTGCAACTTTGTTCGCATAGAATTAAATTTCACACTCATAATCACGTTTTTTTTTTCATTATTTATAACGGCATTAAATAACACCTTAATAACCAATTGTGAGATTGCGATTATTGAGTAGATTTCAACTGCATACTCATAAACGTGAATTTAAAAATGTACAGCGCCATCCGTAGAATTTTGAGATAAACTAATGATTTTTTTTTTATAATATAAGGGCGATTTCTATTTAAATTTCAAAGTAGCATATCTTCTCTTCCCATGGGCTGATTGCGATAAAACACTGCCTATATGTTACCTCAAGCTTGGCCAAATACACATGTGAAAACCCGTTTTTAAGTCCTTCAGTAAAGTTTCAGTGATGTGTGCACAAACAAACAGACAAACAAAAATTCCAAAAACCATCTTGATGTGTTTCATTACTCATCTTGCATCCTGTCCAAATTATTTTTTCGCAAATATCTTCAATGTACAGACATGCCAACTTTACAGTTATATCCTAAGTATAGACTACCAGTGAATTCAATCAGCAATTAAACTGCACATAATAAGTACAGTATCTTTTCATAAACATATAAAGGAACAAGTAAGGAACAAGAAAGACAAGGCCACTCCATGTGTTCGCGAGGCCTTACAGGAAGGCGCTCCAGTGTACAAACTGTATCCATTAGAAGAATTGAAGTAAATGTACTTCCAGACAAATGATAAAAGTACATTTGGAAGCTGCCCAGAGGTGTTCAAGGACAATCTAATCTTTCATAGCAAAAAAAAGTTTATTTCCTAAGTGCATCACGAGCTTCTGGATATGCATGCTAATAGTCTGCTTTGTTTTGACCTTAAAAGACCTACAAAGACAAACCAAATATCATTTCATACAATGACACAGTTGCAGATCCAATTTCACAAAAACCCATACAAGACCAGGACTTTTTTTTTTAATCATGGGAGACTATTTCAAATAAAGACACACCAAAGCTGCTTCTGGCTAATAAAGGAAGTTATTCAGTGTCTCATTTTATAACCTGAACGTCAAAGGGATCGACACCTCAGCCCAGTTTTCTAACAAAGCCCGGTCGCCAGCATTCAGATTCATAAGTCATGGGTGCAGGAGAGAGAAATTGCAAAGATAAGGTTCCATCCTACTATCCCTTAACAATTATCTTTCCTATTTCCTGACAAAAGGCAAGTCAGTGCAAATAAATTCATCTCATCCTTCATTATTCTGCTTTACCTTAAAAAAGAATACAACCTGACTCAACCTAACCTACAACCTATTTCTTATGTATCTTTGGATCAATATCAATGTTTTTTTTTCCTTTTCTTTTTCAACTAACACATGAAAAAGAGAGGAGGACAAAAAACAACAGAAACCAAATGAAAAAGGACATGTGAAAGAGGTCTAGAGAGCTGCAAGGACAATCTAATTCTTTATTAAAATGTTTATTTGCTGAATCCATGACATGAAGGAGAGGAAAACTGATCTGAATCAAAAGGTTTGCTTTAGTCTCAACAAAAAAAAGGAGACTGTAGGAATAATTTCTGTTCTTGAACTTCAGATTATTTCTCTAGTTAAACCTCCAATTGAGTGTATTTAGTAGTTAACTATTGTAACGTGTTTATAGTAACTGCTGACGAACATTTACGTTTTATGAAGAACTAATACTGTAATATTAGTGAACCTATGGATCTGAGCGTTGGATCATGACAGAAAGGAAAAGATCGCAGATACAAACTGCCAAAATGGCTTTTCTCAGGAGGGTAGCTGACTTTTCCCTTAGAGATAGTATGAGAACCTCAGTCATCCATGAGAAACTCGGAGTAAAACCGTGGAAAGGAGTCAGCTGAGGTGGTTCTGACAACTGGTAAGAACGCTTCCATAGGGAGGTGTTCCTGGCGCAGAGCAGGCAAGGAACAAGGCGAAGAGATTATATCTCCACACTGGCCTGGGAACACCTTGGGATGCTCCAGTCAGAGTCGGTTGCGGTGGCTGAGCAACGGGAAGTTTGGGGTTATCTGCTAAAACTGCAACAGGTTAGAGATGGATAGCTTGCAACTCATAAGCCACCGAAGCACAAGCTTAGACTTTTGAAGCCCTTTTCATATACAGTGCATCCGGAAAGTATTCACAGTGCAACACCTTTTCCACATTTTGTTATGTTACAGTCTTATTCCAAAATGGAAAAAAAAAATCTTAGAATTCTACACACAACACCCCATAATGATGACTGAAAAAAGTTTACTTGAGGTTTTTGCAAATTTATTAAAATCACATGTACAGTACATAAGTATTCACAGCCTTTGCTCAATACTTTGTCGATCCACTTTTGGAAGCAATTACAGGCTCAAGTCTTTTTGAATATGACGCCACAAGCTTGGCACACCTATCCTTGGCCAGTTTTGCCCATTCCTCTTTGCAGCACCTCTCAAGCTCCATCAGGTTGGATGGGAAGCGTCGGTGCACAGCCATTTTAAGGTCTCTCTAAAGATGTTCAATAGGATTCAAGTGTGGGCTCTGAAGAACATTCACAGAGTTGTCCCGAAGCCCCTTCTTTGATATCTTGGCTGTGTGCTTTGGGTCGTTGTCCTGCTGAAAGATGAACAGTCGCCCCAGTCTGAGGTCAAGAGCGTTCTGAAGCAGGTTTTATCCAGGATGTATCTGTACATTGCTGCATTTACCTTTACCTTTATTCTGACTAGTCTCCCAGTTCCTGCCGCTGAAAAACATTGCCACAGCATGATGCTGCCACCACCATGCTTCACTGTAGGAATGGTATTGTCCTGGTGATGAGCGGTGCCTGGTTTCCTCCAAACGTGATGCCTAGCATTTACACCAAAGAGTTCAATCTTTGTCTTATCAGACTAGAGAATTCTGTTTTTCATGGTCTGAGAGTCCTTCAGGCACCTGAAGGACTCTCAGAGCTCCAAGCGGGCTGCCATGTGCCTTTTACTAAGGAGTGGCTCCACAGAGGAACTCTGGAGCTCTGACAGAGTGACCATCGGGTTCTTGGTCACATCCCTGACTAAAACCCTTGCGCTGTGAATACTTTCCGGATGCACTATATACAGGAAACAAAAAATATCTTGCCGAAAGTGATTTGGCCAGAATATTGGCGCACTATTGGTAATTCCGTGGAACTCCTGGGCTTTCTTCGAATGCCACTAGTCTCAATCTTACCGATTTCTGGACAAAAATATGGAAATTTTGGGGACGTTAATACTTTCCATAGACTTTTCACTAGGGGAAAAAAAACCAACATTTCTCATTTCTCAAGACATATTTCTCTTATACCGAGCTTCTGGTACTCATGGTCTCACTCCCGAGGGACTCCCCAAAGTCAAGGAGCTTTTCTGGTTCTCACTGATCTCATGGACACACGACAGTGACAATGAGATTGAGGAGTGCATAAGCAGGTCAAGTAGCAATCAACAAAAAGTTCTATGAGTGCAGCAAGAAAATTTTTTCTACTTGCTGAAAACTTGCTAGAGGGGTCGAGGACAACGCTGCTGCGCTGAATGATCTACAAGATCCAGGAAACAGTTCGTGAGATCGAAGGAAATAGCTCTCCTTCTAGCCACGGGTTCTGCAGATATTCCTCGCTCTTTTCGTACACTCGGCTGAGAACTCCTTGTTCTCGTCAAAACTCTCCTCAAATCTGTACGCCCACGATGTAACACCTTTTCTAGGTCACGGAATGACCATTTTCTCACCAAAATTGCTCTCCAAGAGATTTTTCCGTCAGACTCCTGCATGCATGAAAGGGGCTTCAGAGAAACGTACATGGTGAATTGATGTTCTGTAAAAACGTGTACTTGTCAGGTGTAGTTTAAAACTCATTATTTCAAAACCATTCTTTCTGATGACAGCTGCACTAATGATACGTTCTTAAGAGCGACTGCAGGGGAAAAAATTGAATTAAAGTGAAATGAAACGTGCACTACTATACTATTAGGGCTTTTAAGTTGCAGTTCTGCTTTAGGTTTCACCCTGATGATCTTTAGGAGTTTTGATGCGCGTTGTTACCTTTACCTCATTCTAATCTAATTTTCCTTTGGAATTAATACTCTATCTACATCTCTAGGAGACGGGGCTGCAAAGTAACTAGAACTAGAACTCTGCATACAAGGCAGACAGACAGGCAGGCAGGTATACAGACAAACTGAAAGGAAGACATGAGATGAATGAGATGCTATGGATATAATGCTCAAATGTCCACATACTTTTGGGGGGAATGGATGACTACGCAAGAAAATTCCTCAACTAAGAGTCAGTGTGATGCACTGGATTTGTACCTGACTTGAGGAAGCATCAGGTAGTGAATGCTGGCTGCGTCTTTCTCCTCTACGGATGCAGGGTCGACCAGGTGACGCAAGTTCTGGTACATCAGCTCGGTGATGAATGGCGTGAAAGGAGCCTAAGGAGGGCACAGACATTCAAAGTACTTCAAACCCATTCAGCTCACTTCTTCTTTTTTTTTTTTTTTTTTTATTCTCGAGTCGCCTTACGAGTCACCGCAAGGCCGCGAGACTGAACACAGTGTGAGGCTAAATTAAGACTGAGCTGCAGAGAAAGAGAGAGAGACACACACACATGCACACGCCGACTCACCATCAGTCTGCACATGGAGAACAGCACACTAAAGAGTGTCTCCAGAGCCCAGACGCAGTCTTCAGTTCCACTCTCACCCTGACAGAAAGAAGAAAAAAAAAGGGAACATGTTAATTATTTAAGTCATGCTAATGCAACATAGTGCTGGCTGCACTGCTGATGTTCAACCATTCCAATTATTGTTAATATACCACACGCACTTGGTTACACAATCCCTCCTGCAGTTTCCGGACTGTACGTTAGATCTGTCGCCTTAATCTATTTGTAATATGCTCGTTCAGTCGGCCAGCTACCTGAGCAAGAAAATTATGCATCCGTTGTATGACGCTAAATGAGCTTGCGCAGAATGCATTAATTTTTTATTCTTTGCATTATCACAATTTGAATAATGCTTTTGCAAAATAAAAATACAAGCATCAAAAACAACCTCCATCACGAAGCAATGCGCATGATCGTATAACATGCATAAGTGAATCTATCACTCAGGAAAGCTTTAGACTTTAATAGAGGTGTTGCATAACACCATGCCCTCAAATCAAACAGAGTGGGTAGGAAATAGCTCGCTCTGGAGTGAGAGTCACACTTCAGCCTACCTTCAGACGCCTGCGGTTTGTCCTCACGTACCAATTAGTCAGCATGTCCACAAACTTCACCAGCTTCGGCACAACGGTGTACAACCTGTAAGCTGAGACACAAGCGCACACATTCATATGGAAGAAAAATCCACTGTGTTCTTTTTTTTTTTTTTTTTGTTATAGCATGAATCAGCTTCCGACATATATGTCCTTTGGAAAGGTGTATGGTGCTGGCTTCTACTTTACTGTGGACGCTGAATGGGGTTGCGTCCGAACCCGTTTTATGCACTAAAAAGGATGTGCTAAGAATAATGATGATGGCATAACAGGTGTAACAGCTGGGTCTTTTCCATATGGTAGAAGCGCACATCCCAAACACTCAGATTTCTAAGAGGTGATATAAAAACCGAAGCTTTGTAGATTCATTGCTTAAAGTTGTCTCAGAGTGCGAAATACGTAGCGTTAAGAGAAGCCGGCTGATATTTAAGATAAAAAGAAAAATACACAAATCTGAGAGGAACAAAAGTCTTAGTCACCTTGATCAATATAACTTGTAGAAATATAATATGTAGAAAGCCTATAGAGAGTATTATTATTATTATTATTATTATTATTATTAGACATGGATCTGTCCAATCTATCTATACTATAGGGTTTGATATCACTCATCGTATATACCGCTTTATCCAGTATTCAGGGAAGTAGGGACCTAGAGCCTATCCAAGGAGGCTTAGAGCACAAAGCCTATCCAAGGAGGCTTAGAGCACAAAGCCTATCCAAGGAGGCTTAGAGCACACCATGAACAGGGTGCCAATTCTTTGCAGGGCACACACACATACACACGTTCATTTCACACACTACGGGCAATTTGGGAACACCAATTAGCCTTACCTACGTGTCTTTGCACTGTGGGAGAAAACCCATCAAGCACGGGGGGAAACATGCAAACTCCACGCACAAAGAGACGGGAATCGAGCCTGGCCGGGAATCGAACCCGGACCCTAGAGGTGCAAGGCGACAGTGCTAATCACTACACCAAAAAAGGCTGTCACCCGCTCAGTCTTCCGCTGTGTAAGTGGGCTTATGCATACAAATAAAAACAGTAAAATTATTAGACCCATGCAATACAGCACTGAATACGAGTTATTTACAGGATAATTGTCAGGGAAAACAAAAAAAAAAATGATATTCAGGGACAATCTTTTTTTTTTGTAATTCATAAGATTATTCCTAAAGACTGTGGCTTTACGTATTCTTCTGGTTTACATATACTGTAAAACAGATACACTGCATAAAAAAAAAAGTTTACTATTAAATACTATTAAATAAAAGACACTCAAGGGCTTAAAGAGGGGAAACTTTAAACCGTTTGGCACAGAAAATAACACAGCCCGGGTTCTCAACTGTGTGACCGAAGCTCTCAATCTTTCCTCACCTTCCATCTCGGCTTTAAAGAACTGAATAAGCGACTGCGTGAAGGACTGGATCCATTTGTCCATGATGTTGTCGCTCGGCTTGGCTGTGGTCTCATTATACAGGAACTTGATGTCCTCTTCCTGAAAGGTAAAGACCAAAAGCAGGTTTAGGACACTATGTCTTCTTAGGTCTGTGTCTTCATGATTAACATTCGAGGGGAACTTTTCATAGTGCAGATGATTTAGAACACACTAATAAATAGTAAAAACTTCCTTTATTTCTCTATATAATCCCTTGCTACACTAATGCACTTATCCCAGTGTTTCACTAGTGCTTGGATACCATCAAGGTAGAAGGTTTTCTCAGTATGCTGGAGCCACGATCAGTCTGCCTGCTTCACGTCAAAAACACTGGCCTCCCAGGAACTCCCTTAATGTCTTTTTATTATGCTTTCTCACAAAAAGAAATATACATTATTGCAATATACAGTATATAGTATGTTAAGAGAACACTAATGTTAATAACATTAACATGAACAAGCTGTGTGGAATAAAACATTTATAGCTTTGTGTTAGCCTGGTTAGGATCATAGGGTTTAAAGTAGGCTACGAGTTTGTAGACACTCACTTGCACACTTGTGTGTTAATTGCCCTTCATCAGCATTGATGGCTTATCACAAGACCAGACATAAAAGCCTACTCTAAACTCAGCGTCGACCTTGAGGTTTAAAAATAATAATAATAATTCATCACAATAACTCTACCTTGTTAAGCCTCAGGACATTTTGCACAAGGAAGCGGTAAGCGTTGTACCACGGCAGGAAAACGTCTTTAAGCACATCTCTGACTCCCTCCTCTTTAAAGCGTAGGTTTTCAGCTCGGACCACCGGAGAGTTGATTAGGTACAGCCTGCAAGAGGGGGGAAAAAAAGGCTTTAAATTGCAAGCCTTTTACAGAGATAGCTATCAGGAACAGATTTTGTTGGCTTTCCTGGCGTAATTTCATAAGGTTTGATGGTTTTCATGTGAGATGTAATTATATATAATAATAATAATAACAACTACACAACATGATTATGCCTCTGGCCTGATTTTTTTTGTGTGTTCTTAATATAGTAAAAGTGTAGTCAAGCATTTCTTTCACAGTGCATTTCTTTCGAAACTAGTTCCTTAAAAAGTGCCACTTGCAGGGCGAGTACAAGAAAAACCTTGCAAGACAGCCACATCAAAAAACCTAAACAGTTTAAGTTGCATAAATGTTGTATTTTTTAAGATTTTTATTTAAAATAAAAGATTGCAGGAGTGAAAACTGTTTACTTTCAGGAGCTTGCAGCAAAGGAGTGAGATAATACATTTCCGCTAATGCCGAGAGGCCACGCCTCCTTCGCTGGGGCTAATGCCGAGAGGCCACGCCTCCTTCGCTGGGGCTAATGCCGAGAGGCCACGCCTCCTTCGCTGGGGCTAATGCCGAGAGGCCACGCCTCCTTCGCTGGGGCTAATGCACAGAGGCCACGCCTCCTTCGCTGGGGCTAATGCATAGCGGCCGCACACCCTTCGCTGGGACTAATGCACAGCGGCCAGGCCTCCTTCACTAGGGCTAATGCACAGAGGCCACGCCTCCTTCACTGGGGCTAATGCACAGAGGCCACGCCTCCTTCACTGGGGCTAATGCAGAGAGGCCACGCCTCCTTCACTGGGGCTAATGCAGAGAGGCCACGCCTCCTTTACTGGGGCTAATGCACAGAGGCCCCGCCTCCTTTACTGGGGCTAAAGCACAAAGACCAAACGACCTCCACTGAGAATGAGAAATAAATGTGAACGGTACATAATACCAGAAGTACACATTTAATGAAACACTTCAGTTGCTAATTTATTTTTGCAACTTCTAATTTATGTTCTGTTTAGAAATCAATCCACTTGGCTTCCAGACGTTTATTATTACAGAACCAACTCTGTCCCCTCGGCTCTTTATAGAACCGCACTGAATTAATTCCTGGAAAGCATTCTGCGATTTATGTCTGAGAAATCAGTGAGTATTGATTGGGGACGATCGCGGCGCATCAAACCCAGGAAAAGGGAATTATTCTCGTGAACTACGGCAGCATTTTCACTTTACAATAATCAAGGCTGAGAGTTCAGCAGCACTCCAAGGACATTTTATCTTTCTGTGTTGTGCATTGGGAGTCAAAGACAACTGTGTTCTCGTGGAAATGCTGCTGAACCACTAAGGACAGACAAGCTGCTGAGGACAGGAAGGGACAGAGACGATGGAGGAGTCTGAAAGAAATGTGGCCTTGTGCAATTTATTAAAATTAAAAGTCTTTTTCTCCTTTTGCTGACTTCTCCTTCCCTTTTTCTATTCTCCCATTTACCTCTTTTGCCCTTCATCTTCTCTCTGCATCATCTCCCCTTCTAACTCTCCCTACCTCACCCTCTTCTTCCTTGCAACACCCTACCCCCTCTCCTCTCCCTCTCACATTCTGACTCTCACTCTCCTTCCTTCTCGCCTCCTCGTTTTCTCCCTTCCCTCCATTTCTCCCCTTTTCTCTATATATTCCCTTTCTCTCTTCCCCTTTTACCTCTTTTTGGCCTGCATCTCCTTTTCTCATTCTCCTCTTTCCTCTAGCTTTTTTCCCCTTCTCTTCCTTCCCTTCCTCTCTCCTCCTTTTGCACGGTCTCTATCTCTCCTTCTTGCTATCCCTGTCACCCATTCACATTCTCCCTCTCTTCTTCTCAGTCTCCTTCCTAGTTTCTTCCTTTCTCTCTTGCTCCCTCTGCTTCTTTCTTCCCTTATCTTTTCCTTCTCTTCTCTCTTTCTAATTCTGTCTATACAACTTTTTCTTCCATTCTCTCTTTCCACTTCTTCTTACTTCATTTCTCACTCTTTCTATCTCTAGCAATTTAATATCCAAATGCAGGTGCAAGTGTTTACTCTCTCTTTTCGTTCCTTTTGTTCATTTTTTTTATATATAAAACCATAAATGGCCTTTGCTGCGTCTGCTTTATCTGTTTTGCAGCCTGTGCATGTGGTGTGTTTATTATATTACTATACAAGAAAAGAGGTCTAACATTCATGAACAGAACTAGTGATGTCCATGGGAAGTCAAAAACTGCTTTTTTTTGTATATAATGTCACATCAGCGGTATATATATTTACAGTATATATACACATATACAGTGGAGCAAAAAAGTATTTAGTCAGCTACCAATTGTGCAAGTTCTCCCACTTAAAATCCAGAAAATCACATTGCAGGATTTTTTTAAAGAATTTATTTGCAAATTATGGTGGAAAATAAGTATTTGGTCACCAAATAAGCAAGACTTCTGGCTCTCACAGACCTGTAACAACTTCTTTAAGAGGCTCCTCAGTCCTCCACTTGTCACATGTATTAATGGCATCTGTTTGGACTCGTTATCAGTATAAAATACACTTGTCCACAACCTCAAACAGTCACACTTTCCAAAACTCCACTATGGCCAAAACCAAAGATCTGTCAAAGGACACCAGAAACAAACTTGTATAATCTCCCTCGATCTGGGGCTCCACGCAAGGTCTCACCCCATGGGGTCAAAAAGATCACAAGAACTGTAAGCAAAAATCCCAGAGCCACACAGGGGGACCTAGTGAATGACCTGCAGAGAGCTGGAACTAAAGTAACAAGGCTACCATCACTATCACACTGCGCCGCCAGGGTCTAAAATCCAGCAGTGCCAGACGTGTCCCCCTGCTTAAGCCAGTACATGACAAGGCCCGTCTGAAGTTTGCTAGAGAGCATTTGGATGATCCAGAAGAGAATTGGGAGAATGTCATATGGTCAGATGAAACCAAAATAGAACTTTGTGTCTGGAGGAGAAAGAATGCTGAGTTGCATCCAAGGAACACCATACCTACTGTGAAGCATGGGGGTGGAAACATCATGCTTTGGGGCTGTTTCTCTGCAAAGGGACCAGAACGACTGATCCGTGTAAAGAAAAGAATAAATGGGGTCATGTATCGTGAGATTTTGAGTGTAAAACTCCTTCCATCATCAAGGGCTTTGAAGATAAGATGTGGCTGGGTCTTTCAGCATGACAATTAAAAAAAATTCCAAACACACCGCCCAGGCAACAAAGGAGTGGCTTCGTAAGAAGCATTTCAAGGTCCTGGAGTGGTCTCCAGATCTCAGCCCCATAGAAATACTTTGGAGGAAGTTGAAAGTCCATGTTGCCCAGCGACAGCTTCAAAACATCACTGCTCTAGAGGAGATCTGCAGGGATAAATGGGCCAAAATACCAGCAACAGTGTGTAAAAACCTTGTGAAGACTTACAGAAAACGTCTGACCTCTGTCATTGCCAACAAAGGGTATATAAGTATTGAGATAAAATTTTATTATCGAGCAAATACTTATCTTCCACCATAATTTGCAAATAAATTCTTTAAAAATCCCACAATGTGATTTTCTGTTTTTTTTTTTTTTCTTATTTTGTCTTTCATAGTGGAGGTATACCTAATCTGAAAATCTGAGGTATACCTATGATGAAATACAGACCTCTCTCATCTTTTTAAGTGGGAGAACTTGCACAATTGGTGGCTGACTAAATACTTTTTTGCCCCACTATATATACATACATACAGCTGTTTTCTTATAAAACTGCAGAAATCTGTGTCCAAATCTCCTGATTTTAAGCAATGGGTTTTTACTCCAAATACTGACTGTTTATTACTCTTTATTGCCCATTGTTTCTTTTATGCAGAAATGTTTTCAAAAGCATCTTTTGCTTATGCAATATTTTTGTATGTGCCCAAGACTTATAGCATAGTACTATAAGTAAAACAGCTGTTAGGTTTTACTGAGCTTGCTGGAGAATATGAGTTCTTCTGGTAACTTTGTCACACTCACTCCTTTTTATTTTTTATGCAAATCCCAGGAGCGTTCTTTTAGGTACGTTTTGTTTCCATCTAAAAATTGGTCTGTCTAGTACTATATTTCTTTCTTTACAGCCATGCATGTGTTCTCCTGTAATGTTATTGTTTATTTATTTATTTTTATGATATATATGGAAATACTGAATGATTCAAAAGTCTTAGGCACCATATTATATGCCGTACCAATTTTGTTATATATATTTATCATGTCTGCATAATTATGTACGGCATATAATATGGTGCCTAAGACTTTTGAACAGTACTGTGTATGTGTATGTGAGAGGCAAGCATATACAAATGCAGGAAGCATTTCTCATCTCCATATTCAGAGAATCCTGAAAAATCGTTTGATCCTGAAGTAGAATTCATGGTTTGTGCTTAAATTCTACCTTCCTGCCCTGACGAACCCAAAGCAACAAACGAATAAATCTAAGTGTAAGTACAAGACCAAAAGGATGAAATTAAAAGGATCAGGCGATGATCAATCAGGCATTTCCTGGAACTAATTCCCTCACATGCACAGATGCAACGCTGCTTTATTCATTATCCCATATGGCCCCGGACTCTCCACCGGCACACGCGTCCAGAGATGTGATTAAAAAGGTTTCACTTTGTTTGTGCTTCACACCGAATCTGCTGGATCCTTACCGAAGTGCGTCGGCACCGTAGCTCTGTACAATCGCGTTTGGATCCGGATAGTTCTTCTTGCGCTTGCTCATCTTCTGGCCGTCGCTGCAGAGAGAATTTGCATCGTTAACAAACGCTACAAGCAAGCCAAGTGTTTCCAGGTCATCAGCACTACAGTTCTGCCTCTAGTACTGAACGAAAGGATGTTTCCTTCGCCAAAATAAAACCCACCCACAAACTCAGTTACCTTGCGAGGACGAGGCCGTTGACGATCACGTTCTTGAACGGAGGATTACCGAAGAGGGCAGTTGAGAGCACGAGCAACGTGTAGAACCTTGAAGTAAAAAAAAAAAAAAGTGCAAATAAGCCTTATTTTGTAGCATGATATCCCATGAAATATCATCACAATGTTATTAAAATTACAGAACCTCATATTAGATTGGAAGAGAATTATGGGATTGCAAAATCTAATAATAAATTGTAGTAAAGAATGCTTAACTATTTATTACTATTTTTTACTATTACTATTTTTTTATTATTACTTACTACTTTAGAAATAGACATTTAGTGATAAAAATGCTTTAATAATGATACCACTTTCCTAAAAAGGACCTAAGAGATCCATCAAAACTTCCATTCATGTATATTATTTTTCCCCTTATATCCTGCTAAATTGTTATTATTGGGCATTACCTGCTTATATTCCTGGTTATTCCCTTTTCCGAATTATCTATTTTGTGGTTACGGCATGTGGAGTCCTCATTTTATTGGAATGGGTAATATTTGCACTGATATATCTACACACACACATACTACTATTTGCACTTGTGGGAGATGCTAAACTGCATTTCGTTGCTGTGTACCTGTACCATGCAACAACAAAGTTGTACCTACCTGCCTACCTACGTAGTTAATCGCCTGATGGCGAAATTACAAACCACGGATCTACCGTGCGCTAATTAAGATCATTCAGTGTCTCTTCTGTTTCGATTCATTTCCACAGTAAACACTCTCTATAGGAAGAACGTAACGTGATATTATTAGAAGTTGTTCCTTTAACGTGATGTCATTTAATTATAAGAAATAATGAAAGATTCCTAGTTCCTATTCTTAGTCTCCTACTTAATCGAGCTCTACAGTGCTCTGCTGTTTGATGTCTTTCGTCTAAAACTCTAAAACATGAACACTATAGTCATGCTATAAATATACCATAGGGTAGCGTGAACAGGATGAGGAATAGAGTCATGTACTGTAGTTACGCATGCCTCTATCCCAACCTGATTATTTTACCCGACACCCACAGTCACATGCTCTACCATCCAAATGGCAAACTGTGCCGCGCGCCCTGTGCTGCTACGCTAGCTCCCCCTTGTGAAGAATCCTCAGTGTGATAAAGCAACCTCCTGACTTATTCCTTAGTTCTGTTCAAATGTTATGATTAATTCAGTGTGAAAAACAAGTACGGGATTGCCACATCCAAGAAAACACAAGCTTTTGGTCTTATACATTAAACCCATGCCGTATTCTTATTCTTGTAATCAGAAATGTCAAAATCAAATATGGAAATGGACTCAGGTCATTGCCTGTTAGCTGCAGTATAATTGTGTATAAAGGTCAATCGATGGCCTCTGCATGACGCAGCATGTTCTAAAGCTAGCGTGTGACTTCTCACCATCCTCTGGTTTGGTCAATACCCTCTGCGATGAAGTCTGCTGGAAACGTGTCCTCAAACTCGCGCCTGTTTTCGAATGGGTAATGCACTTGGGCGTAGGGCATGCTGCCACTCTCGAACCAGCAGTCGAAGACCTCGGAGACCCTCTTAAGCTCGCCTTTTCCACAGCGGGATGGGATGGTTAAACAGTCTATGCTGTGGAAACACCACAAAGAAGAGATTGAGCAACACAGGAAAATGTGAAACCTGTGAGATCTTTTTAAAGAAATTCAAATTCAAACACAGTCATACACAGTACAATATGCAGTGAAATGCTTAAACAACCGCCTATGACCTTAAAAATAAAAGATTAATAGGAAATAAATATGGAATAAAATAAGAAATAAAATAAAGAAAATAACTTTAGATTAGGAAAGAAAAATATATCTATAGAAGTTGAGAATATACAATGGAACCTCGGATTACGAGTAACATGGTTTACGAGTGTTCCGCAAGACGAGCAAAGATTTTTAATTATATTTTACTTGAAAAACGAGCATTGTCTTGGTTTACGAGCGCCAAGTATCATATTTCAGGCATGCGCATCTTGTCGACAAGCGACGACAAAACGTTTTGACGACGAGCGACAACAAACGTGTTGTGATCACGTAGATCATAACTGAGCCAACGTTTTTTCTTTCTCTTGCGCTGCAGAAACGTCTCCCCTGTCTCTTACTGGTATGGTCAACATCTGTGCACGCGTGTACTGTTTACTATAACACCGTGACCCTGTGTGTGTGTGTGTGTGTAAAACATTTTATATTCGAAAGCGCGTGTACAGCGCATGTACTGTTTCTTATAACACACGTGTGTGCGTGCGAGTAAAGCAAAAGAAATTCTCAATACAGAGGTTAAAAATCTATTTTCTTACTCATCGCGGAGTGTGTGTGCGCGCGCCCGCGTAATTTGACACTGTGCCGGCTGAGTGTATGTGTGTGTGAGAAACACCCATTCACAAACAAACACACATGCGCACAGAAATGAAGGCAAGAGACACACACTCTGCCCTTTGAAAAAACTCTGTCGCAAATCTTTTCAGAGGTAAGGTCATTTGTTTGTTTGTTTTACTATACAGCAGTGATTCTGTTGGTCTGCGCTCACACGAGTGTCATGAGCGATGTTTACTGCTAATTTCAGATAAAACAGTGTAGTCCAGTGTGGGAGATGCATTGTGGGTAATGCAGTCTGGTGTCTGTGAACGCGAATGCGAGATGTAAGTTAGGATATAGAGCCTGAGTTTTGTTCTTCAGTACTTTTTTTAGTTGGATTTAAGTGCAGGATCCACCCAAAAGTTTGTACTATAACCTGACAATGCAGAAAATAAAAGAACAGAGGCATCGACCAGTTTGTCCATCTCATCATTACACAAGCATGAATTAACAGGCTGTTACGCTGTCGCGAGCAACATAAAAAAAAAGCGGAGGAGCTTTAATAATTTCAGGGAGAACAACAGTCTTTCTGTTAATGTGTGTGTGAGTGTGTTTAAACGAGAGGAGAAAGTTTTAATGTGTAGATTGAGGAGGGGGAGACAGGAGGGGCTGAAAGCAAGGGTCTCCACTTACTCTAGCCTCACACGCACACCCATGCACAGCGCCCGCCTTTTTTTTGCCTCACAAAGAGAAACGCTTATCTGCGGGATTTATTTTTTACTTTTTTGAAAGGTAAAGTGCAGGTTAATTTGTTTTATTTTTACTTAATGTTTTGTATTAATTATTTTTATGTATTAATTTTTTTGGGCTGTAAAACGAATAATTTAAGTTTTAATAATTTTTAATGGGAAAATAAAATTTGGTTTACAAGTGTTTTGGAATACAAGCACACTTCCGGAACGAATTATGCTCGTAATCCGAGGTTCCACTGTATATACAATATAAGAAAAATGTAAGTAAACCTAGCTGTACAAATAGACCTTTACAAATAAAGGTTCCATATTTTACCATTAATACAGGAGAAATACCCTTCAGATAATTAATTGCTTCTTATCTTAAATGCACTGTTTTACTTCTTCTCCAAACGCATTATTTTAAAGCAGGGATTTTATTGATTTTTATTTGCACACGCACACTGGGGACCCATCTAAATGTCTTAAAATGACAAAGTGATTTTTGCATAATAGATTATCTGTCTTTTTATTATTATTTGTTCTGACTGAGGCTTAAATAAACCAATAAGATTTTCCCCCTAATGTGACCTCATAAAAAGCTATTGCTCAGCTCTGCTGTCACACTGGAGACACACTTAAAGCACCTCGGGGATGTGGTGGAACGGGACAGTTGCATCATGACAAATCTGCGTGATGATATCACATCAATATGGACCTTTAAGCGGTGTGGAGTATACGCTATGAAGAATTAAGGCAGTTTAGGAGGCGAAACGTGGTCCAACCCTGGAAGTCACACATTTAATGTGTACCTAATGAAGTGGACCAAATGTCACACATCAAACGTGTGAGCATTAGTTTTTGGCCAAATGATTCCTTTAATGAGCTATATTTGTATCAAAGAACAAGGATGATCACGTGACTTACGTTTCTCTGTGTAGATCCTCAACCTTCACTCCTGTCAGCTGCTCCAGCTCAGCAATGGAACCCACACACACCACCTGAGAAGAAGCATAAAGCTCTTCATTTACAGTCGCTCCATATCTGACAGTAACATGTGGTAGACTGCAAAAATACACTTCCTAAAATATCTGGTGATAAGGTGTTTTTTTTTTTTTATGGGTAACTCTAATAAGCTCGTTTTCCATCAGAACAGGATTCACACTTCCAATTCTGTCCTTGTAGATGCAGGAAACAGGTCTATTTTCTACTTGCCATGTACTGTACATGAGCGGAAACAAAGCAAAGCCCGGATTGAATACTAAATCAGTAGATTTACACTGTTTAATAAATAACAGTTTCTTGTCTCTATAGGGGAATCTCTACTTGTTGCGGCTCTTTCATTACAGGATGTTTTACCTATGGCGCATATCAGGAAGAAAATACTGTTGATGAAAGTAAATCTGAAACCAGGACGTGTTATGACTCCACACAGGCGAAGAAGTTTATGTACTCTAAAAGTGTGTTAGCCCTCTTCTAAAGCGTTAAGGTTGGGCTGTTGTCCCTGTTCAGGTAAAATGGCCCAGTTAGAGCTGGAGAACGATAGAGCTCCACTTTCTGGCCTACCGAACGCTCGGGGAGTCCAGAAGCACTCCAGAGATTGGCGCTTGGAAACAACTCATTACGCTATTTTCAGGAAGCAGGTCGTTGTCCTTATTTTCCAAAGGCCCAAGTCAGCGTGCGAAGACGCCAACAACCCAATTCTGAATTAACAAGGAGCCAGTAAACTGAAACGACCGTCTCTGTCATAAAAAACCTGCAATTTTCTAAAAAGATTTTAACTTGGATTGGACTAAAATTGGTTAATATTTTAGTACGTGTCCTTTTTAGGTGGAAAAGGTGACAGAAAAAAAACTATTGGGTCTTAACAATCTGCAAAAGAATTATACCCAACAGTACTCATATGAAAATGGTACACGGATGGAGTTTGGAGAAAATGTCATCTCATGTGAGGACATTCAGGTGTCAAAAGGTTAATTAATATTGAGGATGAACATTCTGTTATGGTAGAAGGTTCAAAATCAAGGCTGAAACTTTTCCTTGCATATGCAGTTTCACATCCTTAACAGTCATATACTGAAGATCATTCTATATTATATAGTGGTTTACATCTGCAATCATCCTTAACAATAAAGTAAAATTTACAGCCCTAACAATTTAGAATTTCAAGTAATTTCCCTCTGGGATGCATAACGTTGGGGTACAGGTAGCTCAGTAAGTTAAGGCTCTGATTTACTGATAACAAGGTTGGAGGTTCAAGACCCAGCTCCACTATTGTTGGGCCCCTGAGCAAGGCCCTAACCCTCTCTCTGCACCGTATCATGGCTGACCCTGTGCTCTTACCAATTGCTTAGAATCTTGAATCTACAGTAACTACTCCTTACTAATGGCAAATATACTCATGCTCAGGCTCACCAAAACAGGTTCACTTGGAACTGGAAACAGACAGAGGTTTTCCTCAAATGTAATCAAATGTCACCCCTCGTTTATGTAGTTATCTATTTCGACTTGTTTGTTACAGACCTCCTCAAAGTCATCGCTGACCCACAGGGGAATTGGTGTCCCCCAGTAACGGTTACGGGAAATGGCCCAGTCTCGAGCATCTCTTAGCCAGTTACCGAAACGCTTCTCCCTCACAAACTCCGGTACCCTGAAAAGAAAAAAAAGCAATCAGACAAGCAAGGAAGAAAGAATTGGTGAGAAAGAAAAATAAATGCCTTAACATAATGTCTTTTTCATCTTTTAACATATACAACAGGGATTCAGCAACCAAGACAAAGAAACTCCTTAGACAGCTACATTGAAGACAACATACTGTACAATACAAGTCTTTGTACTGTACAACATGATGTTTGATAGAAATGGAACTGTGATACTATCTGGAAGGTTGAATCCCAGAAAACAAAAGGCTTTACCCTTCAACTGCTCTGCTTTATGCTTGGATCATTTGGATAAAAGCGCCAACTATTGCATTTTTTTAGGAGCACAATACCGACCCTGCTGAACACTTACGCACGTACATACACACTCCTGTGCAAATCTCCCCCGCTGGTGCAACAAGCTCTTCATTCCCATTTGTAAAAACTTATCTAGTTAAACAGGCAATAGATCAATTTAATGGTTTTCTCCCTCTCTCTGTCTCTCCCTGTGCCTTTCTGGACTAGATGTAGAATGTTAAGTGTGCTCTCTAGTGCTGGATCCTGGGGACCATTTAACACCCATGGAAAGAGGGCACTTTTAACCCAAATGATTGTGTATGACCCATGTCCTTGAACGTTCTCATCTCCATCGATGCCCCTAACAAAGAATTGTGCAGAATCGGCACATCAGCAATCCGACATGATTCAGCAAGTTCTTTTTAAAATCTATTTTTAAAACATAACATTAAATCACGTACTATATAACTGTCAGACATGCAGGTACATAAACAAGTCATCAGTAATAATTTTACATTTATATTCTCCTTTGCAGCACCATACAGTCGTAATGAAAGTGATGGATCTCGGCTCAGGCTAGGGGAAATCTCCCACCCACACAGACACACAGACACAGACACACACACACACACACACAGCTCGGACTGAGCAGCATGTTCCTCGGCACTGGAGAAACTTTAATTACAGTACTGGCCATGCTGACTCACTCAGTGTGCACAGTCAGAAAGTCTGCTAAACCTACAGAATCTACCAGCTACAAAAGAAAAGTTTATTTAGATCTGCATGTGCTGATAAGTGGTAAAGCTACTGTGTCTATGTGTTTAGTTTGGAAAATATCCACATTTTGATTTAAGCTTTTTTTTTATTTAAGTGGGCGTGGACTCTGTTTTTTAATTTTTTATTATTATGTATAGTAGAGTAGTATAACTATGTATAGTAGTACAACTATTTTTTAGTATATCCAACAGCTGGACTTAAAAATGCAGCGCTGTTAGCATACAGTTCTTCACCATCAATATCATCACCAAAATCATAACATACCATGTATGAGATGGTATCAAAAAGTTTCAAGACTAGTTTTGTATAACACACAATGTGAACATCGAGATTTGTGCAATTGATGCTATTCTGACCATGGCGTTACCACGTCTGTGATTTAAACAAAATAGCAAACGTGATATTCAGTGCATGAAACTGGGCAAATCTTCAACACAGGTTCGGCAAGTTTACAGTGATGCTGCAATAAGTCATTCGAGGTGTTTTGAGTGGCAGTCTTGCTTCAAAAACAGAACATCACTGAGAGATCATGAAGACTTTTAATGAGCTCAACCCCTAAAAATGTCGAAATCATTGGCAACTTGTGCATTATGATTATCCTCACGTGTTGCTGGCAAGTTCGGAGGCGAGCTTAAGAGGGTTTTCGAGGTCTTCGACTGCTGGTTTGAGAGTGGCAGCATGCCAAGTTCATCCCCAGGCTGCTGACGCAGGAGCAGAAGGAGCATCACATCAAAGTCTGACCAAAACTCCGTCAGCGTACAATGGATGACCCATCCTTCAACTCGCGGATTATTACCGGTGACACAACTTGGGTGTATAGGTACGACCCTGAGACGAAGCAACAGTCTTCACACTGGAAGAGCCCATCACCTCCACAACTGAAAAAAGGCGAGGCAGGTCCGCAGCTCAACCAAGTGTATGCTCATCGTCTTTTTTGACATTCATGGCATTGTGCATTGAGAACTTTACCACTGTGCACACTGTTTTCTAATCCAATTTTCTGATCATATTTTTGCAGTATTTGCGTATTATTTTTTTTTAAACAATTACGTTGGCTTTATTTTCCAAAATGTTAAACTAGTAGGCTGATTTAAGGCTGACCCTGACCAGTCAGTTACTAAGGATGAATAAACGAAATGTTGCAAAAGCATCATGAAGCACTATATGTTCAGTAAGCTTTCCATATGAATGTCTGCATTAAAGGAAAAGCTCAGTTCAGAACGCGTGTTCATTTCAAACATCCTTGTCAGTCAGTATAAACTAAACGTAAAAATGCAACTGCTGTCTATTGTGTTCTCCTCATGCTAAGATTATATAATTTTTTTTCCCCCTGGCTTAAATTACCCATGTGGTCCCCATTATGGTCGCACATAATCCTTTCTATGTTAGCCTTAGCACTCCACTCACTTAAAAAAAAAAATGCAAACCTTAGACCAAAAATTTATTGTATGATCGATTATCAAAGCACTAGAGTGTGATTTATCTACAGAGAGTTAATACAGACAGAAAGATCCAAACCTGCAGTACAATCTCACCATTAAGATGCTCTACTCATCCTCCTCCTCCTCTATCTCTCTGTCCTTGCGGGTGATTAATTTCAGAGCGACAGTCACATTAGAGCGAAATGGCCTAAATGCAGACTCATGGGAAATAAAGTACGCTGACCAGCACCTGAAGCGGAAACGTGAACTTCCAAGTCTATGTTCATATTATGCTCAAATGACGTGTCCTTTTATGTCTGCACAATATTCCCGAGATGTATTACACAGTAGTGCTAAAACTAGGGTTCGATGAGATACCAGAAAAGTTCTCAAGTACAAAACGGCATAATACAACAAAGCAGTCTAAATTAAAAGAAACAAATAATCGAAACAAACACATTTATTTATTTCACCAGACATATTGCAGCCATGTGCTCTGAGGTCATTTGAGAACCGCAAGAATGCAACTTAGAATGCAATTTCTTTTTCTCTAATTGCTAAACTCTGCTAAAATATTATCAGGAAATTGCTGTCTCCATATTGAATTTGACAATTATACAAACCTTCAACAAATAAACCGAGTGGTTCTGACTTCACATTCATCAAACCTAGGTTCATAGGTCTCATACAGTAGTGGAGGTATACCTATGATGAAAATTAAAGGCCTCTCTCATCTTTTTAAGTGGGAGAACTTGCACAATTGGTGGCTGATTAAATACTTTTTTGCCCTACTGTATATGGTTCACATTTACCAAGTTGAATACATAGGTCAAATAAACATTGTGAGCTTTCTGTGACTTCAAGTCTTGACTATATATATACACAGTACTGTGCAAAAGTCTTAGGCACCATATTTTATGCTGGACCAATTTCGTTATATATTTATAATGTCTGCCTAATTATGTACAAAATTCTTCAGTATTTCCATATATAACTTAAAAATTTATAAATAAATAAATAAATAACATTACAGGGGAACATATGCATGGCTGTAAAGAAAGTAAAAAACAGTGTATAAGACAGACCGGCTTTCATATGGAAACAAAAAACCTAATGTACGCTTCTGGGATTTGCATAAAAATAGAAAGGAGCGAGTGCGACAAAATTACCAGAAGAACTTATTCTCCAGCAAGCTCAGTAAAACCTAACTATTGGTACAGCATATAATATGGTGCCTAAGACTTCTTCACAGTACTGTTTTTTTTTTTTTTTTTTTACTTTAGATTTAGAACATGGGACTTCTGCAACATTTGAATATGCTGTTACATTGCTAAGATTTATCTGCAACGTAAGTGGAAGCAAAAGACTTTCACCGATTTCACAGAAGGCATTACTAATTTATTTCATGCCCGGGTGCAACTGCAAAGTAACTTTTCAATATGCAAAATCAACATTTTTCGAATAATCTGTAAAAAAAAAAAAAAAGTTAAAAAAGGATATTAGAATAAAACAACAAAGGAGATGTGAGTTCCATGAAGCTCCTTGGCTTTTGCTTTGATGTAAAAAAAAAAAAATAGAAAGCAACATGAAAAAACTTCAGTACTTCAAGAAAAACTTGGTACGAAGACATAACCTTACAGTATTAAGAATGCAAGCACAATAATACACACACACACACGCGCGCATAAAATATTGTATTCATTTAAAAACCTATCTATATTGTCTTGTCCACTCCAGCCGTGAACCTTAACCGTATCAAGGTTAATATGCTTGTGTTTATTTGATTTACTTGGTTTTGGCCAGGGCTTAAATTTCTACAGAAGATTTTTATCTTAGCTGAATAATGAATTATTAAAGATAAATATTCTTAATAAAAACAAATCAGCAACACAATGACTTCATACTTCATATTGTTAATGGTCTTTTGCAGCGGACCATCCAATCTGAACACAACTTGGCACAGGTTGATTTATCCTGACACGACCCTCACGCTTTTCCGGACTTGGACCCTGGCTGCATTCACTGTCTGGGGTTTGGGCGTTAACTGGGAAATGAACCCAGACATTTTGCATTGCAGGTGAGAAACCTACCCCAGAGCCACCAATGCCCACAACTTCATACACCATATTATGGTACAGTAACGGCTACTAGTATAATGGTATAGGATATAATATATAGTCTTAGAGTCTCACCAATAGCATTTTGCGTTGTTTTCCAGAAGTTTGTCCACCATGTGTTCGACTCTTACAAACCAGCTGGGCACAGCCTTGTAGATCAGCGGTGTGTCAGACCTGCCAGAATGTTTTTTTACATAAATACAATCATTATTCCAAATTACTCTTGCATCTGTATTAGATTTTTGATAGACATCATGGAAAATGTTTTAACTGCATTATGACATGTAAATTAAAAAAAAATAAACGACATATTTTGGTCACTTTTAGTGTTGTGTTCACATTGCCAAAATCAGGAAGATGGAATAGACTATTAAAAAACGTTTGAAAAAATGAAATAAACAACACCGGACTATTTTCATGCTCAGCAGTCTTACCATGTTTCTAACACAACTTAATAGCAGAAGTGGTAAAGCTATCAGTGGCTAGTGCGGTTCGATTTTTTTAGTTCATAATGGAGGATGCATTGTGGGAACACACAACACTACAACTACACCACAAGGAAAAATAATGGTGTAAAAATGTCAGAGCTGATCTTTGAGTCATGAAATGGGTGGAGGATTTAATGGAGGATCAATGATGTGAGGTCATGCAAACCATTGGGGTACGATATAAAATTATAAGTAGCACTAAGGAAATAAATATATCCTACTAATTTTGTTGGGTTTAAGTGCGGAGATGAAGTCATACAATACAATAACTATTTATTTGGTGCAACTATGTGGTAATACTTTCTTTGGCCACTTTTTTTTAATACACTGTCTTAACCCCATTTAAACACATTCAAATAAACAGATGCTTTTTAGCAACTTTTTTTTTTCCTTCCAATTATTTACAATGTAATATTAAACCAGTTAACAAAAAAAGAAAGTATAAATTTTGCCCTGATTGGGACATTACCTACTGTAAATGGTACGAATGCACCCTAAGCTACTGGAATGCTATGAAAATTCTTGAGAATTTCGATGAGTGAATTGGATCAGAATAGGATGTTTATTAAACTTAGCCACTTTTATAAAATGCTACAAAAGCAACATCTCCTCTCCTGAGCTGCGGTTTGTCCTCAACTTTAATAGCAGCTGGTAAATTAATGAGTGTGCAGAGTCTAATATCAGACATATTAATCAATAGGGAAGAAAAGGTGATTAAGTGCTTACGACAAGTTTAGGATGAGGCTTATTGTGTGTGCTGATGCAGCCGAGGACGTATTGAGCAAGATATGCTGATGTTTAAGTGGCCTCTCTTTCTCATTAATGCCTTTCTTTATGCTGCATGCGGCGCCGATTTAATGATGCTCAAACCAGCAAGGTCAGGCCAGGATAGTTATGCACAGACTTCGGAAAAAACATTTGCAAAGAGATGAACCGCCTGGAAGTTGAATGAACAATGCAGTGTTATAGAAACGATTTGAATGTGATTTTACTGAACGGTCACACTGTTCCCATTGCTTTGATGCACTTTTTTCTGCAGTTTTTTATTTTTTTTTCAGCATGTGGAAGCGAAAAAAAATGGCTCACTCACATGACAGTAATCGATTCGGGTGACACAAACTTTAATCTGCCTACATGGCCATCAAAAAGAAATTTGTAACGTGACCCTTCCACCAATCAGCAAAATCACAAGTGAAAGTACGTCAGTACCGTCTGCAGTACCGGAAAGAGGGGAGAGCAGTTGCCTGGCAAAACCCACTCTCAGAAGCACTTTCAGCAAGAAAACACATCTGATAACGCCATGCCCTCCTAAATAACAATTTTTATTAGTTTTTTTTATTTTCTTAGTCCCACAAGTGGGAAATTGGTTACATAAAAAACAAACAATTTAATTTAATATGAAGAAATGATGGGTGGCTCAAGGTTTTTGTTCAGAACAGCATGGTGAAAATGTATTCTTCGTATATTCCAGTTCGTTAGAGAGCTAGCATCAGAAAACAGGCTGGAGTCAGCCACGATATTGGCGACCCTAATGCTAGGAGGGTTAGGGGCCTTGCTTAAGGGCTCAACAGTGGCAGTCTGGGAGCACTGGGGCTTGAATGCCCAACCATCTGATCAGTAACCTTGGGCTTTAACTGTTCAGCGAGCACTACTCATATAATTAGAAATTAATCTAAACGGTTTATAAACCTGTAAATTATTTGCTGATATAAATAGTTGTTTCTAAACTCTTTTAAGGGAGGAAGGTGAATCAATACACAGAAGAGGATTCCTCTACCCACACTTACCTCCAGCAAAAAGGGTAGTTATGTTTAAAGGAGCTCGCGTTGACCAGCCGTCCATTCTCCTTCAGCCACTTAATGATGTTTTTGTCCGCATCCTGAAAGGGGCAAAGAGGAGACACTTAACCTTGATCAATGCTGGAAAAAAATAAAACGCTTTCGGATCAAAGAGTATCCCTGTAGCACTTCGCCGTGCCATGGTGGCTTTTTGAAAATCAAACACAAGGAGAAATCACTGCAGACCTTTGCAGCATGCCAGACTTGAGGATTATTTCAATCATTACAAACTGCCTTTTCCCTGAACAATATTCAGTTGGAAAGAGCATCTCGAGCTGATGTTTAATGTGTACAGTACAAGCAGGATGTTCCAGATATCATCATGCTAACTATTCCTTACATCATAAAAAAAGCAAAAATTGCTGTTCTATCACCGGTTAGATAATTCTGAGTAAACACCATCTTCCGTTTCAGATGAAATGCATACACAGATTAAAAAAGCGTAACTAATTATTTAATACCCAGCAATATTTAATACCCATGACTGGAATTAATTTTAATAAATGCTCTCTCTCATTTTATATTTCTTTTCACAGAAAATTCAGGGCTGAATATTTGTTAAAATTTTAATTCCTTGATTCGTTTTCTGAAAGTATGGCGTACTTGTAGATACACACAGCAAGTCTACAAAAGAAGCAGACAGGAGTATAACATCCAGATTTCTTTAGGACATGTCAATCAACTGTTCTTTATTTATGCTTTATTGCTGTGGGTATTTATGCAGAAGAAATAGTAAAGTTCAGCTTTCTAGTAAAAAGCATTTACGCCGTTGTGAGTGTTCCCATAGAAACGACATATTTCCACATCCAAGATCATAAACAGCTTCGAGCTGAAATCTCCCAGCTGTCATTACTGCAATTGCAACACGACATCAATGGCTGAAGGGTGTAAGAATAAATTAATATTACAATAACACACTGTTCGGACATTCGTGTCTACTGAATTCTTTCTTTGTTCAGTGTGTTGGATCTAATCATACACAAAAGGCATTTTGGATTCCTTCACTATCTGCATATTAGTGGATCCATTTTAGACACTCATGCTGGTTGGTGTAGCTGCTCATATGTTTCTGTGTGTGTGTGTGTGTGTGTGTGTGTGTGTGTATGTGTGCACGTTGATTAATGTGTTTCACGTCTTTGTGAAATGTTCGTATTCGTCCATCAGATTGTAATCAATCATATGTGTACTGTATATAATAATTTTATTTAAATAATACTAATTTATTATACATTTTTGACATAACTTTCCAATGATGTCATTGACAGTGGAGTGACCAGCTTTTCAGTTTATTTGCTACTCTCGCTTAAAGAATGCATCTGTTAGTCTTTTAGTGCTGCTTAAAAGAACACTATATATTTTTAAGACAGAAAATAAGTCATTGGAATATTAAAAATAAATATTTTTATAAATGGTAAGTTAATTATATTATAGTGCAGCAAGATGATTTCCCTCTATACATACTATACGTATCTCAGATTTTTCCACAGCTTTCTCACCTCAGCTACAACATACAAGAACAGTAACTATAAAGCATACAACAATTGAATTAAATTGAAAAACATGCAGTGTATAATGCCAGATTATATAACATCTCTCTGTTTATCTGTCAGGATAGTAATAGAAAAGGCCATTTTCTGTCATGATTCTACATAGTATTACATTTTATGTCGCAGATTATTATTGTATAAAACTCTCTGACTGATAACCTACAAACAACAAACCAATACAGCTGTGAAGATATACTGTATATAAAATATTAGAGATTATTTTGTTAGACTTGAAGGTGCTCCTGTCGATGAATTGCCACAGCGTGCCCTCTGATCTGCATACAACTTGGCAAAGGTTTTACACCAGATGCCCTGATGCAACCCTCCCATTTCATCCGGGCTTGGAACCGGCACTAAATCCAGTGACTGGGGTTTGGGCATTGGCTGGGAATCGAACACACATGGGAGGCTAGAAACTTACTACTACACCAATGCCCATATACAAAGTATTATATTTGAGGGTAAAAATTGTTAAGGTGGCAAGACATCTTTGTTCCCTTATAACTGTACAGGTGGCGAGCTCTAAGCTATCCGCATTCTGTGTGGTTGGAGTGAATGTTTTAGTGAATTATAAAGATATGTCAACTCCACAGTTTTATTATATGTATAGCAGGATTAATCTGACAACACTCCACACTTATTTTCTTCCTTTTTGACACTTTAACAGTGTAAGTATAAATTAGATTCTGTGCACACTGAGAACACACATACCTTCACATACTGTCCTGAGAAGTGTGTGACCTCAGCGGTGAAACAGCCTGACGAATCCACAGGGCAGATGGGTACCGAGTCTCGCTGGATAATATTATACTCCATACACACACGATAATCGTCCTTTAAAAAAAAAAAAAAAAAAGAGTTCATTTGTTACATTTATACAGTTTTAAGAAAGAAAATATAGTGTTTCCTTAAATCTCAGGCATAAAGTGGATGATGCCACTTTGCCATATGTCACAAACCCACACAGCAAGTTGCTGCTATGTGAACAACCATTTTTCCCTCAAGATCAAAAAGCGCTTCACACACACTAACCTGCCACATTTTATTCCTCAACTAGAAAAGAGCATAAGATGAGGCAAGATCAGTCAGTATTTTACTGTCTAGAAGTCTGGAGTCATATAGCATTTTTACACATTTCCCATCCTCGTTATAGTACAGCAGTGTTAGCATTTTAGCTTGACTTGTGCTTGAAAATCTCACATTAAAATCCCTTTTTTTTTGTTTATACTAATTTCTAAAAATGGTCAAGAGTGCTTTCACTATCCTGTGTTTTTTTTTTTTTTTTTAAACTAATGAGCTCTCATGACATTGTAAGCTATAACCTCCAGGGGTAGCTAATTAGCATTGTTAGCACAATTAGCTCCACAGGAGGTAGTTAGTATTACATACATTTCCAAGTTGGTTTATTCTTACCTTATCTAACTCTTAAAGTAAATACATGTGTTTGTATTTAATTCCTTATGTGATTTTGCTGTTTAAACTATTTGCGTATACTCACTGGTCAATTCATTAGGTACACCTGTTAAACTGCTCAAACAGCCAGCAAATGAATGCGTTTAGGCATTTAAACAGGTCAAGTCGATCTAATTAACGCATCAGGATGGGGTAAAAACGTAGTTTAAGTGACTTTGAATGTGGCATGGTTGTTGGTGCCAGATGGGCTGGTCTGAGTATTTCTGAAACTGCTGATCTACTGGGATTTTCACCAACAACCATTTCATTTACAGCAAAAAGAGAAAATATCCTAGGGTTGTAAAAAATGCCTTTTGATGCCGGAGGTCAGAGAAGAATGACCAGACTGGTTTGAGCTGACAGAAAGACAACAGTAACTCAAATAACATTACGGTACAGTGGAGGCATGTCGAAGAGCATCTCTGAACACGCAACACGACAAACCTTAAAGCAGATGGGCTACAGCAGCGGAAAACCACACCAGGTGCCACTCCTGTCAGCAAAGTAGAAGCAACCGAGGCTACAATTCACCCGGGCTCACCAATATAGGAGATTTTTGCGGATCTTAACACTTCCAATGTAAACCCCTCTCTGAAGCAACATCATAAGACAAGCTCCGCACAGCACATCATAGACATTCAAAGTAGCTAATTGTGCCCTAGAGACACAAACTTACAGCTCCGAAGTAGGGCGCCTGATGAACCACTCCTGTTCCCTCCTCCTCACGGACATAGTTATCCAGCACGACAGAAAAGGCTCCGTTCTCTTTACACTGGAGAGGAAAAAAAAATTGAGAACAAAGATGATGCAGTGCATAAAGTGGTACAATTTATTATACTGTATGTACAACAACTGAAAGTGAACAAGTAACAATGCTAAATAGTTACAAATATCTTACATTGCATGAACAACTTGTAAAAAACTAAAATCTGAACATGGCATTATTCACACAAAAGAGCTTACAAGAAAGTCCTAGAGGGCAGAGCAAAAAAAAAAAAAGAGTGCAGTTGGTAGAAGAGATGAGTAATTTTGTAATGTGACCACCACACAACAGCTGGAAAAACAGAGGCAAAACATAACCATTGTTACATTTAGTCATTTGGCAGACATTTAGTCATTTGGCAGACGCTCTTATCCAGAGCGACTTACATTTTTATCTCATTACACATCTGAGCAGTTGAGAGTTAAGGGCCGCGCTCAAGGGCCCAACAGTGGCAACTTGGTGGTTGTGGGGTTTGAACCTGGGATCTTCCGAACCGTAGTCCAATGCCTTAACCACTGAGCTACCCCTCGCCCCCATTGTTAGTCTTTTGCCTTCTCACGTTGAGGGGTTGCCACAGGGGACCATTCGATCCGCACAACAAATTGGCACAGGTTTTACACTGGATACCCTTCCTGACTCCCATTTTATCCAGGCTTGGGACCAGCTGGAGTTTGGGTAATGTTTGGGAATCGAACCCAGGCAGAGCCTACCACTGAGCGACCAATAACAGAGATTTGTTTGAATCCCCAAAATGGCACAGCCATCCATGGCTGGGAGACTTGAGTACAAGTTTGGCCATTTAAGTGTTTGCGTATTCTCCGTCAATCACCTCTATGAACCAAGCTGTGAATCTTAGGGGTCATAATGCTAGCAGTAGTAATGACATAATGCCAAAGTGATCTCATTACTGTACTGAAAACTTTGGCAGCAAGAATCTGGGAAAGGGACCTCATCTGGTGTGACCAACAGTGACTCAAGACATGCATCAACTGCAGGCATGCGGCCATACCCAACCAGCTTGTGTGGTGTGATTCCCCACATAGCCAGAATTCACACTAGAAGTCCAATCCAAACAAGTACGCACAGGTGAGGTTGGGTGTATTCAAATCTCTTTATTAACTCATTGATAAAATCTCTATGCACTGGGGCATAGCGACTGGGATAGCAGTGTTGTGGGTCATGTAACACCATCCACAGCTAACCCCATCAGATCTTGAGCTGCATCCAATACTGAAACCGGCATCTAAACCTTTCAGCCAAGCATAGGGCATACTGAATTCAGCTCAGGGAATGTGGAGGGAGTCAAATACCGTCTATGTTATTCAGTCAATGGAAAGGCCGTGAGCAGTGTTTCTAATAGACACGAAAATCGCTCACTGAGGTAGAAAATAATGAAAGGAAGCAATCACCAGCTTTGGATACCTATATCTCAGACCATGTTCACAAGCTGCTACGTGGATAGCTCCTTATTGTGTATATGCAGTGTGAAATGTGTACGAGGAAGAGACAGATGGCTGCTTGCTGGTAGTACATATTGAAAACACTGCATCATAAGTCACAATATGATTTGGTTTGAAGGTTTCAGCATGCACAAAAGGTATTCTGCAATTCGCAAGAAATCTGGCAGTTAAACAGGAGATTAGAACATCTTATAAAACTACATAGGATAGTTATACATGTAGATACCATTTATAGGTATAAAGGTATGAAGACATGTTATTTGAGTACGAGGGCGATACCAAAGGTAATGCAAAAGTGAGCATAACGTTTTCCTTAACTGACATAAGTCGTCCAAACTGCACATGTTGGTAGACTGGTATAACAACATGTATACCAGTAGTAGTGTAGAATGTTTTGTTGGTATACAAAACATACTACACAACATAGTCTCTATCACAAGTCATGCATTTGCACCAAAAATCCCCTTTTTCGCAGTTTGTTTCCTACCGCGCTACAGAATGTTTACAGAGACGACACCATTGAGGATTCGACTGTTGAACTGAGTTTATTGGTAATGCAAAGACTATGTTGAGTATCACCTTCATACAGAGGCAGTGCAATTTAAATGACTAGTGTCAGTTGACAAAAATGCTACGCCCACTTTTGCAAAACTTTCGGGACAGCCTTGTTTTATACACAACTAGACAATTTAAGACACTTGATTTCATACCATCCTCACTATTGTCGAGTATTGGTCTTGGAGTGCACACTACAGAATTTTTTTGAAGATATGGACAATCAACAAGACGTATACATGGAGTATGCCTTTAAACATACGCTTCTGCAAAAGAGTCATCAAAGCACAAACCCTTTACTAAAACTCACCTTGATGAAGTATTCAAAAAGAGGTTTGTATTGTTTTCCCTTCAGAGTCTTGCCGGGAAACCTGAAAAAGACAAATGAGAGCCTTGAAATGTATGCTACACAATTACTGTACAATTATAATATAGACTTACCAAATTGTTTAAGCGTAATAAAATACACTGCCATAAATTATAAGGGAAGGCATTGTTTTGATGAATAACTTGTATTCATGTACCAGTTATGTATGTACAATGGTGGATACTGTCTTCTCTTAATTTCTAACCTAGCAGGATAAACCTTTAACCCACTAACAAAGCAAATTCTGGCTCCTGACTCATCAATTACATTAAGGGTGAAAGATCATAACGTCCATAGTTCACAGTATACACAGTTCTCTACAAAAGTAGTGAAACGAAAAGACCTCTTTTTTTTATACACTCAAATGAGATTTGGATTTGAACTCAAAAGACGAATATACAGCATCTGATATTTGATATTTAGACTTAGAACATGGCACGTCCTATTTGAATCAGGTGATGGAGAAAAAAAATTGGAGCATGTGACTGGCAGGTGTTTCTTGACGTTGTTGTGTTGGCAGTGTTTTGGGTTGTGGTCTTGCCGCATGATGAAATTGGATGCATTTTTCTTTAAATTGGCAGATGCCGTGTTTCCGCAGTCTTCGGAATTTATTCTGCTGCTACTATCATGACTTGCATCATTAATAAAGATTTGTGAGCTTATTCCAGAAGCAACCATGCAATCCCAAGCCATGATACTACCTCCACAGTGCTTGACTAATGAGCTTATATGTTTTGGATTATGAGAAGAATCATTTATTTCTCCACACTTTGGTCTATCCATCATTTTGGTAGCTTTTGTGGGTCCTCTCTATATTTCTTAGCGAATTCCAAACTGGAATATGATTCTTACTGCTGATGAATGATTTGCATCTTGTTGCAATGGCCTATAAATTTCTACTCTGTGTGACCTCTTTACCCCTGCTATGTCGGGGGGCAATGGTCGTTACTAATATTACAACATATTAATCATCAACTACTGATGATTTCCATCATTAGTTACCAATGTCAGTGCTTTCTTTCTTTTTTAGCAGATTCCATTTTTTTTATTGTCTTTCTTCGATAGACAGCTCTCTGGTTATCATGATGCCTTGTCATAATTTTTTAACAATAATTGCGAAACTTCACAGGCCAAACAAACTCACTCATCATTTATACTTCCTTAATCTGTATACGGGGTCACAACGGGGCCTGGAGCCTATCCCAGAAGACTTGAAGCACAAGTTGGGGTACGCCTTGGACAGGGTGCCAGTCCATCGCAGGGCACACACATACACACAGTCATATGTTCCCTCACACACTACGCGTAAATTTGGGAACGCCAATTAGCCTAAACTGCATGTCTTTGAACTGTGGGAGGAAACCGGAGTACCTGGGGGAAACTGAACCAAGCAAGGGGATACCATGCAAACTCCATGCACACAGAGCTGATGTGCGAATCGAACCTGGAACCTGGAGGAGCAAGGCTACTGTGCAAACCAAAAGGCAAAAACTTTAAAAAATAAATAAATAAACTTTTAGAACCAATTTTTTTTTTACAATCAATCCAACAACGATCCATTGTTCATCGGGAATAAAATCATAATTATAATTTACAATTGTTTTCTAATTTATATCCCTAATTTTGAAAAGCTGCTTAGTGACTATGACCATTGTTTTAAGTACTAAATAAATGCATGGCTTAACATTTTTTAACTTTTTGTGGGTTTAAACAAATACGTATCGTCATATTCAGAGGTTGTTTAGAAATGCAAATATCATACAATAAAATTCTGAGCTATCGATTCATTTTTAATGAATTGGCCATGCTTTTCGAATTCTTAACTAAAAATACAATGTGAAATACACTTATTTTGAATATAAATGATCAATAAACATATTTCATTTGATAGTTGTGGTGCGGTGAAGGAGGCATGGTCTATTAAAGACAATACAGAATAATTAGCGGTTTTAAATGCAACCTTCATGACTGATTAAACACAACAATCAACTGAAATTACATGGAGTTTCAATTAGTTTGGCCTACAGTTGGTTTTCCAAGATGACCTGAACTGAGTTCAGTTTTCTCGCCGACTCAGTGCGCTGCTCATGCATACATATATACAGTATACATCTATTTTTTTTTTTTACTATTGTTATTATTCAATATTTTTTTGTAAACTCCAATTTTAATACGTGGTGTTTAAAGCACATGAGCGAATTACCCTTTCCCAACTACTGTCACATTCTTTGGAAAAATTATTTCCCTGCAGTAGAAAGTCAGAGCAAACAGGACCAGGTTTTCATTAGTGAGAGGCGATCTGGTGTGAAAAAGCCTGCAGGGCTGATCCTACTGTACGTGCTGTGAAAGCAGAAATTCTGTCAGAAGCCTGTCAAAGCGATGGGACACGATGTGAAAAGGACTTTGATTTGTCCCTGATTCAGTGCCAGAGGGGATTAATTTCGAAGATAATTCCATTTGTGATGAAAGTCTGGTAAGCCAGAAAATTAGACACCACCGAGAAATCTTGCATAGATTTCAAACGGTATTTTATCTGGATGCAGGCCTTCATGTTTGCTGTACAAGTCTTACACAGAACGTAATATAAACAAATCCGACATACACCATCAATTATTTTTAGCATGCTAATGATTCCTGCATAAATATTAGGATTCCGCACTGACCAATAATTGTACACGGTACAAACGGCCAACTGTTGTTTCATCGCCAAACTGCTCAGACATTTCTCCTTTTTCTTCCATTCCAATGACTTCAGGATTTTCCTTTCTGCTGTTATTTTAATGTGGATCAGCTACCGCAAATGATGCAAGTCCGTCACAAGAGCAACAAGATACTATCGCTTTTTTCCTGTAACGCACTGGCGTCAGTTCACACATGAGCATGCCGAATAATTTCCTGGAAAGTGTACTAGATTTCATCTTGATCGATTGCTGTACATGGCGGTGGTTAGCACTGACGCCTTGCACCTCCAGGGTCCGGGTTCGATTCCCGGCCAGGGTGGAGCCCCGCCTCGGTGTGCATGGAGTTCATGCATGTTCTCCCCGTGCTTGGTGGTTTTCCTCCGGGTGCGCTGGTTTCCTCCCACATTCCAAAGACATGCAGATTAGGGTAATTGGTGTTGCCCAAATTCCCAGTATTGGGTGAATGAGTGTGGGAGTTTGTGTACGTGTGTGTGTGCCCTGCGATGGATTGGCATCCTGGACTTGTGTACCAGGTACCCCGCCTTGTGCCCCAAGTCTACTGGGATAGGCTCAAGGCCCCGAGCCACCATGTATACAGAATAAAGCGGTATAGACGATGAGTGTGGTGAGGTGTCTGCATTTACCCCAATCATTATTAAACAGCATTACGGTGTGCAAAGACACATTATTGTGGAGTTTATTCGTGCCTGGGTCTAGTCTTCCCACTCACTAAGAAATAAAATTTTTTACAATAATATGAACTGTGATAAAAGATTTTAAGGTTTTACATCTCCTAGGGAAAAAAAACAACATTTATTGGCAAGAGTCTCGTTCGGAAACTCACTTTTCCAGGATGGTATATTCGCTCTCCGATTTGAACAGCGCCCCAAGTCTGGCCTCCATCATGATGTACACTTTATCAGTGGCATTGTCTAGAAGGAAAAACAAAACAAGAGGAGAAGAAATAGAAGATTATTGAGCAAAGGCTAAATGCTTGCAGCCCTCAACTTTGTACTGGAGTAGGAATGAGGAATAAAGAAATGAGTCAGAGCACAAATCCAATCTCATACGGACATGGCCTAGGTGGAGAGTGGAGACATTTTTTGAATTCCGGTGATTTTTCACTGTAAGGAACCCAAAAGAAATTGGCTAGTGTCTTTTCTTAAACATTTGCGACCCTGATATGGGTTGCCTATTTGGCTAGATCAAGCAACGAAGCAGAACTAGTGTTGAAAGTAGTGTTAAATTAAATGTGCTCCCATGATTGGTTTTAAATGTGAGTTTTGGCAGGCAGTTGCTCTCCCCTCTTTACAGTGATGCATTCAATTAAACGTCCCATGCTGTTATGCTCCATTATCACCACTCATGGAAAAGCTCTTGTCCAATCAAATTACTCGGTCAAAATTAACACTCACATAAAAGGTGCAACACCCTTCCACATCGTCTTACTGTCTACGCACTTAAACAGCAGCAGGCATGGAGTGCATTGTATTATTTATTTTTTGTGCTATCAAATCTGATTGTAATGGAATATGTAAATATAAATAAAGTGCTGAAGCTGATTTCTTTCTAAACCACACTATAGATCCAAGCAGCCAGCTCTAAATGTTGTTCCAAGTGATTGTGCGGGTTGAAATTTAGATCTCATGTACTATATGAACAGGTACAGTAATGCATACAAATTACAGGTGAGGAGTTTCCTTAATAAGTATTTCTTTTGCCTACTATCTCTTTTGAACAGCACAACTTGTACATATTGCGCAGCTATTCTGTGTTCGCTATTCAGAAGAGATATGGCAGGAATACAATGGAATAAAAAATATAATTAAAAAAAACAACAGACAGCTCAGAATAGTGCTGCCAATCCATCTTTCGAGCAGCAGCGTGTTCGTGTGTGTTTCTATATCTATATAACATATGATGGGACCATATGGTTTTATAGCTGTTTGTTACTAATGGATAGTACATTTTATTTATTATCCAAACCAGCTGTCACTGCATTACATCATAATAAAAATCTTGAGAAGCGTGCCTGATGTTTCAAAGGATTGACAATTAGCCATGGGTCTATAGCAGTTTGTTTAGGATGCAACAATTCTGTATAGAGAAAAAAAAGTGGAATTGGGGAACGAAGGTTGGTCGTCACATGAGGTGACCAGGTGGGAACAGGGTCTAATGCAGAAACCTAAAATAGGAATTGCAGCAGTGTGTAAAGGCACAAGCACATGATCAGCTAGGAATAAACGGAAGAGCTGGAAGAGATTTCAGGAAGGAGGGTGTGTGTGAGAGACAGAGGGGGGGGGGGGGGGGGGGGGGCAGAGAAAGTGCATCAATAAAAGATGGCAGTGGGTGAAGGATGACTGCGCAGGCCTGACCTGACTGATAACATTGATCAAAGTAAGTTGCAATGTAGTGGTTAACAAAACTCTATATTGGAATAAAAACTCTACTTTATCCCTTTGCATTCACATCATACAGCCTTTTTCCATATTGGTATTAATAACACATTTTAGGTAACAAATGCATTTTGGTGGTTTCACACCAGTGTGTTTCACAAAAGCTAGAAAGGGTAAGTACCTAAACCATCGTGTTTTTCTGCCTGTCTAGTACATTGTACAAGGAGGAGAGAGAGACAGACAAAAAAAAAAAATCAAGCTGTCATAAAAAAATAAATGAGTACTGTCAGGCATAGGAGGAAGATGAAGCCCTGTCTCCGCATTAGTATGCTGAGCATTGCTCTGATGCAGCACTGCTCCGCTCTATAGCTAAGGATAACAGCGCCCCCTGCTGGCGGTCACGTGCTCCAGCACTCAGCCCGGCAAAGTAGGTCAACCGTTTACTGTGGGAGCAAAGTGATGACTAAAAAAGCAGAACATGGACTATTTTTATATGTGAACAAAGGTTTTTTTTTTTTTTTTTTTTTTGCATTGACCTGATTTAAGAACTGTCTCGACCCAAATCCCTGCCAAGGAATGCTAAGGACTTCGGCCAAAGTTCTCCTGAACGTTGCAATTTTACTAATTCACGAACGACATCCGGGGAATTTTACTCGAATGCACAAAAACATTTTGACGCATCAAGTCGAAAGAGTGAGGATGGAAAAATGAGGTGTTCGGCGATGCTCGCTGATACAATTACAGTCGGAGGAAGTGGAAGTACGCATTTCTCTTCATGTCTCTCCCTCACTCTGGATTCTCTGTAGATTCTCTCAGTTCCAATAAAGGTTGTGTTCCAATAAACTTAGGTGTTCTGGTATCCCGCATCCCAAAGCGAACACTGTTTATATGTTTAGAATGGCTTTACTTTCAATATCAAAGAGTAAAAATCAGAGAGGGAAATTTTTATTTTTATATTACCCCAAATATCCATGTGTATGTTGATGCATTTAAGATGTGCACCAAACGTAAACGTTTAATTTCCAGGTCATGCTAAATGTCTTTAGAGATTCCCAGTCATCCAACCCATTACATAAACAGCCTTAAAATTCTGCAAGTCTTTATTTTTGTATTAAATCAATAGGTTTTTCAGCCAATAATTAAGCAATATCAAGCTAGCGGGAGTGCTGTCGTGATGAATATCAGCACGGCTGTGACGCGATAGCAGGAACGATGGCGCATCGAAAATGGGTTAAATCCCAAATCGCGTTAAATAGAAAGCCAGTGCGCTAAGGTGTACATTCCCTTGTCCTACACACCAAATAGGGCCTTTGAGCAATTTGGGATTTAACTTTGTGTTAGAAGCTAGTTAGCTTTGTAGCCTTAAATGGAAAAGAAAAAACACGCTTTGGTTTGACTCAAAAGCAATTATTAGGAAAACTGTTACCGTCTATTATCAACACCGATGGAATGCCTCTTATCCAATCAGATCGCTCGGTCAAACTGATTGATCAACTGATGGAGGACAAAACTGAGACAGTCTGCTTAAAGAGATTCTAAAACCTGTTCGTAACTCCTCTCACTGTGAATGTGTTAAAGCTGATGCTGGTGACTGGTACTGACCTTTGACCTTGACATAGATGAACTCAGGGTTCACACAAAGTGACAGGTTACTAGGCAGAGTCCATGGCGTGGTGGTCCATGCAATCAGGGACACACTCTCGTCCTCGAGCAAAGGGAAGTTCACGATGACGGACGGATCCTGTACATCCTGTCATATAGAAGAAGAAAAAAATCGAATCGGTGCAGTCAGTTATGAGATGAATCAAATGAACAACACTTTGCCTTGTTAATAACTGCTTTTAAGTTGCCTCTAAACCAACTGTGTTATGTTCATGCCTAACTAGTTTCTAACACAAGGCTGAATCCCAAATCCCTCTCTAACCCCTGAAGAAGGAGTTTAAACTTTAATGCTTTAATTGGAGTATGAGTGTTCGAGACGGACCTTGTAGTTCTGGTGCGATTCGAAGTTGGAGAGCGGCGTGTTGCAGGCTGTGGAGAATGGCATGACCTTCACTCCTCTGTACACCAGACCTTTATCATAGAGCTGCTTAAACACCCACCTGGAAAAGACATTCAGCTATAAATGATGCACGTATTTAACAGAAAGTCTATATGTGCTATATAAATAGGATAAATAGAAAATCCTCCACAACACAAGACATCTGCACGCATCTGTTTGGCCTGGACTGTAAACCGAAACAGCTGTTTCATTACGTGCAAACCAACATGTAAGCTAAGACAGCAGCCCTTAAGTATATAATACAGTTTTATGCAACAGTTTTGGCCAAAATTACATTCTGTATATTGTTAATTTTTCTTTTTTTTTTCCTTTGCTTAGCTGAAATGATGTAAACAAAACCTTCTAAACAACATGCAAAGGTTAATGCACAGCTACCGGATCACTTTATTATCTGCACATTTTTTTCTGACAATCTTCTTGCTTTTCATTACATTTTGTCCATCTGTTAACAAGCTTTCTTATTCCCTTATTTATAAAAAAAAAAATAGTTTAGGCTGAGCTGTGAGCCACGAATGCACCACCGGTTCAGGGGACCAAACAGGTTAAAGTCTGATGGAACAAGATCAAGACTATAGGGAGGATGTTTAGATCAAGTTTAGATTTCTGCTCTTCAATAAGCATCACAGTGTAATGAGCACTGTTGATTGGTGAACCTTTTTATGATAATGTTCCAATAAGAAAAATTTAAGCATCAGCTGATGGTTGATTTTATCCATTCTTGCTTGCAGAATGCTTCTAGAATATTCTGAGCTCCTCTTGCACTCAGGCATTGTTTCAGACCGACCTACATATTTTTAGCCAGGGGATCATAAGGACTGTTCCCACAGCTTCGATTTAAGCAGGCCTAGCCTGTCAAATATAGGTTTCTATTTACACTTGTGCAATATCGAGCTAGATTTCATCCCAAACTTGATTGATTTACTGCATGCTTCTACGTCAAGTCACACACCCGTTGGTGTAGCCTGAAGTGCACCTTCCGGGATATGTAACTACACACAGCAGCAACGTAGACCACAACAACTGTGATTGGTCTATCCGCTTTAGAGTTGACACACTCATTCATTTGGAAATGCCATATCAGCCTACGCTCCATGTCTTTGGACATTTGGGGGGGGGGAACCCGAGGAAACCCAATAAGCACAGGGAGAACATGTTACCTTCACACACACAGACTGGAGACAAAATTTAAAACCCCCCACATGTGAGGTGGCACCACAATGCCAGTACACTACGCCAGTGTGCTTCCTGGGTTTGAGTATATCCTGTATAATCCTGATTCTGAAAACGTCAAGTGTAAACAGGGGAAATGGGGGAAAAAAAAAGACATTAAGATCTTTACCTTCTGGTGAGGAAGACTTACCATACTGTCTCCATGAACCACGGGTAGAGGGTCTTGTAATCGTTCTTAAAGTCGATCCAGCGGCCCATTCTCTTCACTGAAATCTGAATCACACGAATAAAAGATTATTATGCGTTATGATTATTATTTGACGTTTCATGCAAGAGTGATAAAATACATTTCTATTGGTTTGAAATGTTTCTCAGTTATGAACCCCCTTAAATCTAAATGAAAACCTCCTACACCATCTCCAAACGTGATTTCCACACCAAACCAAAAGATGCCACCTGTGTAATGATTCACAGCTTATTACTGATTAACTCATCTACGAAAAAAAAAAAAAAAAAAAGACCCGTCTCTTGGGCTCTTTAATGAGGTAGGTCATGTGATTTCATCCTCACTTCAAGCCTCTTACTCTCCACGTTGTTAAGCAGATCCAAGATTAATCACCTTAGCAAAAGTAAACATAGAAGCATGATGCTTTAAAGGCTTATCATTATATAGAGCTGATTGTAGAACAAAGAATTATCAGTGAACATAATAAAAAAAAAAAAACATACTAAAAATGCTTCCTGTCCAACAACGCAGCTGCAATACTGGCCCAACTCGCCATGTGCCAATTATGGACATTTGTTATAAATGAGAGAAATTTTATTAGCTGTTCTGGACAGCAGGGGAAACATGGAGCTGTTTCCAAATTGCATATTTGTGCACATTCATCGATTCTGGAATTTTGAACGAGGATAACACTGCAGACATGTGCTTAGGCCATGTTCAGTAATTGTACCATAATGACAAACACTTTACATGATTTCCTATTCTACGGAAAATTATTTTTAGTTCATTAAAATGACATGCTCAGGGATACTTTCAATAAATCTTGCTTGTCGTATGTACTTTGTGTTTTATGCTGTAAATACCAACATTTTACATTTTGTAATACTTAGACTTCACAATCCCAGACGTTTTGTACTTTGGAGAAAGAGTATTGAGGCTAGACAATTATTCTTGAGATAATTGTGGAAGTTCTGTCGGAGATTTCTTTCTCTAAATATAAATGACCAACCCTTATTTACTAACTAACCCTAACTAACACTACAGGTCTTTATAAGAACAATATTCCTTAAATCCGTTTGAAGTCATCCTAATTAGTACGGAGCCCCTAAAGAGACATGGGTGAGGGGAAATCTGGATGGGGGGACTTTTTCCCTCACATGTGCAATATCTGTATATAGAATTATGTTTAGTGTGCAACTAAGGATTTAGGGTTTTTTTTTTTCTTTTTTCCTTTCCTCCTGAAAAACGACTGTAAGCAACTGTAAACAAGTATAAGCAATTACCCTCTGGGATCAAAACAGTTCTTTGAATCTTGAAAAACAAAAACAATCAAGACCATGTGACTTATAATTCTGGATCAATCTACCAGCACCAATATACAGAAAGGGCAAGCTCAGAGTATATACTGAACATCTGCATATTTTAAGCCAAGATTGTATTTTCTCCCTAATTGAGTTGTGGCCAATTCCTCCCCGTCACTAGGGGGCTCCCACATTAAGCTATTACTACCACTCCGAACTACCACTACTACTGGTTTCATCCGAACCCCGTGACGTCAGTCGACCACATCTTTTCAAACTGCTCACTCACGCACAGTTGGGGGCGGCGTAACACACTCGGAGGACAGCGCTATCCGCTCCTTTCCAGCTCACAGACGCTGTTTGGCTGTAGAGCCGTGATTAATGTGGGAGCACTAAATACCGCTCATCCCTCCCCTCCGAGAGAGCTCGGCCAATCAGCTTTCTCTAGGCCTCCGGCTGCGAGAGGTTACAGCATCACCCGGGAATCAAACTCGTGATCACCGAATGATCCGCCACACAGAGGCCCAGAACCCTCCTATTTTATCCAGACTTGGGACCGGCACTGCGTCCAGTGGCTGGGGTCTGGGCGTTGGGGTTGGGAATCAAACCTGGGCCTGTCAAATGGCAAAAGAGAACATGCCTAACCCTGAGCCACCAATGCCCAATCATCAAAATCTTTTTAAAGCCTATCGAATTGGGATATTTATAAAATCATGTGTTGTGATGATATCGTCCCAGACCTGACTGGTGGCCCTCATTCCTACTAGACCTCATGTAAGCACTAAACTATAAAGCTATAAGCGAATATAATATTATTTGCAAAAGTCTTTTGTAGAATTATTCTATTGAGAATTAATCAGATTATTCCACCTCGGCTCTCAGCCGTTCCCATTAATGTGCACCTTTTGTACCAGTTTTTTTTGTTGCAGTCTGAGTCACATCATCTACTCGTATTCAACTGCACACCACTAACTGACTGAACTAAAGCGCATAAACCCAGATCTCTCTCTCTTTCTCTCTCACACACACACACTCACCTCCCACTCATTGGCGTATCTCATCACGATACTCCTGCACTGCTTGTTGTACTCTGCTATGCCCATCTTAGCAACATCCTCTGGTCCCTTAATTCCGAGCGTCTTATCGATCTCGTATTCCTAAAACAGAAATAACAATAATAATAATAATTTAAAAACTGAGTAAAAAAGTTATAAACCTCTAAATAAAAATGTATAATAAGTGAACAACCATCCTGTGGAAACAGAGCTTCTATTCAATCAAGGCTCAGATGGCAAACGTATTAGTGGAGAGTGAAAAATTTGAAAGAAAAAAAAAAAATCAGCAGGGCGAAGTAAAAGTAATTACAAAAAAATCAACTGCAGGATAAAACATGATGAGGCGTGCTGTTATAATAATCAGAATAATAAGCAGTGATGCGATGATGGCGTACGGGAATCTATTATCACTCGAAAAGTAATATTTTGCTACAATACAAGATACAGAACAAGATTTTATCATATCATAATATACCAAAGCTTAGCATTTTTCATTTAGTGAAGTAGACATGTACATTTTAATCCACGCATTTATAATGGTACATTGTATGTATATTACTTACTGTTCACTTTATTAGGAACACCTGTACATTCATGTAGTTATCTAAATCAGCCAATCATAAGGCAGAAACCCAATGCATAAAATCCAGCAGATACAGGTCAAGAGCTTGACTTAATGTTCGCATTGAACATTAGTATGATGTCTGTGACTGTAACTATCGCGTGATTGTCGGTACCAGATGGGCTGGATGGAGTATTTTAAAAACAGCTGATCTCCAAATTTCACACACACAGCAGCCTGTCGAGCTTACACAAAACAGTTCGAAAACAAAATAAAAGTGAGTGAGTGCAAGTACTGAGAATAGAGTGAAAAACACAATCGTAATACAGTAAATAATACAGTAAAACCTCCAGTACCAGAATGCTTCTCCTTTTACATTATTACCACATTCAATTCTAGTCAATGAAATTCAATTCTTAATACTTATACTGTACAGTGCTTTTAACAATGGTCATAATCACAAAGCAGAATACAGAATACAAACTTTATGGAAGTAAATTCGATAAGAATGAGGAAATATGTTTAGATTACAATTCCTGATGAACAAACTGCTAACATCGAGCCGAGGGCAACGATGGCAAAGAAAAACCCCTGGAGATAACAATAGGAAGAAAACTTGAGAGGAACCAGACTCACCAGGCAACCCATCCTCATTTGGGAGGAGAATTGATCTGCAGTCATACTGTGAGCACATCTACAAGCCTAAGCAACCTACGGTATAGAGCAGAGCAGAATCTAGCGAGCACTGCCTTCTGCCATACTTTATATCTGAGTAGGTTGGTACGTATTTTGAATCTTGTGTGCAGCTGATTTTTAAACCCCAAGACTTCCTTCATACTAGAATAAATTAAATTTTGTAGGGTAAATAGAAAAAATGGAAACGTGTGCAAAGTGCCTAAAGATATAATTAAAAACAAAATGTCTGTTTATGTAACAACCTCATTTCCCCTCTCATCTGTTCCGACCATTCAGCATTTAACATCACCAGTATAGTAACCACAGACCTGATCATCTGTCATCATCTGCACTTGCTCCTCACTAGTTAATGCCTTAAGTTAGATGGTTTTATGCTTGAATTATTCATAGGTCACTGTGTGGCTTAACAAACAAAAACATTCTTTTTAAACTGGTCAGGTACAGGGACTGGGCTGAAAATGAGACAAAAAAATATTTCAGGAAGCCTGGAGAACTATTCCTCAGGACTACTTAAAAAACACAAGAAAGCCTGTCTCTTTGGAAGCAAAGTATGATGAAAATGAGGGGTGGTTTCAGACCATCAAAGTGATATATTCCCATACTTTCATGTCACTGATGGTCATTTGCCTCATCTTGTTATATAAAATGCACTGTAAATCATGTTATATAAAATGTTACGAATTGCTTGGATTATGATTGTGGACGTTGTTAACTGTAAGTTTAATATCTCCACCCTTTCAGCCTCACAAAACCTGTTCTGAAATGAACAGAGCTAACTGATACCTAAGGAGGAAGATGTGCTGAATCTATGCTTAATATCACAATAGAGTTCATTCCTTCATCTTCTATACTGTATATACTGTGTACAGGGTCGCGGACCTGTAGGGGCCTGGAGCCAATTCCAGTTGACTTAGGGCATGAGGCAGGGTACACCCTGAACATTTTAGGGCCCACACACACACACAACTGGCAATTTGGGAACGCCAATTAACCTAATCTGCATGCTTTTGGACTGTGGGAGGAGACCAGAGTACCCGGAGGAAACCCACCAAACACAGGGAGAGCACACAAACTCCATGCACACAGCCCTGAGGCGGGAATCGAACCCGGACCCTGGAGGTGCAATATGCTACTTCATTAATCAGAGAGGTCTGTGCTACTCCTCTGGTGGTAAAGCGCAAATCATCAGACATGACGACCGTTTAAGATTGAAGACTCTCTTATTAATACCTTCTGTTAGACAACCTCATAGAACAAAAACACATACAGATTTGTATTTACCCAGAGCAAAATTTTATTTTGTAATTTGATTGATTTCAAACATCTTGATTACTTTTTAAAAAACAGCAGTTCAGACAGTAACGCAGGATTATTTCAGTGAACTCACTTTAATATGTTATTGCTTCTAATCTGTCAAAGAAGAAACGGCTAATAGTCCAAGCTAAAATTGTTACTTTTTTAAAAAGAAGTAAGAATATTAGGTTAAAAAAGTAACAATTTTTGCTTCGACCTTTAGCCTTTTTTTTTTTAGCTGCCACCGTTTTTTTTTTTTTTTTGCTTCAACCTTTAGCCTGAACAGTAGAACAGTAGTTTTCACTCTTCAGTGATCTCTTTCCTACCACAGGACAGCAACTAATTTGTATAAAACTAATAAGTTTAATTAGCTTCTTTCATGACATTTATAAAGTTTCTTAGAATTCTCTCATAGAGAGAGAGCTCCTATCTTAAATGTCCTAGCTGGGAGTCCTAGACTAAAAGTGATTTCTCAGAGCAGCTGTGATTAGGAAAAGTACAAAAAACCTTTATCTTAGTGATGAGGTGTGGTTGACCCCGTTGCTAGGGATGATGCTGCAATTCAAGGACTGTGATTGGTTGATAAATAACCTCTGACCTTTGCAAAGGTCTTAAAAAGCGTTCTTTGTTAAAATAGAATAGATGATAAAAAAATAGACAGTGAAATCACAATGTCTGTAAATAAAGAAACTGTATAATCATGACTACAGGCTATTTTATGCAAAGTTTCTGTTATAGGCTAAATATCTTAAAGTTAATTAAAACAGCCAAATGTTGATAATGTGTCTACTTTTGAAGCAACCAATTAGGTACTACACACAGTAGTTACTATATTTAAGTTCTTACGTTTATCTATCACACTGATTGTAATACTTGTAATCCATTTCAGATTGATGGGAGCAAAATTGCTCAGCTTTTACTAATTTACATGATTGCAGGACAGACTGTTTAAGTTGCACTTTTGAATGGTATGTAGCCAGCAATCTAAGAGAGATGGAAGGAAGTAAAAGAACAAGAAAACTACATTGGACAGAAGAGCAGTGTTTACTTTTAGCTACTTTTAGTGTTTGGGGAATATTTCTTCTTTCTGCCATTTTGTCCTCTGCTATAGAAACTCTTAAACCTCTTAAAAATCCTCCGTAGTTTTCACCTTGGAAGCTATTTTCAGGGCTAAGAAGTTTTGTGAATCATTTTTTAGTCCTAAATTTAAGGAGAAAGTCTAAGAAAATGTCATACAGTAAGACTTTTAATTACGTCACTAGGAGCAACTTTTAGGCTTAAGAAGCTATCTTTCTAAACTGCTGCTTACGTAACATTACAGTACTACAAAAACATGTTGAAAAGTCCTATTTGCCTACTTCCTCATACATGGGATGAGACACTTATAATTAACTACTGCCATTCTGATTGACAAAATAAAATAAAAATATAGTTGCAAGCAACGATGAGCAGGCCCAAGTACCTGTGTGGGTATCTGAATCTTTTCTATTAGATCGATTGTATTACATCACACCTACCATCTGAGCCTATATGAAATGACTGTATACTCAAATTAGACATGCACTACTACATTCCTGATGGCACAGTGTCAGAAATAAATAACCCTAGATGCAAATCAAGTATCCAAAAATGCACTATTTTGGAGATCTTACCACAGGCAAGCCGTGGCAATCCCAGCCGAACCTCCTGTCCACGTGGAAACCGCTCTGGTGAGCGAACCTTGTGACGATATCCTTTATAGTGCCAGCCAGAATGTGGCCATAATGTGGGAGACCAGTAGCGAAGGGAGGTCCATCATAGAATGTGTACCTGCGAGTAAAACAAAAAAAAACGGACCAATCAGTTATCAGTCACAACCCAACAAAAGATATGACTATTAAGCTACATTATTTTCTCTCACTTGGGCCTGTTTTTGGATTGTTTCAGGCACTCCTGGAAGCAGTCCTTTTCCGTCCAAAATTGGAGAATGCGCTCCTCTTCTGAGGGAAACTGAATGGACTCAGGCACGGGTTCCACCATGATGCCTACAACATAGCAACAAAAAGCATGTGTGAAAGGGAACAAAAACTTTAACCGATTTGTGGTATTAGTTATCCGGCTAAATCAAAGACATTACTGCACATAAAGTTTGAACTGGAGAAAAAAGACAGGTTAGGTTAGGTTCCAGCATGACTTGCATGCAACAATGTATATTGCATATCTATTGTTTTTTTTTAATCCTTCAGACAGTGCGTGAAATTTAAATGATTAAATAATTATCTTATTTACCTTCCATTACTTTCTGTTTGTTTTAGAGGGCTGTCGTTAGAGATACATTCAGCTTTTAATTTTTAATTAAGTTAATTATGTCTATTTGGTGTGTCTTGATGACGGACACGCCTCAGTATTTTATTTCTCACATGAATCCCGCACTTTTATCACCTGCCTGAGTTCTGTGTCACAGAACATTTGTTGTTAAAAAAATATATATATTTGATGCCTTAATCAGGCCTCGGCTATATCAGAAGACATTTGAAAGACCTACCAGCACTGTCACCTAAAAACATCCTCAGGGGAGGAAAACGTCATTTTATCCCTAAAGGAAACCAAAGACCTGAAGGCAGAGAAGGCTAGGCAGCTGGACCTGTATTTGGCATGCTCCAGTGACACAACAGGCCCGGTTCCCTAGAGCGGAACATCTGTGTTCTCAATGATCAAAATGAACCAGACTTCTAAATTGTTCTCGGGAGAAGAGAAAATAAATCACAGGTACCTAATGTGAAAATGGACTTGATGTAGCGTAGTGTAGCCAAACCACCTACATGCATGTAGGAGGAAACCGAAGAACCCAGAGGAAATCCACATGGATACAAACAACAAAACTGAGCTGGAGATGGGAAGCAACAACACAGTCTGCTACAGTGCTGTGAAAAAGTATTTGCCCCCATCTGAATTATTATAACAATGATTTAGATCACCAAACAAACATTTATATTACACAAAAACAAGCTGAGTAAATATGAATAAAAATTTGTCCAATCCTACCTGGCCCTATGTGAAATAGTGCTCCCGCTGGCTAAATCATAAGTGGACTGTGATTTTTGGAAAAGTGAGTTTAATTTCACTTTCACTTGCCATTGTTGCAATGCACGTCATGCTGGAACCTAACCTAACCTGTTGTTTTTTAGGTTGGCTTACAGTAGGTTCTGATTACTGCCAGAGTTGTTCAATCAAGAAATCACTTAAATATAACCTGTCTGATAAAATGAAGCACGATCTAAAGAAGTTGACGAAGAGATGAAAAACCAAGTAACTGACGTGTATCACTATGAAAAGGGTTACAGAACAATTCCTGAGACTTCACAAATGGAGAAAAGAATTGGAACAGTCATGATCCTTCACAGGAGTGGCCGGCCTAGCAGAATTAGACTAATCCCCTGTATACATAGTTCACCTGCTTTTAATCAACTATCGAAATACCTGCACTTCTTTTCTTGCCGTTTTCATATGCATGGTTATTTAATAAAATAGCTCAATACTGTGATTTATATAGTATTATAAAAAAGGTATTATGTAGTAAATGTACACTACATATTTTATTCTTATGTGTCTATTAAAAGCATCTGGAACCAAAATTACATGTCATACCATTTTTAATAGATGCTATTTAAATTAAAATGTATTTTTAAATCAAAGGTATTATTATTATTATTATTATTAATATAATAGCTGACTTTCTGTGACGTTGCTTATAACGTCAATCTGACACAAGGCTTTAGCATTAGCATTAGCATGCTATGAGACTCCCATTGAAAGTTTAGCAGTATAGTTAAAGTCCGGCTTCAGCGAGTAAAACATTTCACAGTTTCTGTACTTTCTGTATTTCCGATGAACACAATAACACAGTCCGCCCTGGAGATCGCGGCACAGACACGAGCGTTGGAGTGAATGTTACTTACACGCGGCGAGATCAGCCGGGATGCCGACGAAGAAATAGTAGAAGAAGAAGAAGCAGAGCGCAGAACGCGGAAATGATGCAACTGAAGAGAAAGCATGGGCGGAAACGAAAATACCAAACCATAACATTAGCCGTGCTGCAGTGTGTAACGTTCAGAGGAGAGTCGCTGTTGTGTCCTCAGTGTCCACACTGAAACTGTTTACAGTCTTATTGTCATTACAGTGTGTAAAAGAAACGCAGATAAACATATATTATATGTTGTAATCTGTTCTTTGATGTTGTAGAATATTAAACTAATGTCTCCTGATATGTTTTTTTTTTTTTATTGTTTGTGGCTCAGGGTTTATTAAAGAGTCTGTGGAGGGAGATTAGGGAATTATTCTTCACTGCATAATTTGATACACCATAAGTCCAAAAAATATAGATAGACAGATAGATAGTCATTTCACAGGGTACAACAAAATAAAATGCCCTTATGGTGCATGAAAAAAGAGTAAATGTGGTAAAGGATTAGCATAAATGTAAAAAGGTGGCATGGTGGCTTGGTGGTTAGCACTGTCGCCTCGCACCACCAGGATTGAAGGTTCTATTCCCATCTCGGTGTCTGTGTGCCTGGAGTTTGCATGTTCTCCCTGTGCTTGGTGGGTTTCCTCTGGGTATTCTGGTTTCCTTCCACAGTCCAAAGATTAGGGTAATTGTTGTTCCTAAAAAGTTACCAGGCTACCCTTAAGTGACTGCCACAGAAAGGACTGGTATATCCCCAGGGTGGGGAGCATCCATTGCCCAATGTGCTGAATGGCACATGGACAGACCAAAATACCAAATATATATATATATATGAAAAAGTATAAATATTAACTTTATGTATGTGCCACCATAATATTTATCAGTATGGTGGCACATACATAAGGTTGAAATTTACGCCAACACGGTGGCATAGTGGTTACCACTGTCGATTGCACCTCCAGGGTTCATTTCCCATCTTGGGTCTGTGTGTGTGGAGTTTGCATGTTTTCCCCCTTGCTTGCTGGGTTTCCTTCAGGTACTTCGGTTTCAGCCCACAATCCAAAGACATGCAGATTAGGCTAATTGGCGTTTCCAAATTTGCCCATAGTGTGTGAATGAACATGCGCCTCTCTGTATGTGTGTGCCCTGCTACTGTATGGATTGGTACCCTATCTGGGGTGTACCCCACCTTGTGCCCAAATTTTCCTAAGATAGGCTCCACATTTTCATGACACGGAACAGGGATAAGCGGTATAGAAAATGAATGAATATAACTATTACCTTAATTGATCAGATATTACTGTTCAGTTAAGATATTATAGAAACTGAGATATTGCACTTAACATATTCTTCCTGTGAGAAGTGTGTTACAGGGAGAATATACATTTTAAATATACCAATAAAATTAAACATTACAGTATTGCACATTCGTTTGTTGAAATTTTTGGCTTACATACAGATTTCTGCAGTTGAAGATAAATAAATTAAATTAAGAGTGTGTAAATGTGTGGTGCAAATGGTTAAAACTGAGTTCATGAGTTAGATGTTATGGATCTAAACCATCTGCCAGAGGGCAGAAGGTCAAACAGATGGTGTCGAAAGTGTGTTGGGTCTTTCAGTATGTTGTTTCCTCTGCTGTGGAAGCGAGAGCTGAATGACTCTTTCAGGGAATGTAGTAAGCAGCCAATTACTTTTTTGGGGAGGTGTTGATGATCCTCTAAAGGGCTTTCCTGCCTGCTGTTTAACTTCCTGAGAATCCTCTGTAAGTTCAGTTGCTGTTATCCCTTCTCTATTAATGCTGTGGTGCACTAAATATTCTCTAATACTAATTTTCGGTTCTCTCTCTCTCTCTTTCTTTCTCTTTCTCTCTCTCTCTACAACAATGAGAACTACAAATGGTGATCTTGAGCTGTCAATGATCCAGGTCCCCTATGCCCTGAGGATCTGTCTAACTTATCCTGGTGCTCCACTACTGATTGGAGATCTTGGGGGTGAATCTGATTGATACCTGTGTGGACAGCTTGGGATGAATGCAGTGACTGGGGACAGTTTCACCTGACCATGAAGAATGTCTTGGACTTGAGTGATGCAGACAGTTGTTCTCTGATGGCTTGTGACGGCAGTCACTCAATAGTTCAGGACTGAAATTCCTACAAACAGTTTTGTATCTGAGCCTCCAATAATGAAAGTGGACTCCATATTAACTTAAACACATCTCCTGTTATACTAAACTTCCAGCTGCCTAAAACACAATATGTCTTCAGATCAATGCCTGCCAACTATTATCACCCAAATGAGGATGGGTTCCCTGTTGAGTCTGATTCCTTTCAAGGTTTCTTCCTATTGTCATCTCATGAAGATTTTCCTTGTCACGATACAGAATTGATGGCTTCCATGGATCAGTAGGATCCTCTGCCGTCATTAGTAAACCTTCAAGTGAAACTGCTCTACATATACCTACTCTAGCATTACTCTACCATAGAACTCACTTTTCTCATATTACAGCAGATTAAGATGGGACTAACATCTGGAATACAATGTTACTACAAAGCTACAAAACTACAGAGCTATGACTACAACTACGATTACTATTTGGCTTGCAAAACCGAAACCAAATATGTACAATGCCCCCTGTGATTAATATTTGCATGGAAATCTGAGCTCAGGCAACACAAAACAATCTTTAGTTTAATTTTTTTTTTACTGATTTACAAGGAAGGCTGATGTTGGTTACTCAGTAACTTGAATGCTGCTTTGTTAAAGCTGTGCTCATTTTGTTTGTACTGAATAAAAGACTTAATGCTTTTGGGTGTGATGTATGATTCATTTGACTTTAGTGACATGCTGCAGTTATTAAATAAACTGTGTAGAGAGCTCTCACAACATGCACTCTTAGGCTTGCTAATTTAAATTGCTTTTTGCCACACTGATCACTTTAACCCTAACCCATATTTTTAAGCTTACCTTGATTTTTATTTTATTTTACTGTTGAATCAAACAGATTTGTATTATATTCAGAACAATTTATAGAGACATTCAAAAAATTTTACATTAAGTAATTTTAAGCACAGAACTACAGCATGAGGGGTGTCAAGCAGATCCGGAGGACAAAAAGAGCCACAGCAGTAGATGTCTGCCAGGATCAATCACTGCCATCAGATCAGGAACTCTATGTTCTTCATTGGCTACATTTTTATTGTAGTTCCAGTGCAAAACTAAAGATCCAATATTAGCCATAACATCATGGTTCTGACTGGGGTATGGCTCCTCAGGACCTCTGGAGGTGTCATATTGTCAATGGATCCTTTGGGTGCCCATAATCCTGTCACCTATTTGCTGGTGTATAGTTGGTAATTAATCTTTTTCAGGTGATGATATTATGGCTGATCAGTCTTCATTCATTCATCTTCTATGCCACTTACATGGAGGCTTATTAGGAGACCACCTATTCCTGGAGACTTTGGGCACATGGGGTACACCCTGAACGGGGTGCCAATCCATCACAGAACACACATAAACACAGGCACACACACTTACATGCATATACACACACACTACAGGCAATTTGGAAAGCCTAATCTGTATGTCTTTGGACTGTGGGAGTTAATCAAAGTACCTGGAGGAAACCCACCAAGCCTGGGGAGAACATGCAAACTCCACGCACTCAGATCTGGACAGGAACCCCTTTACCCTGAAGGTGTGAGTCCACAGTGCTAACCAATGCACTATTAATACCACTATATACATATTAAGATCCTAATGTTATTATAACAAAGTTGTTAATAGTATGTAATTTTAAATATAGAGTATATTAATGACTACTGTTTGCTTACATATGTGGTGTTATTACAGAATGATAAATTGTTAAGTTGGAATGATCTTTTAATTTTGGCCAAGTTGTATATTATGCAATGTACAATGTACAAATTTGGCACTGGCAAAAATCTTTATTTCTTTATTGTGAGTTGAGTATGATAGTCATAGAATAGCTTGTAATATAATGAGGTCCCTGGCTACTAGTTTATCACCACTGTCAGAAAATCTGGCAGTGTCTCATGTAACACTGCTACAAAGCTTGTTTTAAGGCCAAGAAACAGAGATCAGCATGGGTTAATGAGAAACTCATAGAAAACAGTAATGACAATGTTAAAAATGGAAATGGATGGAAAATATACTTAATGCCTCAAGCCTAAAGGAGGGTTGGGTACTGAAAACCGATGCCAATATGGCACCAGTACCTATATTCGGTGTTTTTTTATTTCGGTGCCTCATTCTGTCGATTGAATGACGCATTCGTAATAAGCATCAGATTCATCAACCACTAGTAAAATTTAAATACTGCATTCATGGGGTGTCAGAAATGATCAGAAAAATTTATTATTTCCTAAATTAAAAAAATCTTGAGAACTTCGGAAAGCTTTGATAATACAAATCCAAAACATTGTTGCAGTAATGTTACTATTCATTTTATTTTTGTAGATTAAAAGTTTGTTGGATTAGATAAAAAAATTAAAAGCACAAATCATCAGGAAATGAGACCATCCGAGATGCACGTGAATGCAGCAACTAACGTTACACTTGCTCTGAGAATTTTTATTTATTTATTTGTTTAATAAAAATGTATTCCTGAGTCATTCACCATCATTTTGTGGCTTCTGTAAAGTATCGGTTTAGGCACCGTTTTGGCACCGGTACCATATTAAAAGTATCGATTTGGCACCGGTATAGAAAAAACCCAAACGATACACAACTCTAGCTCTCAGTGCATAAATATGCGTGTGTTCTGTGATGAACTGGCATTCCCTTCAGGTTTTAAGATAATAGTGACAATATTGACAAAAGCCACATGTCATTTTTCAAGGTAATACTTTGTCTATCTACAGTACATAAGAAATTTGAGTTTTACCTGAGTGTCACCTTGGGACATGATGCAACATAGACAAGGTTTTGGTATATCACAAACCATCTCTAACACTATCCCTAGGAAATGCCGTCTGAGCATTCATTCATTCATTTCTATAGGGTTGCGGGGCCTGGAGCCTACTACTGGAAAGTCAGGGCAAAAGCCAGTGGCAGAGGGATAAGGGTGCCAAAACAGGCACAAACCCACACAGTCCCTCTTACATTACGGGCAAAATCTCAAACCAGTGGGCCTACAACGCATGTCATTGGACAGTGGCAAGGAAATCAACATACCCAAAGGAAATCCAAAAAGTACAGGGAGAATATGCACACTCTGCATATACACTACCAGTCAAAAGTTTGGACACGCTTTATGTCATGATCATTTCAGATTTTTATTTCTTTCTTCATTGTAAAATATTGCTAAAGGCTTTCAAAATATGCAATAAATTTATCTGAACAGTTGATATCTGCTACTTATACTCTTTAAAGTCTTTATAACATCTCTAATCTGAGGTGCTGTAAATTGATTTTTAAACTGGTAAGTCTTAATGAACTTCTCTAAACCCTAGGTAAGTCTTGGTCTTGCGTTGCTGGGATGGTCTTCATGAGAGCCAGTTTCATCATGGTGCTTCATGGGTTTTACAAATGCGGTTGAACAATACTGTTCTTGCAAAAACTTTCAGAACAGCAGAACTTTGTGTCTTAAAATAACAAATGACTGTTGTTGTTACTTAATTATCTTATAGTCTTATGTGCTATTTCATTAATTCATCTTCATCATATATTTTGGCGAATACTGTATGTTTATTTTAAAAGCGAAACAATTAATGGCAAAAATGCGCTGGGCTTTAATGGCTACAGGTTTCAAATTGTAACAAAAATCTGAAAAAAATAAAATGGGGATTTAAAAAATGGTGATACTTATAGAATCACAATTTGAATCGCGGTACCGTAATAATATCGTATCGCTAATAGCTAGTAGCTCTATACAGTATCTAGGGGAGAAGGGCGGAGTGGAGAACATGGCGGGTTGAATTGAGACGCGGCCCTCACTGTGCTGGCTCGAGCCCCTCCTTTTACAGGAGTTGAGTGTAAAGCCGCCTCCCTACTGTCAAGTCAAACACACACACGAAACATACGGGAGAACATTTTCACTGTCCATACACACTGAATATCGGGTTTTATCGCGCGCTGTGAGTGTAAGTAGTGATCTCAGGATGCACGCGGACACAGGGGAGAAATCCGCTTCACCCAGAAAACGGATCGTCTCGCGCGCGATGAGCGAGGAAGAATCTCTTCGACACATAATAGAGGTGAGCTTCATTTATTATACATACAAATATATTCACTTGGTTTATATTTAAGATCAGTCCTTAAGTCCGTAAACAGTTTTTAGACTTTTAGACTAGAGTTCTCAAACTGGTCCAAAGCTTTGGATAATTAATGAGCGTGTTTAGGTGGTTGTGAAATCTTTTTTGTGTGGCGGTGTGTGATTGTTCTCTGTTTAAGACAAAGCAAAAAAAAAACAAAACGTTTTTTACAAAATACACCTGTGTTTAAAGTCGCATGCATTAAAGTTTTTTTGTTGTTATTTAACAAACTAACAGATTCCGAAGCCAGCGTTACTTCTGCGTTAAATATTAGTGCTACAATAGAATACGCCCAGTTTTTTGTCCTGTATTTTCCAGCGACTGTACTTCACTACAGCTATCTCCATGTAAGATTTTATTCATACAAATAAAACAACAACAATAATTTATCCAATAAAATCTGTCAAATAAACTCGGCGCGATTAGTTGGCAGGGATTTTGCAGGGAGATGAAAAGTTGCTCCGGCGTGTTTCAGGCGTTTCTAGGTGACGCACGATGACGTCATGACGTAGGCAGCTCGTTAGCGTTTCGGACAAAAGTGAGCTCATCACCTCTTGCAGCCTTTTATCTCATTAATCAAAGTGATGCACGAACAAAGGGTTTTTACTCATTTACATATTTACAAAGAAACTACATCAAGGAGCAATTATTACTATACTAAATGTGCATCTATTTAATAATGTATTTGTTATTTAGCCAATCATATTTGCAGTTCAATTAAATGCCATGTCACAAAACCACTAGAGTGCCAGTTCAATGCACACAAACACACATACAGACAATTTGGGAACAATTAGAAAAATCCTTCCATCTGTTTACTCATGCACATAGACCCGAGACGACGACCATAGAGACCACCTCTGACAATATTTTTGTTATCAAATGGTCAACCAGTCCTGCGTGTTGTTATTAGTGTACCATGGGTTTATTTGTTTGTTTGTTTTCTGACTTCTTCTGGCTTCGCCCAGTGCTTATAAAGTGGCTAATTTCTCAGCTTGCACAATGGCGTGCTTTGCTCCCATAGACACCTCTCTAGTCTACATGTTGTTTTATACTTTGAAGCACCAAATGCAGTTTTTACAGAGCTCAAACAAAGAGCGGACATTTTAAGCAGTTTTTAAACAATCAGCCTAACAGGGTACAACTACATAACTTGAAAGACCTTGCAGCCACATACTATTTTTTTGATCACTTGGAAAACAGTTGTTTCTCAACATTAGAGAAAGAAAGCTGAAATCCTGAAATGTACATATTACATTCATCTTTTAATCTCAAACCCAAATCTCTTGACTGTATAGCAAAAAAAAAAAAAATTTGGTTGCCTTGCTGTACTAATACATACATACAAAGGACTATAAAGTGCAAGCTTGGATTGCGAGTAACCTGGATGAGCAGAAACACTGTCTTTATCGTAAAGTTTAGGATGTATATGATGTAAATCTTCCGAAAGTCTAGTCAGTATATTTCAGTATATATGCATATATACTGTTACTGTGACTGTAAAAAAGTGATGCAAAGTGTGACCTGGTGGCTTAGTGGTTAGCACTGTGGTCTTATGTGCTGTATATTTCTGTGTTGGCTGTTTGTATGTCAGGCGGAAGAATCACCCAAGCGGCTAACTCGCAGAGACAGCAGATATGGATCTCTCAGGAGGGGAGACACAAGAGGAAGTCAGGTAAAAAAAATCTAAATATTAGTGCTGAATTGTGGCTAAATTACCAAATTTTATGCATCTATAGCACTGTGCAAAATTCCTAAGCACATGCATAATAAATGTTCTAAAGTACGCATGTATTAAAAAAATTGTAATTTAATTAAGAGTAATTAATGAAACAAAGTCAGTACAGTATTTGGTGAGATAGCGTTTTGAGGATGTTTTCAGGTATAATTTGTGCAGTTTTATTAGGCAATTATTAACTAAATTTTATTGAGCATCCTGCAAAACATCCTCCAGTGTTTCTGAGGACTTTGACTGTTGCACCTGCTTCTTTTTTGCATGCAAATTTCGTGATAGAATACTGATAATCTGAAATGTTTTTGTATGGCCTCAATAATAAAGTCATAAAATGAAAAAATAAATAGAGAAAGAAATTTGTACTAAAAATACAAGGTGCTATCAGGCATATATCCCATGAGTTGTTCAGTATGTGACATGATTGGGTGTTGACAATTTTATTGCTGTTGGGCAATAATGTGCTTGTACATGTTTTTGCTAAATTGTCATGAGAACAAAATGAAGAGATACTAGATCATGCTATTTTGATTGCAAATTTACCAGATTGGTTAACACAGGACAGTTTAATAATATATAGTCTTCCCTCTAATACACTAATTCACTTCAATCCAGTCAAACTATATTTGTGACAGCCTGAGAAACCTTTTCACACATTTAAATGTGACTTATTGAAATGTGAATTAGGAAGTGCTAAAATGATTGTAGATTAATTCAGTGACTTTCTTTATGTTAGATAATTTGACATAATTTATTCAGTCTTTTAAAACATGATCTTTGTATAAGGCTCAGGATCAGCTTCAAATGTTAATACAAAGCATGTAATATGCAGAAAATTACAGAATACCAGAATGAATGATGGTAGATTTTTTTTCATTTGGCAACATCAAGTTTGCCAACACCTAAAAAGTTTATCAAGGCTGTGATTCAGTCCTTTTTGTTAACAATTGATATGTCCAAATTCATTTCCTTCAATGATACATATAATGTTTTCTAAATATCAGATATACTCTATGCTGGTTGGATTTCAATTTGAATCTTTTTGAAAACACAGACTCAGAATGGCGGTTCTGGGCATAGAAATGTGTATTTCTATGAACACAACATTCTTCCTGTCCAATTTAGAGCAGTTCCTGACGCGTCCAGTGTCCCTTACTCGAGCCAAGTTGGTACACAGTGGGAAGTAGGCTGTGTTTCTCACTTGGCCTTTTTGCATTGCAACATTGGAAAAAATGCTGCTTGTAGGCCAAAGTGTGCTAAAATATCAGTATTTTTAACAAACACTGGAAGATCAAATATTTGAGAAGTGTATTACCAAGAAGTCAGACACTTATTGCTAATTACTAGATTGATAATTACTTGCAACTTGATTGATCAGTAAGCATACATTACTATCTTATTCCTAAAACAGGTTTTATTGACACCATAGGTTTTTTTTTTGTAATAAAAAGGTTGTACATAGGGAATGACTATTGATAATCATGGACTGAAGCCCTGCTCTACCAGATACAAAAGGGCTCTTAAGGATGGAAATAATAACAATTTCTGTGTATATTTTATGCCAAAGTATACTATCGAAGTTGCTGATGCCATTTTCTACAAAAACTCCTCAATCCTGTAATAATCCAATAATCTGCCCAGTCATATGTTAGCAGGGAAGTGCATAAAATCAAAGAGTAATGTTTAAATAGTTGACTGCTTTTTAAATGTCATTATCTAATAATAATAAAAAATACATTAAAAGTGGACAATGTGAAACAGGAAACAGATGAACAGCCCAACATAAGTCATTCATGAACCTCTCCCCCATTAAAAACCAGTTTACCACTGTAAATTTTGGGAGCAAAAGTTGTTGTAATGGAAGGTAATTAGATAATTATAAAAATAAAGTGGCATGATTTCTTAAACATAATTATAGCTCAACACTGTATGTTGTTTTTCTGTAATAATGTGTCTTGTTAAATATCCATATTTTCTTTGCAAATAATTCTTGAATTGTAAAGTGTTTTTGTTTTTGTTTTGTTTTTTTGCATCAGAGTGAAGACGAGCCAGCAGAACACACATCCATGGTATTTACAATGGACTTCTACTTAACCTGAATAATTCATTAAGTACTACATAACAGCCTGCATGCTTCAATATAAACAGCCTTAAATGCAATGATGATTGAAATGTATCAGTGTGTGACTAGTTACACTACATTTTATAATACAGACTACAGCGAGTGTTCAGTAGTGTAGAAACATGGTGAGAAAAGCGTACATCTATAAAATGAGTTAAAAAAAAAGTCCAACCAAAAATACTGGAGGTGAAAAAAGTACTTTTAGAATGTGACTGAATTTCAGAAAACGTGTGACTGAAAGACTTGAGGCGTCTGCACTTTAAGCTAGCACTTGGTTTGCACTTCTTGTATTTCTCTTAGTCAGGAAAATGAAAGACATCAGGCTGTTCTGTGTGTGTGTAGCATGTGATTAGTCATGTTTTTTTTAAAAATCTTACAGGCACGTAATAACGTGTCAGAAATTTCTCAAGACAACAAGGAAGTAGCTTAAGTTAAACTGACACAGACAGTTATAAACATGTTCATATGGCTGGTCACATTACTATTAGAAGGCATACTATTTAGCATAAAATACTGATTTTGTTTATACCCATGACTTGTAAATTCTTATTTAGGTAGTCTTTAAGCTGTAGCTCTAAGCAGGAGTGATAACAGTGATACAATTTACCCATACGTGAGACAAATGGAAACTATGGTTTTCAGCTTTAAATTTACTTAACTGTGTTTCTTTTTGATTTTTGCTTTATATATATATATATATAAAGAAAAAGCCAAACAAAATATCCCATTATCTAACTATCATCTACATATTAAGGTCATCTACCATACAGTTATTTCTCTAGGAGTAGGTTTGCTAGCCCTGGGTGTCCAGGCTATTCATTTGTCAATTCCTATGTAGCTGAGCAACAGTCACTGAAGGACAGATTCCTAAATGCGGGAGAGAAATGATCGACTGCATTCGGGTCCATACATTGAGTAGCCAACCACTAGTTAATCAGGAGTCTGAGGTCAATTCTAATGATACTTGATTTAATAATGCTTTAAATATGCTCGAATAATAATTGTCAGTTTTGAGTCTAATTTCTATTGAGGATGTAGTATATTTTACAGAGATTAGTTATAACATTAACACCACATGATGAATTAAAAGGCAAAGGCCACATTTCTGGTTTGGTCTCACGAGAAGCTAAGGACGCACAAATTGCGGAAAAAAGTTAACTCCAGCTATGATAGAAAAGTATCCAAACGGAACACTCAGTGCATCACGGCTTTCTGTGTATAGGACTTAGCCTGCAAAGAGTTTAAGCCTTCAAATTCCCCAGATCTCAATCTGATTAAACATCCATGGAATGTTGTTTTGGTGGTTTTAATGTTATGGTCGATTGGTGTTTTGTTTTTGCTTTATTGATGCTTTTTATTGACGTTTTGAAGAAGTGTGATGCAGTTTCTGGTTTTGGAAGATGTTTTATTGGCGTGAATTACATCATTTAAGACTCAGGGTTTTACAATAGGCATATTAATATTTATTTCTTCAATACAGTGTTTGCACGACTAATGCTATGAATTGATTATAGTTTAGACATGCAGAGAATAACTGGAATGGTTTACATTTTTCAGGTGTACTTTATATTTCTAAAACAAGATTAATTGTCAGGAGACCTTACATTTTTACCAAAAACTGCTTAAAATGTTAGTTGATTAGCAAAGCTCTCTGATGTTACAACAAGCCAATGCCTGACCTAAAATGACCCGAATTATTGCAAACAGTACATATTTTGTTAGAAATACTCCCTTTCCTATAACAAAAAAAGAGGTCAGTTGAATAGTGATGTCGGTATCATATGTTGGCTACAAAGGAAGGAAACAATCTGCAATCAGATTTAACACAAGTTAACAAAATCCTTTAGCATTTAAACAGCCGCTAAGAACAGATTCTGAACAAGCCAAAAAAGCAAATTGCTCTATAGTGATATTTCTAGCTTTTGAATTAACAAACACTGTAAAACTTCGTACAAATGACTTACTGTATATTAATAAAAACATTTATCAGGTGCTGTTGTCGTTATTGGGGTATTTAACTCTGATATATCATGTTACATCAATTTGGAAAATACCAACTAAACATATAATCACGTCGCACTTCACAAATCAGACAGCAAATTGCAGCTCATTTATTTTCTGCAGATGGAGCTACAGCAGAACTATGAGATGTGTTTAGCAGAGCTGCAGAGTGTCGAGCTGCGGCAGGAGGTGTTGCTTTTCCAGGTAGACTGTCTCCAGGATGCCCTTGAGGGAGCTGAGGAGATGCTCACTGAGACCAAGAGAGAGGCTCATCAGTTCAGCATGGTACATACACACCAACATGTTGTTTTAACTGCACAAGTATACGTCCTGGTCACCCAGAATCACCTGGGTATATTTTTGTGGATATGAGCCACAAGTGGCAGGAAACATTGGGATGAGAACATGGACACTTATAATAAGAATAAGGACACTGGGTTTCTCCTTGAGTGACATATTGATACATTTTACGATTTTAATAATTTGTTCATTTCACTACATGTATCAACACAAATTATATTCAATTCTGACAGCAGGACACTTTTGTAGAGTTGCTTGTAGCTCCAAGAAGTGGCACTCACTTCTCATTCTCTTTAGACACTTATTAGGAACATGTACAGTAACATGCGCATGCATGTAGTTATCTAATCAGCCATCATGAAGCAACAGTGCAATGCAAAAATGCTAAATGTTTCAGATAGTGTACTCATTTGTTATGTACTGTATGAGTGGCTTGCGATGTCCAGTGTATGCAGGGCTTAGGGGGGAAGTGGTGTGGCAACAGACTGCAGGAGTGACTATGCACACTTTCGGGAAGACTCTTCCTGTTTAAGAAGTTAAGCTGCCTCGAGCAGATGGCCTTCGCTAACAAAAAAAAAATAAAAAAAATCTATTTTTTATCTATCTTTTCTTCCCTTTTCTTTTCTTCCTATCCCTTTTCTATTTTTTATAACATAAATCCTCTTTTTTATTTCTTTTCTCATCAACACATTTTCTTTTCAACATAAATTATTTTTTCTGTTCAACATAGCTTTTCTCTTTTCTTGTGTCTTTTATCTTTTTGATTTTCTCTTTTTTTTTTTCTCCTATACTGGAGCAACAAAGATCCGTAGTGGTCTAGGATGCTTTTCTGCTCACCATGCTTGCAAATAGTGCTTATTTAAATCATTATTGAGATCCTGTCAACTCAAACCAGTCTGCTTACTCTCCCCTGATCTCTTTCTTTTTGCACAAATTTTTTTGTTGTTTTTGTTGTTTATTTTGTTTTTTGCATAATTCTGTATAAAATCTAGAGAAGGTTGTGTGTATGACATTTGCTCAATGGGGATTCCTCTTAATGAACCAGTGTGTCTGTAACTGTATGAGATTGGCATTCTTGAGTGTTTTTCACTTAGATACTATTCACTCCTGAGTTGGATTTCCATTTTTCCTAAATATGTCAGGTTCCTCTTGATCTTACTGCCTGAGAGTTTTACACAGCACTTAAAGTCTACCAGCCAGTAGGTGCATGACTAAGCATTGGTTATCCTCTGCTTGTCCATGCCGTGGTTAAAAGCACTAAACAAATAAAATGTAATTTAATTAAATTGAATTGAATTTGTTTGAGTGGTTTTCCTTTCCTATATATCACGCTGTTTACTGTCTGGTGCATTATCTGCAACTATCCAACATTGTGGCTGGAGTTGATTTTCATTGAAAAACCAAAGAACTCCATGTTCTTTCATGAAGCACTTAGTGGTTAACCGAGACATCTTCTGTATCCCCTGTCAGCATCAGTCCACTATCTCAAAATTTCTCTGATTTAAGTATTAAATAGTAAATGTAATGCAAAATGATATCTATTTTTTAATGATACAAAAAATGATCTGATTCATGATTTAAAACTGCGATACAAGCTGAACTGTATGTTTTGCATTAGATTAGTGGGACAACAGACCTTGAGGTTATATATATATATATATATTTCTTTCTTTTTTTTTATCTCTCTGCATTCAAGCTACAAGTGGGAAACACCACGTTTGTCCTTTGTTAGCAATACTAGATAACTGTGATGAGTAATGTATATTTTCCTTTGTTGAGTTGAGGAGGAGTGTGAATTTTGACTTGAGGTGGCTTGAGTATGGGTGAAATAAATTAACAGGAAAGAGAACAAAATGGAGGATTATGGCTAGAAAATATAGTGAAATAAAAAGAGCTGAATTCTAAATGAAATTTATTTAGCAAAAAAATAAAGTTTACGTCAAAGGACACACATATTTCATTTGGTACAACTGTAACTATTAAAACAGAAATAAATATGTATTTATTTTCAATAACTAAAACACTGTTGTTCATGTTAGCCCTCCGTCTCTCTCTATCACTGTTTGTCTCTCTCCTATTCTCTTTCATTCTTTGTTTTCCTTCGGCCTGCAGGAGCTGGAGCGAGAGAGGGAGAAGAGGAGGAAGGTGGAGGAAACTGTTGCACTGCTGACGCAGGAGCTGGAGCGGTTAAAAGAGGTGAGTAAAGGCTATGTTTGCAAATGATATACATCAGTCTGCGAGCCTGCCTGCTTATGTAACACTATGGGGCAAACAAAATTAGACTTTACTTTAAGCTCCAGAATAGCCACAGTGTTACATAACTGAACTAATATTTATCTAGTGGCTCTGTGAATAAGTTATTGTAATAACAGTATGAAAATGAGTACAATAGTTTTAGTAAGTGCTGTTACATATTCCATGCTACGTTCCAAACATTATATATATATGAACAGTTTGTCAGCAGAATGCAATAAATGCCATTTTAGATTTTTACTCTTATTATTCTTTAACACACAAGGTTATCTATAACAAAACATGTACTGTAATTTAAAAACTGCTATATTAGTTTAGTTATGAACTTAATAGGTCATTAGGGCCCAAGCACTATGACATCAGCCCTATGTTGTCATGGTGTGTGAAGGGCCCGCGTGTTAAGCTTCTAATTTTCCTGATTTGGTGAGTGATTTGAATGTGTTCAAGGGGTTTTTGAAGAATGTTAAAGCCAAGAAAAGCACATTAACACTCTTTTATATCCTGTGAAATAGGACATTATATGAATTGAATGTTGTGTGAATACCATGTTATACACTTATAATCAAAACTATCTGGGATACTGTAGCATAAAAATATGCACAAGTGATTTATGTACAAGAGATACAGTGTGACATACACTCGATATGTGTGGAAAGCAGTTGGTTAAACTCCACATACCTGTACTGCGATTAGAAGGTGTCATCATGTACTGAAGTGAAAATAAAACTGATAGAGGAGAAGGCTAATGATGCTCCAAACTGAAGATTTTTTTTTTTTTACAGCATCCACTCAATCACGACAAGGAGGTGTCTCATATTGCAGAACACTTCTCCTTTTATAGCTGCATTTAGAGATTCTAGTGGAGGCAAAACACATTTGAGGTTTTCTGCAGTGTAGCTTCATAGTAAAGGGCTCTTTATTTGGGCTTTTGTGTTTAAATGTTTTTTTTCTATAAATTCATTCGGATGCCCACAGAGGAATTTAGCAAACATTCAGATGCCGTAGCTTTAATATGTCAGTGAAACTGCAATCAGAACTTCAGTTGAGCTGCACAGCCCACTCTGGGAGCTATAATCAAATGATGATGTACAGCGTTACACAATTTCCTGTGATAAATATAGATCTGGTAAACCACTATCTCACTATTGTTTTATGTCTCAGACAGCATGCTGTAAGTTTTTTTTGGTTAGAATTTCAACTCTATCACCTCCCTAATAAAAATTATTTGCACTTTTGATGTTTTTAAAAGTTAGGAATATAAAAAAAGTTTAGTTTAACAAGATGCAAATACCTGGCCAAAACAAACATGTTTTAACATTTTTTTTTTGTTAGAATAAACACTATTCTAACTAGGTAAGCTGACACTACAGAAGTTTCTGTCATGTGTGATCTGATAAAAGACAAAACAGTTATGCACAATTGATGGATGGCCCCCACCAATCATGTTAATGGTCGCAACAGTAGTAGCTATGGAAACCCTGCCTAAACATTTTGGTCTTTCAGTCTTTCCACCTGCCCAGTCTTGTAGGTTGTGGGTAAACATGGGAATCAGCGGGATCAAATAACATCCAGTAAGAGTGATCCTACCAGGACTAGTATGGAATTGTTGCCTCCTGCTTCTGTGGGGTCTGAAATGAGTGCACACTGTTCAATCCTGTTCAATCCTGTTCAGTTTTATAATGCGTTTAACAGTGGTCATTGTCGTTAAAGCAGCTTTAAAGAATAAAAAAGAAATATGAAAATGAGTTAGAAAAGTGTGAGGCAATATGTAAAAATCCTAATTATCAGATTGTCCCTGCGATGGTGGCAAGGAAAAACTCCCTGCAATGGCAATGGGAAGAAACCTTAAGAGCCTTGAACCATACTCAACAGGGAACCCATCCTCATTTTGGTGACAATGGCTAGCAGGGATTAATCATTCTGTGTGTTACGAGTGGCTAGCAGGGATTAATCATTCTGTGTGTTACGAGTGGCTAGCAGGGATTAATCATTCTGTGTGTTACTGGCCCCAGTCACCACATGCATCCCAAGCAGACCATACCGGGTCTCCATGTGCCGAGATCTCCAACCAGAAGCGCGGCAACAGGATAAGTTCGACAGGTCCAGAGGCCAGAGGGGTTTGAATCACTGGCAGCTCAGGAGCGACATGTATAGTAGCTAGATAAAAAGAGAAAGGGGGAGAGAGAGAGAGAGAGAGAGAAAAGTTAGGTATGGTCACACTGACATATTTTATATGGAACATGTTTTTTTACATTTTTTATTTTAAAGTATTTTTAGCATAACTAAAAGTGAGAGCCAGAAGGACACACTGACATGAAGGCTCCCTGGTGTCAGCTCTCTCCCAGTCACACCACCAGCAACAAACCTGAGTGATCAATGCGAGAGCGCGAAGACAGCATCCAACATACCAGTTCACCATAGTACTCTACATCCATGAGTCCCCCATATCTGCATCTTTACCTAAGACAAACCTATTTACAACAGGCGCAAAAGTTATCCTTTTGATACACTAAACAAGTAGAATTTCTGGAGTTTGTCAGGGAGTCTGTCTTTCAGTCCGGGGTGAAACTACAGTCCTGTAGGTGGACTCAATGATGAACGGCAGCTGTTACTGTTTACTGGTGCCGAGTTGTAAACTTGGAAAACACTCTCAGCCTAAGCCCACTTGAATCCGGGTCTAAACGAGTTAGTAAAGTGGGAGCATGTAGAGAATTTGATGCTATGTTGATTTATGAGGTGTTAAACCCTCCTGATGTAAGCAACAAATTGATGGAAGGCCCCATCCAACCACGTATGTCATTCCTCAAGGGCTGGCTCAATTGTTAGGGACTCTTGAGTAAACAAATTATAATTACTCTCTGCCAATATCTTTTTTTGTAAAAGAAGCAATGAGATGAAATTCGGGGGCTTTTTGTCTCTGCGATAGCATGTTCCTTTTTTCAGACTCAAAGAACAGTAAGACAGCTTGAATGATTTGAATGGATCTTCTGCAGAGTGGATCTTCTTTATTCATCAAATGAATTTTGTTGAATAGTGAAGTTAATTAAACATGTTTACAGTATTAGTGTTGCTGTACTACATTCCCGGAGTGACAGTATAATATGTTTCCTCAGTTAATTAATTTTAAAGCAAATGGGTTAAACTGAATTCTTCGCAACACTGGTCTAAATTGTTGTCACTTGGACCTCTCTGTTGAGCTACACAGTCACTCCTGAGTTCCAGTAATCCTGACTCCTCTTCCCTCTGGACCTGTCTGACTCGTCCTGGTGTCCCACTCCTGGTTGGAGGTCTTGTTGCATGGATGCCCCGTGTGGTCTTCCTGGGATGTGAATGATGACTGGGGACGGTTCCACTTTACCACGAAGATGGTTCCTGGCCTTGGCTGATGCTGACAGATGTTCTCTGAATATTCGTGACTGCAGTCACTCGATAGTTCAGGACTGGAATTTCCTGCAAGTCTACCTGAGCCTCCAACAACATACTGGACTCCATATTGACTTAAACACATCTCCTGGTATACGGAACCTCCAGCCTCCTAACACACAGAATGACTGCAGATCAATCCCTGCTATCCGTTATGACCCAGTTAGGATGCGTTTCTTGTTGAGTATGGTTCCTCTGTCTTCCTATTGTCATCTCAGTGAGTTTTTTTCTTGCCATTGTCGCTGTCGTCTTTGGCTTGCTTATCATTTTGATTCATACAAATTCCATACAAACTTCTGTAATTCTTTTGTTTTTGTAAAGCTGCTTTGCGACATTGACAATTACCCCATGGAAAAACAGACTAAGCCTAGTTAATGCAAAGACTTGAACCGTAAACACAAGCTGAGGGCTGAGGAAAATAAAGATAAACGTAAAATCAGATATTAAAAGCATAAAATAAATCAGTGCAATGTTTGGTTGCAAGTTGGTTGTTTTTAAGTTTTTAATTTCTGTTTTTTATGTATGAAATGATTTTCAAGTTTACATTTTTTGGTTTGTGGTTATGATTTATATAATGCATTTATGGATTTTTTTTACGCTAACATTCCTTTTCTAATGATTTTGTTGTGTTTTCGTAATGTTTTTTTGTTTAATCTTTATCGAACATGATAGAACATGCTGGTCTGGTAAACACATATTTTATGCTTAATTTACTAGAATTTGAACACAGAAGGAGCAATAGGCTTATCACTTTTATCCTTTAATGATTTACAGAACAATGTAGAAATTCTGCTTTACATATTTTTTTTTCTCCAGAATCTAGATATAATTAACATTAGATTGCTTGTTCTGTGTTAGTTTTGTTTTTAATAAAAAAAATTATTTTCTGTCACCAGGAAAAAATTTCAGTTCCAGCTGAAAGTACAACACAAGACCAGAAAGAAGCTGTTGAAATGACACAAGATCCTGCTGATGAAGTGGATATATGTGTATCTAAAGAGACACTTGTAAACTCAGTAGATGCGACTCCCCAACCTACAGGCTCTACAACCAGTTTTGCTACTTTTGCAGCTGCAGCATATCTGCTTTTCAAGAACAAAAGATATGAGTCAAGTTCATCCAAACAAGAAGGAACTTCGGTGGACCAAGGAGATAATAAGGCACATGCGGTTAGTTCTGAACACGCTCCCCCGGAGGAAAGCATCCAAAAACCTCATGATGGTGAAGAGTATGACGAGAGCAGTGGGTATGAAGATGCGCCAACAGATTTCTCACCTGGTTCTTCAACTCCAGATGGGCAATCAGATGCAGCATTGCCAGAAGATTCAGAGAGTGAACTGAATAATAGCAATGAGGCCAGAAATGTAAAAAATCCAGAGGGCTGTTTTCTGTCTTAAATTGCAAAAGTGTCGAGTTTGTCTTAAAATGATTTTATATGAATAACCGACTTTTTTTTTTTTTTTTAAAGCAGGCCAAAGGCCATTTTCCTGATCTTTTAGTAAAAGCTTTAATTGTTAATATTCATATGTACTTTGTATATGCCATATTTTTTACTGGCATGTGTTGCTGTATAAGGCTGGCTGTTTTTTTTGGTTTGTTTTTTAATCACAGGAAGTACATATCAGAGCTTTTTGTGCTGGAGACCAGAAATAACACTAGATCCTCATTCCAAAGTATTTGAATGAGGATTGACTTGTTATTATATTACAGAAGTTATACAATATAGTCATGACAAAAGCTATGACTGCAAACCGAAATCCCACTCAGTCCTCCCCTTTACATTTGTGGCTGTTCACAATCATATAAGGTTATAAATTCTTACAGACTTGCAACATTAAGATGATCAGTCTTTTATAAAAAAGAAAAAGACACAGCTGTCTTTAAACTGCCTTCTTAATGAGACATACTTACTGTAATCTCAGGAGTTTAAATGCTGCATCAAAATGTCAGGGACATGAAACACAGCCTTAGAGCAAAGGATTGCAGGAAAGCTGATGTTTAATCATGGCAGCAAAAAATATATAAAGCATAAAAAACAACTTTGTGATCATCTTGGCTATGTTTAAATTACTAGCCAACCCCAACTCTTGGTAACCTGGTGGAATAAAAATATATAGTACTGTGCAAAAGCCTTGAGCCACATCAAAAATAAAATATGAAATAATTTTATATATCATATCCATTAAATAAAATTTTGTAGATTAAATAAAAGAAACAAGAAATAAAGGTTTACTGTCTGCAAAGTGCCTAAAGAATTAAATATAGTTGTTATGTAACATCCTCAGCTGCAACCTCATTTCCTCGCTCGTCTGGTCCAACCACTCAGCTCTTAGCATCACCAGTATACTAATCACCGGCCTGATCGCTTTTCATCATCTGCACCTGTTTCTCACTGGATCATACCTTAAGTTAGATTATTTTTTTTTTTTTACATAAGAATAGGTCACTTTACGGCTTAGCAAACAAAAACATCCATCTAAACTGGTCAGATACAGAGACTGGACTGAATGTGAGACTTGTTAAAAATTAGAGTAAAAAAAATACTTTTAGGAAACCTGAAAAAAAAATATTCCTGAAGGCTACATTTTAAATACAACAAAGTCTGCAAGTAAAATGTAAAGAAGTGACTTTTGCCCAGCACTGTATATCTTGTTGAGAAAAAAAAATCAGGTTATGAAAAAAAACAGCTTATCAAGCTACTTGAATTAATAAGTTGTGATGCTGGAAATAGTTTAATATCTTCATTTGATTTAATTCTTTTTTGGTCTCTCTGCTCATATTTTATGGCCATAGAAAGGTGTCACAATTATAAATTTATGGGCCTGTGGCTGGAAACTAAAGAAAATTTCCACCTGCAAATTCATTTTGAATGGAGAGCAGATATAGTGACCTTTTTTTTAATTCACACAATAATAATGCTGTATGTTTACTATTACAAAATAGCTGTTTTTGGCATGTACATTATTTGCTGCTGGCTAAACTGTTAATGGATTCAATTTTATAGTATAGAAAGTAAGACTATGAATGAAAGTGGTTCATTTTCCTGCCTCATACTGCCCTTACTGTACTTCATGCAATTCCAGAAAAGCATTTTGTATTTTCTCAGGGTGAATTTAGACACTGATTGTCAGAAAGCTAATATCCCAGGCAAGATCAATTCCTTGATGTCAGATGAAACCGCTAGCATGCACTCATCAGCTTATATCAATTTATCTCTCAATGCTAGCATGTGTGTATATCAGTGGTGTCTAAATCAATCGTTATCTACAATGATTATATAATAAAGCTTAACTGAAAGTAATGCAAAAGTGGGCATAACTTTTTTATTAACTGACAGGTCTTTCCCATCACAAGTGGTGCATTTCCGCCAGCATTGAACCCTGCTCTCAAATCCTCTTGACACCATCGACAAAAATACTGTGCACAGATGGTTAAAGAATGTCAAAGAAGACGAAACCATCAACTGCGGCAAATTATATTTTCTAAAAGAATTATCTTTTCGATGGTGCAAATGCATGCCATGTGATGAAGACTATGTCGAGTAGTACCTTTGTATAGACGAAACCGTTGTACCAACATGTACAACAACCAGTGCCAGTTAATAAACAGGTTATGTCCACTTTTGCATTATTTTCGCAAAAGTGTAAGCCCTTGTATTACAGGTTATATTGTCTTTAGTTGTCTTTAGTTATTTTTGTAAACGTGACACAAGAAGCAGCACTGATTTTACTTAGCTTCATGACATGTTGCATGTTAATTTCCGCTGTATGTTAAAGGTAATTGCAAGAATATAGGAAAACGATAAATACTGTAAAGTTGCATATCAATACAGACGTCACATTTAGATGATTAGTTATTTTAAAAGTACACATTTGAAAAATATTGCATATATTTAAAAATTGTTCTCCTTGTCAGAATCAGGGGGACGCTGTTAAGATTTATTTACAGAGAAAAGCTGCTTTTTGTAAACACAGACATCGATGATAATAAGGTTTGCTTAAAGAGCATCAGGTTATAAACTGTGCATGGAAATACTGGCCATGTTGATGTCTTAATATTTTTTTTTGAACTGTTACATTTGTATTTACATCATTGCCAAATATGTTTGTGAGACAGAATCTAATGGTAGAACTAAGCAGCCGAGGGCAGACACAGGTTCTCCCTTAAGGCCTTATTTTTCTTGGTCAGAACGGCGTATGAACCAAACAGTCAGTCTTTCAGAACAATAGGAGGATCTAACATGTAATCAGTAATGATTAGTACACGCTTAGCTGTGACCAGCACTTCCTTTGATTAGTGTGTTTGAACAGAGGGTGGATGCAACGTGCTATCTGAGCTCCAACCAGAATGTTTTCTGGTTCACCTTTTCCAGAATGCTTGGATATGAAGTCACAACCTTATAGCCATTAGCACAAAGACTCAACCACTGAGCTTCGCCAGCACTCGTTCCTCATGTAAGTGCATGTGAATAGATCAGAATTAAAGCCAGAATTAAACTTTAAACTTTTAAGGGTCATAAGAATATGCTGCATTAACTTTCCAGTAATCTTAAGTTCCATTGTCAAATGAGTGATTAAATTGTATCGTCTCTTCTGTGCCTGCTGTCTTCACCTCAACATATTGTTGTTCTATGCTGGTCATTAATAATCCAAGACGAAGGATGTGCTGATGTTAATATCACTATAAATAAAAATGCTACAAAACAAAATCCATCCAGCTTTTCTTATTGGTAAGCATTTTAAACATAATGGCCAAAACATGGTATTGATGCTAAAAATTGTCTCACATAAGTGGAAAAGTGAATTTTCATATAAACACCATGTTTCATATAGTACTTAATGCTTCCTGTCTCTCGATCCATGCTTCTTTTTTGTAAATATGCATACACATTTATATTTTTATCAGATAAAAAGAGACACATTTGCTAAACACAATTTCATGCTTTAATGATGAGTTTAATGATATTAACTGTTATTTAGATGAAAATTGGCCAATTTAGATTTCACATAAAATGATGTAAACTTGAAAAAGTGTATTTTTTTTTAAATGCTAAATTATTAAGATATTGCAACATGAATTTGACATGGTTACGGACACTACAGATTTTTTTGCTTTAAATTTTTACCAAAAAAACTATTTAAGCAACATTTTTTATAGCTCATATGCTTCTAGAAGGTTACAAAATTGTTACATCTTAATAACAATTCCCATAAAGAAATATGAATAATGTGCATTTTAAATTATTATTGTTTGAAGTGAGAATTTTGGGAGCACATGTAAAATCTCTCCAAAAAGGCTAAAGTTAGCAACTTTAGGGAAGCAAGATCGGTCACTTCCATGTTGCATAAACTTGCATAAACTTCTTCGGCACACACATTTTCTGTATTATATGGATAACATAAAAAATATAATCAGCACCAGCACTGTGTTTTGGCCAATAACTAAGTTACTGGTGGCATTTACACTCAAATCCACGCCTAGAAAAAGAAAACATCTTCCCCAACAGTATGACTAATGGTAGTTAGTAACCTAGTAACCCAGTATAAGGATCTATTTAATAAAGGAAACTTTTGTAATTTTGTAACAAAGAAATTTGTAATGAAGGAATGAAGTTGCTGTGGATGAGAGCGTCTGCCAAATGCCTAAATGTAAATGTTAGGGGACTTTTATAATCACAGTTATAATCACGGATACAGTAACCTCTTCTCAAACAGTAAAACACTAAGTGTGTGTCCACTGCTAAAAGATTACATTCAGCCACCTTACATGATCACCATAGTGATGGCTCAATAACTTAATAAATAGCCAATGAGTAAGCCAAGTGGTTAGAAATGCCGCCTGTAGGTTTAGGTTCGGATAATCTATACACAAACATCCAGCATAATATAACTATTAAACAAAATAGCTAAATAACAAAATGTCCCATGTTAACTGGAGAAAATTCACTGAACAGTTTTTGCAATGTGATGTCCAGTCCAGCAAACACTTCTGCCTGAAACGTTCCCTTTATAAATTTCAAGCTGCTTCAGAGAGCGTGTGTGTGTGTGTGTGCCTGTGTGTTTGCTCTGGGTGTCAACATGTGATCTATTTCCTGTGTGGACCTGGCAGAGTCCTTGAGCTGGCTTCACACCACTTAGCAATGTGTGTTTGTGTGTTTTTACAGTTGAGTCACTCAGACGAGTGAGTAATATGTTTTTAGAGTCCCAAAAGGGACGGGCAAACTATAGCAGTGGTTTTAAATAGCAACCAACCCATATTCTTCTTTTTTCAGTTTTACTGTGATACTTTCTAAAGTAAGTACAGGCCCAATGTGAATGCTCTAAAAGAGAACATACAGTTGTGGAATGACACAGGACTGATGTTAGCGCTCAGTTTACACTATACATTTCAAGAAGGGCAGCAAAGAATCTTTTTCTCTCCAGGAAAAACATCAGGGACAGACTGATATTCTGCAAAAGCTACAGGGATTCGATTGCTGTGTTCCATGATGAATCCACTTTACAATTGTTTGGGCCGTCTGGAAAACAGCTTGTCCGGAGAAGAAAAGTTGAGCGCTACCATCAGTCCTGTGCCATATCAACAGTAAAGCATCCTGAGACCATTCATGTGTGCAGGTCCTTTACAGCAAGGGAGTGGACTCACAACTTTGCCTAAGAACACAGCCATGAAAAAAGAATGGTACAAAAACATCCCCTGAAAGAAACTTCTGCCAACATCCAAGAATAATTTGGTGATGAACGTTGCCTTTTCCATTATGCTGGAGCGCCTTGCCATAAGGCAGAAATGATCACATGGGGAAAGTGAAAGTGGCTCGGGGAACAAAACATAGAATGTTTGGGTCCATGGCCAGGAAATTCCCCAGACCCAAATCCCATTGAGAACGTGTAGTCAATCCTCAAGAGGCAGGTGGACAAACAAAAGCCCACAAATTCTGAAAAACTTCAAGCATTGATTGAGCAAGAATGGGCTGCCATCATTTAGAGTAAATGAGTAAGTGACATGGAGGTCTATGGGAGATTGACTCACTTTTGGAGGGGATCATTTGAGAAACTTTCACATTGGAGTTACACACACACACACACACACACACACACACACACATATATAAAATAAATAAGTAGCTGGCATTGTGTACAGGAACATCTGCACCGATCGAGTGTGTAAAAGATCCTTTCAAATTTAGATGATGAATTTAGATGATTATGGCCGATAACAGGTCAAAGATCCTGAGGTCTTCCAGATCCAGACAAACAGGCTAGACATAGGTAACAAGAGGCAGCAAGTAACAGCAACATTTGAAGAAAGAGTATGCAAAGTAGGAAAGTACCAAAGCTTAAAAGAGGAACTGGGGAGAATGTGAAAAGTGAAGGGAAAAATGGTCCCAGTGGTGGTAGTGTAGGTGAACCCAGGGCCAAGCTGGGAGAGTGGATTTAATATGGGTCAAGTACAACATAAGAGCTTTCTGTCCAGAACAGTGCAGTGCTAAGAAACGTTTATGATCCTGTGCAGAACTCAAGCAGGAATTTAGTACAGAACCCAAAGTCATTTCATGCTGAAAAAAAAAAATTATAATAATAATATATATATAGCTGTGTATTTAAGTGTGTGTGCATTGAGGGCTGCAGAAACTAGTTTACTGTAGTTCATCACCACTGGTGGAGTTTGTGACTGTTAGATATAGAACATTGTATTTATGATGGGAATTAATTACAGTATTGTCTTTATTTTTTATTTCTTTAGCACTAATGCTAAGGAGCTGCTTCCCCAACTCACTGGACCCCCTCACTCTCCTCTGTGTCACCCAGCACAGCTCAAAGACCATTTTCTGACCACATTCACATCATAGGCTTCATCACTGACAGAGATGAGACAGCCTACAGAGATGACGCCAGAGTGTTATCAGAGTGGTGCAATGACCTCAATATCAGCAAAACTAAGGAGATGATCATCCAGTGAGGCTGCAGTAGGACTGCCATGTCCCCTCATACATCAGTGAGGTTGCTATGGAAAAAGTTAAGAGTAGGTTTCTCAGTGTGTACCTCACCGATGTCCTGTCCTGGTCCTTTTACCCATACTTACACATATACTTACATACCACTCAGTGAAAGGAAACATGAACGGGGAACTGAAAGTAAAATAGAGATGTCCCACATCAGGCATGCTTATTTTAGTTTATTCCCCAAATCATGGTTTTCCACCTCAGATTGCCGCTAAATAACAGCAACACTTACTTTAATTACATTAAATGATAAATGGATGGACTGGCAATTAAAGAAGGAAGTGAAAGGTTCGGGGTCTCTAAAAGTGTGCAAGTTTGTCACTTGAGTCCAGGACAATTACATGCAGACGAGATGTAGATTTTGTAGTTTGTAAACTGCAGTAAACCAGCAAGCACTATTTACACTAGGTGGAGCCACAGCACAGGGGATCCTGTTTCAGCATCCAGGCAATCACACCACTGGACCATTATTGCTCTATCAAAGGCTTTATCAAAATTCTTAGGTGTTTTACAACAATAATTCTGCAGTTACAATGAGATGTCTAAATATTTACAGTGTGATTGTAAAAAGAGCTGAAAATATCTATCTATCTATCTATCTATCTATCTATCTATCTATCTATCTATCCATCCATCCATCCATCCATCCATCCATCCATCCATCTCTTAAATCAGCTACCCGAATTCTAGTGTCTGCTGAATTCCCACACAAGCATATAAATTGACCATACCAAAAAAATTAAAAAGAAAACTTTTGATTGGGAAAAAGAATGGTTCAATCCTGGCTTTATTGGCACAGGCATACAGTGAGCATGAGATTGCTTGCATTTTTTTAATTTTATAAAAGGCAGTACACAAGAACATGGTCAAGCAGCGAACACTGGAGGCAACAAAGCTACGGACTGGCAGAGGGTGAAAACGAATTTATACTGACGGGGATAATTTGAAAGTCACTCAACAACTACAGGCTGACATTAAGTGACTTTCAAACAGATAGGCAAACTACTACTGGGGTGAAGTGCACAGTGAGGACAGTTTGAAACAGTCTACTAGAGGCAGGCTAAAGTTATGCAAAGCCAGAAAAAAGCAACAACAATGAAAAAAGTTACCAACTCAGCCTATTCTAAGTTTTGCAAAAAACAACAGTAATTGGACCATAGAGACCTCCCATGAACTAAGGTCATCTTCCAATTTTCAGCTTTATCTAACACCTGGTCATCTTCTGGTTAAACATAGACCCGAAGAGACCTACAAGCCACAGTGTCTCTCACCAACTGGGAAATGTAGCGGAGGATCGTTGATGACCTGGGCTGCTTAAGCAATGCTAGAATCCTGCAGATTTGTCTTTGCCTGTCTTTGCCTGTAGGATGCCTGAACAAAGCCACGTAAAAGGTTGTCCTGGAAAAGCTTTTGCTCTGAATCCTGCTGTGACTACATAGGTTCCCCATCTCTGAAGATTGTTTTCTTTTTCCAACAGGACAATGCTACATGCTAAACAAGCAGGTCAATCAAGGTCTGGATGGAGGACTACTAGATCAAGACCCAGGTCCAGTCTCCAGATCGGAAACCCATTGAAAACGTCTGCAATGTGAACGCATGGTCACAAGAATCTTTGCACTATGAGTGGCATAAAGTTACCCAACAGTAATGTGAAAGACTGATGTGGAGCATGCCAAGACACACAAAAGCTGTGATGCAAATAGAGGTTATTCCACCAAATACTTCTGGCCATGGACCCAATACGTTTTCTGGATGATCCTTAAAACAGTAGTAGTCTATGGTTTATTTTTTAATAAATTTTTTTTTTTTTTGCATTATTCAACATTTGCAAACGTTGCATCTTTTTGGATATTTAGATGTCTTGCCATTTTTTTTTAAATAAATGCTCTAAATAATTTTTGTTTGGAATTTGGGAATTTGAATTTTAAATGTTGACAGTAGTTTATAAAATAAAACAAAACTTAAAATACCCAAACACACACACAAACACACACACACACACACACATATATATATATATATATATATATATATATATATATATATATATATATATATATATATATATATATATTATCTTTAACCATTTTTATAGTGTGTCTGGGCACATAATCAACAACTGCCATTAGGGAATACCATTGACATGAAGGGATGTACCTGGTCTGCAACAATGTTTAGGTAGCTAAAACATGTCAAAGTAAGATCCACACAAATGCCAGGACCCAAAGTTTCCTTTTCTTCCTTCACACTCCTACTGCCTTCTTTCCCTCCCAGGTAAGTGACATACATGTACCTGGCCATACTCATAGAGTAAATGACTGTTGTAAGCTGTTCATCTGCCAACATGTCTTTGAGAGGCAAGATGCCAAGAGGCAATGCATATATTGCAACAGTTAGGGAAAACAGTTTGTGCACTATGCTTTGACCGGTGATTAATGAATTACTTAAATACAGATCTCTACACATCTTTTGTAGAGATGTGTAAATTATTTATATGGTCAGATTATTTATCTTTTCTCAGAGGAAACCCCCCAATGGTGGGAAGAACATGCAAACTCCATGAACACAAACCTAAGGCGGGAATCAAACCCAGATCCTGGAGGTACAAGGTGACAGTGCTAACTACTGTGCAGCCCGCAACAGAAGATGAATATAAAAAAAATTCAAAAGCTTTATCACCACCTAGAAGCACAGTGAAGTCTATTATTAAGAAGTGGAAGGGATTTGGTATACCACAGACCATCCCGGCTACAAACAGGGACAGAAAATTGGTCAGAAAGGCTACCAAAAGGCCTACAGCAACTCTGAAGCAGTTGCAAAAATTTATCATAAGCAGCGATCATTGTGTGCATATGACAACAATATCAAACATTCCACACAAGTGTGCCTTTAAAAAAAAAATGATGGGTTAATTTCTATAGCCACTGTATAACATTAAATTATCAAAGAAAAACAATCAAATTTTATGACTTTTTCTTTTTTTGTGTACAGCATCTTACTGTAAAAGTATCAGTTGGACCATTTATTTGATCAAATCCCAGATGGACAGATATGGGGAAGCTTGAGTGATAGTGCCTCTTTGTCTACACACTAAATGGTCTGCAGATCTTTTAGTAGCTACCCACATCCTGACATATTTTATGTGGTCCCAAGAGATAAGATAATGTCCAACTTTTTTAATGAGAATAAAACTAGAAAAATATAAAATCAGCTTGAGTGTGCGGCATTCATTACTGAAAAATCTTTTTCATACCCACATCAATGGTATCCACTATGTGCTCATGTTGTACAAGGGCCTTGTGCATTGATACACTGGCATTCTTCTTAAAATTCCTATTACTCTGTTTAACACCAGAGAATCCTATTTTCAAAAGATCTATTTCCACCATATTTTCTATGGATTAATGGTAGAGAGCATGGCTATGTGATTTCCAGCATACTGATCTTCACATGTGACCATTCTTTTGCATAGTGCTTCATATTATATTGTAGTATCTATTACCTTCTGCCTGTCGTCACTTTATAGTCTTATGGCATTTAATGCACCTTGCTGTGCAGCCTCACCTGCAGTTGTGTAGACCCACTGTCTACCACTGTCTGTCTCTTCCTGCTCTTGGTATTGAAAATCAACTTGCTGCCTTTTATCAGATTGATTAATTGAGACATTGTACTGTCTCTGCATGGCAGAGCCTCAGATAGGTCATAAAAAGTTCATGAAATGTGTTTAACATCAGCCTAAGGTTTTTTACTGACGGCAATTGAACTCAACTTTGCTGTTACTTTTGCTTGCATTTATAGCTGCAAACTAATTGTACAATGCAGCATACATCATCCAAACAGCAGATGAGATTCATTCGTTTGCTGTCAAACATACACCTACATCATTAAAAATCTATTAAGTTCTTGGATTATTGATTATATGAACAATACAGACAAACCTGTCAATGAAAGCTGAAAAATAGTTGATCTAATTCTTGACTGCATCTGGTACAGACAACTCCATTGTATGGTTAGACAATGCCACAATAAGTAAAAAGAACTTACTTTTTAGTTATGACTACACTCTTTTATTTCCCTACCATTATTAAGGATCCATCTTGGCACAATCCTGCCAGACATTCCTTAATAAAAACATAATTTAGACCACATTTATGTACAAAATTCAGCAGGTGACCAGTGATACAATCTGTGGTTGTATCCTCTACATCTGGTAAATACGATAAACAAGACAAGGTGCTTTCCTCCACAGTAACAGTAAGCTCTGGTCACGTCAATCCGATACTTGCCAACAATGCTTGCCATAACTCTTTTCATATAAAACGCACAATGCCTATACATTATGACATTTGACTACAAAACAGAGCCAACATATATACATAACATTAATCATCTGTATCTTGTTAGACACATGCCAGAATTGGTGTCAAACTCCATTGTTCAGAATACAGCATGGCAAACTAACATGGACATGACACAGACCAACTCACAGCTGCCCTGATCACTAACTCACATCTGCAACCAATTCTCCTGCACGCTCCGGCCTTGTATTTAAGTAATTCATTCATTACTGGTCAAAGCATAGTGCACAAACAGTTTCCCCTAACTTTTGTTGCTTAGCACTCCATCCTCCCAATATCCCTGGTAATTGATTGTGTTGTCTGTTTTTCAGATTTATATCTGGTTCTGTACGACGTTCTCTGATTAACAGTCCCCAGATAGTCCTCACTTTGCCAGTTCCGTTATTTCCCGTGTTTGTTTTGTGTCTTGAGTCTTACGTTATTAAAAGCTGCTGTCTGTATTTGGGTTCACTTGGATCCTTTTTCAGTTCTGGATGATCAGTCCTGGATGATCAGAGTAAGGCTGTTCTGAGGACATTATGTATTAGAAAGTCCTGATTCTAAAGATTTCTCATCTTTTCATTTCAGACTGTCTTTTGCGAGATCTTGACTAGGTAAAAACAATGTGAGTTTTTTACTTTCTTTTTTATAGATGTCATTTTATTTCTAACGGATGTCACTATTTGGACCTACCCCTTCAGCTATGCCCTTCACTAGGGAATAAACTCAGTGCCTTCAGTGACCCTGCTTCCCTGCATGATTTGCATCCTTATTTAATTATTATTTTAAACTTAAGTCTTGGTGAAATATTCTAATTAAAAATTCTTAGTCAGGTATGTTCTAATTTTTTGCTCCTCCATTACTCCTACTAAACTTTTTTAATGCATTTAAATAAGGAAAATTGACACAAGAAAAAGGAAAGCTAAATATTAAGTGAAAGCACTGACGATGTGACATTTACTCACTCATTTTCTATTAGCTTTAGCCTGTACTTGGTCACAAGATGCCTGGAGCCTATCCCAGGAGCCGTTTGGGCACAAGGCAGGCACGCACGCACTAATACATACACTATAGGTAATTAGGGAATGGCAATTATTTTACTCTGCATGTCATTGGACTGTGGGGCGAAATCAGAGTACGCATTAGAATCCATGCAACATGCAAACTACATGCACCCGAGAAGGGAATCAAATTCTTGATGACACGATGATACCAGATTGAAATTGCACCAAGGGACAATAAACTTTAGTTTAGAAATTAAATCATGATTGAATTAATTTGTCCTAGATAAGCTAAATCAGTTATATCAGTTATATACAGTATATCAGTGTGTCTAACATAACTTTTAAAGAGGACTGTAATATATGTGCTTGATTGCATTAGAGTTTAACCCAAACTAGATAATATCAGATCAGTTTATATTCTCATATTAAATGTGTCAGTATCTGAGCTATTTTTTCCATAACTTGCAATCCACCTATTACTCTGTGAATTCCAGAGGTGGAAAGTAATGAATTACATTTCCTCGCGTTACTGTAATTGAGTAGATTTTTTGTGTACTTCTACTTTTTAAAGTAGTTTTTAAAATCTGTAATTTTACTTTTACTTAAGTATGTTTTGTTTAAAGTATTGTACTTCACTACATTTGAAATCTTATTCGCTACTGAGTAAAAAATAAATTAATAAAAAATAATACAAATAATAAAACGTGGAAGGAAAAAAATTGCACCCCGGAAACCACTGCACTGATTAATTGATGGAGAATAAACACACTAAATTCACAAGAATGATGGAGAAGGACAAAACAGATGCCAGTGATGCAGACACAGCTGAAAGTGAAATGCCAACAAATTCTTATGAAGCAAACCCCTGGTCATATTTAAGCAACCACTTTGATTTCAAGCACAACAAATGGAACAGATTTATTATGCACGGGTGTTTCATCCCCCATCCCACTCCTGCTGTTAAAAAAAAAAAGGAACTCAGTAACTTTTACTCTAAATAAATTTTTAATGAGCTACTTTTTACTTTTACTTGAGTAGATTTTTATAAGGGTAACATTCTTTGTACTTCAGTAAAAATTCACTGAAGTAACAGTACTTTTACTTGAGTACAAAATTTTTTTACTCTTTCCACCTCTGGTGATGTCTAACTGATGGACGAGTGGTTGAAGTTTCTGATCTGCCCAGATTTTTTTTTTCACCACATCATTTATGTCAGCTCTAATGCAATGGTTTAGTCATAGTTTGAATAACTATGAAAGATAAAAGTGTTAAAAGACCAGCACTGACCCACTTCAACTGTTATTTATCAATAGTAATCAATAGTTATGTGCAGAAATAAATGTTAGGGTTATATTGGGTTAGGGTTATATATATCTAATCCAAATAAAATATACTCCACCCAAATACAACTCACATGGAACACCTACAAATGATCGAGTACAATATAAATAATTAACTACAATGCAGATAATCAAGAGATCCTGAACATCAAAAACTGGTCCACAATTCTAGAACTGATCCAGTACAGCTACAACTCATGTGGTATACCTCAACTATTCCAGTGCATCTAACAATTAATCACAATTAAAAAATTGAATTACTAGTAAAACTACAATGTGTCCTCCAAACTTAAACAGATATAACTACAACTGATCCAGTACAAATGCAAATGATCCAACTGATCCAGTAAAAATACAAAAGATACAAAATACCTCAGTACATTATTAATTCATCCAGCAAACTACAACTGGTCCAGCACATGACAACTAGTTCAACTACAAGTGATCTAATACAACCACCACAACAACTACTTCAGATTCAGTGCAAGTAGGTTGAACTGAAACAACTACAACAAATGAGCAACTACAAGGAAGTTATAAGACAGCAGATCAAGCACAGCACTCTGTAACTCTATAACTGCAAAATTATACTAAAAATGATTTACTACAAATACAACTGATGTAAACAATTTATGTGATCTATTACAAATGATCCACTCCAATTAAGGAATCTTGATATATTGAGCATCTGATCCAGTAAAATCGCACTAATCCAAAGGTTGACCGACTGATCAGTACAACTACAGCTGATGGAGTACAATCACAATTAATGAAGTCTGACACAATGACACAGCATTTTCTTATTAGATGCAAAAGTTGATACATTTTTAATTCTGGTTTCAACTAGAGAGCAATAAGTGTTTATTATAATAGTATTGATATACGAAGATGAATAATTATTGCTCTTCAGATACTGGTGTAGTTTGTGGTGGATCACTGCTGATGAATGATGTATATTATATTAATAATATTATCATATTAGTCTCATTTTATATATATATATATATATATATATATATATATATATATATATATATATATATATACACACACACACAGTGGGGGAAAAAATATTTGATCCCCTGCAGATTTTCTAAGTTTGCCCACTTACAAAGAAATGAAGGGTTTAAAATTTTTATCATAGGTTTATGGTACAGGATAGAGACCAAATATCAATCAAAAATCCAGAAAAAGCACATAATACAAATGTTATAAATTGATTTGCATTTCAGTGAGGGAAATAAGTATTTGATCCTCAAGTGAAACATGACTTAGTACATGCTGGAGAAACACTTGTTTGCAAGCACAGAGGTAAGACTTTTCTTGTAGTTGGTTACCAGGTTTGCACACATCTCAGGACGCAGTTTGATCCACTATTCTTTACAGATTTTCTCTTACTTTTTCATATTTTTTGCCTGCCACTTGCCAACTCAAAGTTTCGTCTTTCTCCCTAAATTTTCCATAGGATTATGGTCGACTGGCTAGGCCACTCTATGACCTTAATGTGATTCTTCTTGAGCCACTCCTGTGTTGCCTTGGCAGTATGTTTTGGGTCATTGTCATGCTGGAAGGCCCATCCATGACCCATCTTCAGGAGGTTCTCGTCCAAAGTTACAATACATTAACGTTAAAATAAATTAACCCCTCAATGCAGCAAAGTCAGTCTGTACATTTAGCATGAAACCAGCCCTAAAGCATGTGCTTGATTGTAGGGATGGTGTTTTGGGGACATAGTCAGCATTTTTTCCCTTCAAAAACAGAGTGTCAAGTTGATGCCAAAGAGCTCAATTTTGGTCTCACTTCTGTTCATTGGCAAACTTTAGATGGACCTGTACATGTGCATTCTTGAGTAGGGAGACCTTGTTGCACTGATTTGAATCCTTGGCGGCATATCATGTTACCAATGTTTTGTTTGGTGACTGTGGTCCCAACTGCCTTGAGATCATTCACAAGCTCCTCCCTTGTAGTCCTGCACTGATTTCTAATTTTTCTCATGATTATTCTTACTCTATTAGGTGAAATCTTACATGGAGCTCCAGACTGAGGGCGATTGATAGTTAATTTGTATTTCTTCCATTTGCAAATAATCACTCCAACAGCTGTCTCCTTTTCACCAAGCTTCTAGCTCATGGTCTTGTAGCCCATTCCAGCCTTGGGCAGATCTACAGTCTTGTCCCTGACTTCCTTTGACACCTGTTTGGTCTTGCTGATAGTGATAAGATTTGAATGGAAGATAGAGATTCTGTGGTCAGGTGGCTTTTATACACATTACGCGTTGTTGTTAGGAGCTCCTTCTTAAATTAATGTGTACCATATGAGCACATAACCAGTCTGTGGGAGCCAATTATTGTTGGTTGCTTGGGGATCAAATACTTATTTCCCTCACTGAAATGCAAATCGATTTATAACATTTGTATCATGTGCTTTTTCTGGATTTTTGCTTGATATTCTGTCTCTATCCTGTACCATTACCCTATGATAAAAATTATAAACCCTTCATTTCTTTGTAAGCGGGCAAACTTAGAAAATCTGCAGGGTATAAAAATATATAAAAAATAAAAATATTTATACAATTTTTCCCTTACCTGAAATGTGTATAAATTTTTTTAGCTGACTCTGTATACATAAAACCATTACATTAAAACCATTAACATTAAAACAACCCAGGTTTTGGGTTTCCCTTGTGGCACGTTCTTGCCCATAGGCCTGTAGCCAACCTTCCTGGATGTGGACTCAAGGTAAAATTTATGAAGGATAATATGGGTGGTATCCAAAAGAGCAAGGAAAACTCCAAAAGAAATTCAAGGCGAACAGCAAGGTCACGTTACATCTGTGTCTGATAGCATCATACGTCGCTGGCTGTTTGACCAAAAGTGGACCTAATGGAAGATGCTCCAGGAGGCTTTCACTGTTAAAAGCAAATCATAAAAAGCCAGACTGTATATTAACAAAGGCAGTGTAATGGTTACAACTATTAACATCTCGCACCTCCAGGGTCAAAGGTTCGATTCCCGCCTCGGTCTGTGTGTGGAGTTTTTCTCCCCATGCTTGGTGGCCTTTCTCCAGGTGTTTTAGTATCCTCCCACATTCCAAAGACATGCAGATTAGGCTAATTGGCATTCCCAAATTGGCAATAGTGTGTGAATGAGTGTGTAAGTGTGGTGTGTGTGCATGTGTGCCCTGTGATGGATTGGTTCCCTGTTCAGAGTGAAAACTGCCTTATGCCTGAAGTTTCCTGGGATAGGCTCTGGGGCTTTCTGCAACCCTATATAGGATAAGCAGTATAAAATATGAAATAATAAAGATGCATATTGACAAGCTATAATGTTTTTGGAAAATTGTTCTCCAGACAGATGAGACAAATTTCAAGCTTTTTGGCAAATCAACTGTTTGTTCACAGAGGCAAAAAAGAACCGTTCGAAGAAAAGAACACTGTTCTGGAGCTGCTTTGCTGCGTCTGGCACAGGGTGTCTTGAATCTGTGCAGGGTACAATGAAATGTCCAGAATATTAAGGCATTCTGAAGTAAAACATACTGCCAATGCCCAGAAAGCTCATTCTCAAGAACATGTCATGGAAACTGGATAGTGACCCAAAACATATAGCTAAAACATTCAAGAATGGCTAAGAATAAAACATTGGACTATTCTGAAGTGGATTTCTATGAGCCCTGATCTAAATCAACTGTGGAAAAAGCTGAATCATGCAATCTGGAGAAAACATCCTGGGACAGCTGGACAGTTTGTTCATGATTAGTGGGCCAAACTACCTGTTGACAGGTGCAGAAGCCTCGGCTACAGAGATTGCTTGATTGCAGTGAGTGCCTCAAAAGGCTGTGCAACAAAATATTTGGTTACGCATCCCATCATTTTTGTCCAAGTCCAGTTTTATTAATATTCTTTTTTTAATTATTATGTTGAATCACAATTCAACAGCAATGTCTGATTAGTCGATTTTCATAAAATTACTATTCACTATTACTTTTGTCACTTTCAAGTAATGTCCACAACCACAGTATGTATGTAATCATATCAGGGCTTCTCTGGCCCCTTGGGGTGTGGCTCTGCAGGGCCTCTGAGGGTGTGTTTGCAGCGGATCCTTTGGGTGCTATGGGATATGAGGTGGGGCCTCTGTGGATCAGATTTGTTTGTCTGGTGCGTCCAATGGGTGCTCGATCAGTTTATGATCTTGGTGGGTTTCCCCAGGGCACTCAGTTTTTTTCCTAAAAGTAACAAAGACATGCAGATTAGGGTAATTGGCGTTTACAAATTGCCTATAATGTGTAAATGACAATCAGGTGTCAAGCTGGCAACTCGATCCCTTGAGTAAGTGCCACAGAAAAGATGGATATATCTCCTGATGTGCTGAATGGCATGTGGATCGACCAAATTATTAAATTACCAAATAAGACTGAGACATTACACTACAACAGACACAAAATATTTAATGGTCCAGTGTACTGCACAGCTGATCCACAACAGTACAACCACAACTGATGATGCATTTCACCTAAAGTGGTCCATTATAACTACAAGTCATCATAAGTGAAAACTTTAAATATTACATCTTTATAAATTGTCTTTACATGTGAGATGCAGATGTGATAAATTAATGTTACATATCTCTATATTGGGAGCACTAAGTAACTCTCTCTCTCTCTCTCTCCCTCTCTCTCTCTCTCTCTCTCTCTCAGTGTCCATCCTGAAAGCCCTTTGTTTGCCCTCTTAGCCAATCGAGGCGGATTACGACACAAGCTGAGGTTCTATAAAGGCGCCTCCACGCTCAGCAGCATCCTTCAAACAGGCAGTTTAAACCTACAATATACCGGAGCGGAAAAAACATCCTTCCTTCTATCTTTTTTTTTAATCATTGTATGGGGAGCAAATCAGATCTGTCTTTCTTGGGATGCATTAAGGCTGTTTTTGTATCTTTTGTTGTTGTTGTTATGGAACTGAAACTCCGGCAGATGGACATTTGATTTTAACCAGCTGGAGGATTTTTGCACTTTGCAGTTGACAAACTTTGCACCACGTCGGAAAAGACAGAGAGAAGGATAAGGCACGCTTGGTATGGCGCGCGCTAACTTTTGGCTGTTCTTAACGGTGCTCGTGGCGCTCGAGCTGTGCGGCAGCGACGAGCCGGAGTTGCTCTCGCGCGCGCCGGCGCCCTCCGAAGTGCCCGTGATGGCCGTGATGCCCTCGGCCGTTTCCCTGCTCGAGCTGATGCACGAGGAGGAAGTGCCGGCGGAGGAGGAGGAGGAGGTGGAGGAGGAGGAGGCAGCCGGCGCGCGCCAGTGCTCGGCGTGCGCGTGGCGGGAGCAGAGCCGCGCGCTGCGCCTCGAGACCATCAAGTCGCAGATCCTGAGCAAGCTGCGGCTCAAGCACGCGCCCAACATCAGCCGCGCCGTGGCCGAGCAGCTGCTTCCGCGCGCGCCGCCGCTGCAGCGCCTCCTGGACCAGCACGACTTCCAGGGAGACGCGGCGGGAATAGGAGCGGCACGAGAGCTGGACGAGTTCACCGAGGCGGATGAGTATCACGCCACCACCGAGTCGGTGATCGCGATGGCCTCAGAGCGTGAGTGCCACCAAAGAGTGTACTTATGTGAATTGCGAAAACTTATTCAGAAAGTTCCAGCGCATGCACACAAACCTCCAGAGGTGCCGTGACTAACACGTGAACACGCTAAAGTGATAAATAAATCAACACTTAATGGCTTAATAGTACAGTAGGTGCCAAGTCAATGTTATATAGGCGGAATTCAGCACTGTGTTAAAGGTTGGGCAGATGACCTAATATGGATAGCGATATATGACGTCACAACCTTTTTTTCTGAGAGTAGCGTCTATAATACTACTAGTATTAGTTTAATACTACTTTAAACTAGAAACAAAATCCATTTGTATAGTAAGCTCCAAATATTAGAGCAGAGTTAGCATTAAAAACTTCCCTTCTTATTTTCATATGAAGAAAATCCAGCCACATCTTGATTTGTTCATGTTCCTTTTACTTTTACTCATGTTCCATGATAATCTTTTTGGGTTTTCAATTCCCACATATTAGAGAGACAGGTATTTTATTTAAAGACCTCAGCAAAACTAGATGTTGGAAGCTATGCTACTTCTAATTCACACAACTTGTATGTTCAGTAGTTATGAAGTTTTCAAGTGTGTGGTTAGGTGTAGAGTTGGTGCTCTGACTTTTCATTCTGACTGAAAATCTCACAAGTAATCATTAACTTAAATCATTCAGAACGTTCCAATGCTCCTGACTTTTCCTTATGTATCCATTCTCAACTTAAATAGACCTTTAATCGGGTGAATAGAATTGAGAAAAAACAAAATGATAAAATATTGGACTGTTTAATCAAATCTGGCCAATGAGAGAGTCTTATAAGTTTCTTTATAAGTACTCTATTGAGATACATAATATATAATACTAATACTAATACTACTAATAATATACAATGCTCATACAATACAATGTACAAATCTTTCTTTTGGCCATTCATGTTAGTGGATGTTAGCATTTCATAGCATTACTATGTTTGCCTGCATTATGCATGTGGATTTAATCAGGTCAATCCAGTTAGACCTTGGTTTCAGGAAAGGGTTGTAAATATTAAAGCAGTTAAAAGGCTCATTCTTAGGGATCACGCTGAGAACATTTTGAATACTATATTCAGCTAAGACTTCATCATTATTTATAACAACAGTATCTATGAGTGTTGAGAAGAAAAAGGTAATCTGTCATGACTTAGGAGCACTTTGTCTTTTTTTAACGTTGCCTCTAGGCGAGAATTGCACGTTCCTCATTTAAGAGAATTAAAAGCCATTAGAAAGTAGGTAATGTGTTGAATCTGAATTAATAAATATAGAAAAACCTTATAATGAGATTATGATTAGAGATGCTTTTATATGACTGAGTTTTCGTTCTTATCCATTACTTGCACAGAGAGGTCAGTTTACCACTGAACTCTCTCAGCTGTTTTTTTTTTAAACGCATACTTATGAGTGAACATATGGCAGGCCTAGGGCTCTGCGTGATGTCCTTGGCCATATCGTTGGCTATCAAAAATTCACCACAAACTGCAATAGCATGCTCGGTTGCTGTATACTTTAAAATTTATGTTTGCAATCACAGCTTGTGCATCTTTTTTTTTTTGTGGGGGTGTGTGATAAATCAATAATGATAATGTAATTTAAAACATGACAGGCAGATGCACACAAAGTAAACCCAATCTGCCTGCAACCCCAGCCACTGGTCAAATCTGATATCAAAAGAATGTTCTGTTTTAAATTATTTTCTTGTGCATTTTTGTTTGTTTTGTAATAGCTTAATTGATGCCAGATAAATAACAAACATTAAACTCATAGAGCTCTAACAAACAGACCACTAAACTGATACCTTACAGTTTGCAAGTTCTCTCATTTATGGTTTGAGACTGTTCTTGATTTACATTCATATGTTTGGCAATTCTTTTTGTTGCTCCCCAACTATCTCATTGTCCATTTCAAACTTAAAAAAAGTTTGAACCTTTTTAGCAATGATAGGATTTAAACTCTCAACCTTGCACTACTTAAAACAGATGCAACATAACTAATCATATACAATCCACTACATCATATCTAGCTCAAGGATATACTTTTCCAACCATTGTGATAAAACATGTTGCAACTGAGTGGCAATCTGGCAACCCAGGCAGTGAGAAAAAGTGTGTCCAGAAAGATGCTATTGTTCGTCCCTCAGCAGCGCACTCGCCTTTTAAATGCGAACTTTATAGGCGCAGCTTGGAGAGAAGGGGGTGTGGACACACACACACACACACACACACATACACACACACACACAAAGCCCTGAGGGAACAGAATCAGGGTCGAGGGGGAGTGTGTGACCTTTCCGCCAAGAAACGCCGGGGGTTCAACAACATTTACACACGTAATGTATTCTGCACAAGGCGGACGAAAAAGCCGAGCAAATAATCCCGTTTTTTTTCCTTTCTTTCTTTCTTTCATTCTTTTTTGGGGAGGACGAGATGTGAACAAAGCTGGGGTTTGTGTGTCCCCCCTCACTAAACTCTCGCTTGATTGCCACTCAGTTCACGTCTCAGAATAATGAACAGCAGTTTAAACGCAGCTTGTGATTTCACATAAACTATATATATATATATATATATATATATATATATATATATATATATATATATATTAACAGCTGCAAAGTAATGACTTCAATTTCTCAAATTAAGTTTATCGGCTTCATATCCACAAAGTCACTTTCACAGTCTGAAAACCCTGTAGGTGTTAATTCAACACTGGGGAATTTTGCTGTGTGCCTACTAATGATGCACATGTTAAAGAAAAAAAATGAGCACATATGGTATCGGTAATGCGTTACCACCTTGTAAACTTGATGTTTCCTACACAAAGTAGTGCACATGCCAGAAAGAAAGTGTACTGCATATAAAGCTATATATAACACCATGAGCATAAGTTGGATATTGCATGTACAGAATGCCTACATTGACAACATTTTTATAGAAGAAAATACGATGCATATCTTATTTAAAGAAATTTTAGATAGGTTTGCTTAGATTCAAGAATATTTCACTTGGTAAGATGCTATTTTTTTTGCAGTGTATATTTCATGTATACACTTTTCAGGAAAAATTATTATCCTAGATGGGCAAAGAACCATACATGGCAACTTCATTGATCTTGATTTGCAGCATTAAACTGACTACGATAAAGTAAACACAAAAGTCTTGCAATTTGGGAGGCAAATATTTCCAAAAGCTTAAGGTTTGAAACTCCCAAATATAAATAATGCGGAAAAGGAACTGAAAGATAAAATAATAAAAACAAAGATGTTGGTGCTAGGCACTACTGACAGTACAGTGGATTAAAGTTGTATTAGGTTGCTTAGTTTGCATTCACATTGAGATACAAGATGCAAAGTTAATTCAGAGCTCTGATACGTTCATTATTTGGGATGCAGTGTTGTTGTGTGGCAGAATCTATTTATGCTCAGTGTGTGGTCAGATTTTACAACAAAATCAATGTTCTGTCAGCATGCCTTGACAAGATCTACATAAAAGTTTTAACTAGCACCACTGAAATTTAGTGTTTTTGTGACTTTTACTAATTATCCTTCTTTTGCAATGGTTAGTAGTGGGTGTGCATATGTCTCAAATATAGTCCTTAAACTAGAATAAAAAGTAAAAAAAAAAAAAATAGAATAAAAGTTCTATTATTATAATTTATTGTTGCATTATATATTACTTAATGGTTTTTGATTTGGGCCCTGACTTCTACCTTCTAATGCATTACTGCATTAAATAAGTGCATGTTATGGTTGTCTGATTGAAACACATATATAGCCCAAACGTTGTGGTCAGCTGATCATCACACCTGTGTCTAATTACGTCCAACGAGAACTAATAACCTCCACTCTTTTGAGAAGGCTTTCCATATATTTTGAATCGTGGCTGGGAGGATTAGTGATTATTCAGTCACAGGAGCTTTAGTGAGGTCAGGCACTGATACAGGTTGAAGAGGTCTGCGGTACAGTCAGTTTTCCTGTTCATACCAAAGGTGTTCATGAGGGTTGAGGTCAAGGCTCTGCGCAGGTCTTAGCAAACCATGTCTTCATGGAGTTCATTGTCATGATACAACAGGTTTGGCTCGTTTAGTTCAAGTTAAGTGAAAATGAAATGTTACAGCATGCAAAGATATTTTATATAATTGTATATGGAAAATATACCTATTCAATCAGTGTTTGATTTGATTTATCTTATACTACAGTAATTACAACTTTTTATTTACAAAAAAAAGACGTACTGTTTATTCGTCAAAAGCCATCTTGAGTATTTGGTAACATCCATGCACATTTAGCTTCCAGGTGGAATCAGCATGGGACAATCTAATACGATATTATGATACCTAAGTGTTGATTTGATTTCAATTGCAATTCTGTATCATATCATTATCTTTTATAATTGTATAATATTATTATTATATTCCTCCAAAATATTATGTTTGTTTATATATAACAAACGTGGCAAATAATTTACTCTTACCATACAGGTTGATGTGTGGCCTGCCAATGTGTGAATTATTTATAGCGCACCACCTGTAGGATTATAGAGGAAATGCATTGGATTGCAGGATTGTATCACATCAAATGCAAAAAACATATATATATAGTATGAAGTAAGCAAACCTAAAGAAATTCAGCTTCCTACCAAGATGCTGCGAAATTCAAAGTCTTAAAGACTTTCACATGGCAGAAAATATCTGACTTTTACAAAAGGCTTACACTGGAGACTCCTTCCATAAAAGATGATAAATATCATGAAAAATATCAACATTTATTGATTATTCTTTGTTAAAAAACTACAATCAGCATAAACTTCATTTATTAATATTGTATTTAAATTAGCCGTTTATGTGGTGCATGTAAGGAGAGAAAAGTAATCTAGCCAATCTGGCCAATGTAACCATCAGCTCTGTGATTTAAGGCAAAATTAAAGCAACATTTGTTGTAGCGTTTAGCCTATAACTGGGAGCCAAGGGAGTAATATTGCCCATGTGTGGGAGGGAAGGCATTACTCTCTCTCTCTCTCTCTCTCTCCCCTGTCAATCACAGCAACACTAGTCAACCATCTGTGTGCTTCTGTATGCAGATAAGCACCCATAGCGCTTTGCTTAAACTGTGTTATGCTGTCCTGTGATGCAGTATTAACAGCAGTTCAGAAAAGATTCAGGCTTAATGTGTCAAGGAGAAAGCACATATGAGCCTTCATTTCCCCAGCTGGTAGCTATCATATGATATAGGGGATTTGTTTGGTGGGTGAAAGTCAAATCGGAAAGAAATTGGGGACTAGTTTATTAAGAAAACTGAAAACACACACTACTCTAGGAGAGGAAATAAATGTGCATAGTGCTATTTGTTATCATTTGAACATATGCATTGCTTTTCTGTATGAATTGCTCAGTTAAGCATTTCATCAATGTGCTTGTGGTAAATATAAACCCAGTGAACTCTCTATAAATAAATCCATCACACCAACGGGAAGGGAATCTGCACGGAGTGGGCAGAGTAGTGTTTAAAGCTCTCTCTGTTTTGAGAGGTTTGCAACTTCAGCAGTTACGAGAGTTGGCACATTTGATGCTGACATTTACTCACAGGATTATGCAATTAACTTCGGCTCATTCTATCGCGTTTAAACCTTTCTCTCCTGTTCACACTACCGTTTCCATCCTGTATCGTTTCTGCCACCTGCCTTCTCTTTCATATCGTCACTCGACATGTCCTGATCTCTCTCTCTCTCTCTCTCTCTCTCTCTCCCATGCTCTTTCATTCTTTAATCTCTTCTCCATTCCTTCATCTCTTCTCCTCTCCCAGCTCTCCCTCCTCTCCCTCTCGCTCTGTCATTCCCCCCTTTATTTCCGCGTGCTGCACAAAGGAGCGCAACGTTCTCGCCTCTGGCGTCATGAGCGCATCCCAAAGGAGGACCGAAACGCCTCTCTCTTTTGCAGATAAAGCAAGAGAGAGAGAGAGAGAGAGAGAACTTCAAATTCTGATCCATCCTCGCTAGAGATTTTCTTCTCGGTGGCATTAACACTCCAAAACAGATTGAGTTATTTATAGGTTTATGTTCCCCAGTCATGTAACACATATACACGCACACATGTATACAAATTAGGCACTTATTTACTGCACACACACACAAATATATTGGCCATAGAAGAAGATATATATCATTTTTTTTTGGTTAGTGTAAATTCATGTGCTTTATTTTATGTTTTTTTGCATATGAGAGTAAAGCTTTAATATTGGCTTCTTTCACATATAATTTCTTATTCAGACTGTCATGTATTAGAAAAGATGATTTACTGATTATACATAGATTTTACGATACTGTCACAATACACAGTAGGTTCACATGAATAATGATTTGTTAGCCAACGAAATGGCAATTTTCAACAGCTTGAGTACTGAACTTGCCAGTGAAAGGGTCTTGTTTTAAGTGTACTTTTTTTCTTTTAACACACACTCTGCGTATTATGCATATAATACATATAAATATATAAGTTTCATTAGTGTTCAAAGTGTGTAATATAACATTTTCAGCTGCATGGTTACTCATATAATTAGCTAGGTACTTATCCCAAAATAGAAGCCTTTAATGCATGTAATATAATTTAATTCATATTTCTGCAAAAGAAAAAAAATTCTGTAAGGATTTATGTTTTGCCTTTTTGCACTTTAATCAAATGCTTTTGATGCTTTAATCAAAAGATGATTATAGAGATTTTGATTTAAAAAGGTTGTAAAGTACTAATAGAGCTGGTTTCCTGACAGTACCTAGAATCATCTCAGAATAGCGGCGGTTCATTGTGATAACATTATTGCAGCATCATTTAATGTCTTTCTTCTTGCATTTTTTAGAAAGGTGCGAACCTTTCTTTACTTTTAAACACTCTGGACTCTTGTTCTGTAACACAAAACAGGTCATATGTGTCAAAATCAAGTTGACCTACACTATATAGCCCTTGAGTCTGATTGATTAGGGCTGTGCGATGCCCAAGTGCATTAAGTACAGCTAATACTACATAGAGCGATACGACAAAAGAGGTTAGCATGCACCTGCTTTACGCCACTTGTGCATCTCAGGCGTAGATCTCAAACCCATCACTGGGTGTCATTTCAGTTCCTGTGGGTGTGTGTGTGTGTGAGAGAGAGAGAGAGAGAGGAAGAGAGAAAGAAAGAGAGAGGGAGAGAGAGAGAGAGCGTTTTTATGCTGCATGCATGTGGTTCAGTGTATGTGTGAGGCCAGGGTTGCTGACCCCTTGGAGCCCTCATTTGTCACCTGTCTACATATTTAAACCAGGCCTTCCTCTCTCATCAGTGTCCCTCTCTAACAACCGCCAGCTTTTTCGAGAGTGTTTGTTGGTAATTTGTCGACCCTCCTTCTCCTCCGTGGAGTGTTAAAAAAATCAGTTCCTCTTATTTCAACTTAGATGTATAAATCCCTGGCCTTTCAGGGTTTTGTATTATAATTTTTTGCTTTATGTGTATTTAAAATGAATGTTAAAAATCATATGACAACTGCAACAGGAAAGGATTTAATGGTATCTAGCTTTTGTGGAGTTTTCAAAGGTGACAGCAAAAAAACATATACAACAGTTGTTAGATACTGAAGAAAATATCAGATTCTATGTGCAGATTTCTAATTACCATGAACCTTTGTAAAAATATTGATTCTACCTCTGTTCTATATGCAAAACGAAACAAAACAAAGAAATTCAAATGCAGATTATTCTAACATATTTTTTAGCTCAAACAATTCAGCCACCATTGTCCAAATGGTGAAATTGGGACAAAGATACACATGCACACATGCACACGCGCACACACACACACACAGAGAAAGAAGAACTAATACATTCACTGAGTCAGTGGAGAAAAAGCCCCCTATTGACAAGAGGGGTCACAGAGTTCACAGCAATGTGATATATCGGACGAGGAGCCAATTAACCTCTTCAGGTCTTTTTCTTTGGCCACGAAAAGAGAGCTGGTAGTAGATTAAACAACACGACAACCCCCCTCCATGAAAGAACGAACACTTAAGACGTCAAACACACACACATACTCACACACATACTCGTTTCCAACATCCACCCACCAACCACTCCCACCTTAAAAAACAAGAGCCACAAGTCTTTTATAGTGTTGACCCTATAAAAGGGTCATTTCCTGAAGGTGCAGGAACCATAAATGTTAAGAGGTCGAGCGCAAAAAAGACAACCCGGGCGTCCGACTGTCCTTTAAGTCGGTGGTCAGAGCGTGTGAGGAGTTAGTGACTAAACCTACATACACGCCGAATAGTAACACCTGCGTCTGAGATCGTTTTCGACGATTCCCGTATATTGGAAAGAAAGGGGGGGGGGGGGGTTTCGAGCAAACGTGTGCGGAGGCTTTTGTGTCATCTGCCTGTTTTGTTTGAGCAGGAATAAAGAGTGAGGACAGTGGGGCTGTAGAGCTAGCACAACACGCTGTCAATTTTATGGCTAATAAACTTTCAAAGAGCCCAAAGTCCATTAATACCCGAGGCAAAATTTCGCCAGGCCTCTCAGGAATCTCGCCCTCTCCTCCCTCTCGCTCTTCTTCCCACGCTGGGCTCTGAAGTTTCTGCTTTTAACCCCTAACAAACGTCACTCAAAATGCACAGAGCCACACGCCTTATAATTAAACATAAGTCAGAAATACTCCTATCTCACACGCACACTGACATAGACCCCTTTATTTCTAATAGAGACAAATCTATATAAATGAACATGAGGGTAATCTGTATCCTAATAGGCGAATAGAAATAGGGAGAAAAAGCAGTTCGAGATTTGTTTAAGTCGTTTTGACCGGGTTAGGTTATTGGCCATAGAAGGAGGCATGTATTGCATATAGAACTAATATAAATATAATATACAATGCTCATTGTTACCATCCGATAACTCTTATATAATAAATGACACTATATAATATGTAAGTTATGGCAGTTGTGGTGCACATAAAGCCACCATGAGCTTACATTGAGCTATTTATTGATTTTTTTTTAATACTGTGAGGTTTTAATGGGTGTTCAATGTTCAGTTCCTTATAACTAAGTGATATGCAAAAAGCAAACTTACTGCCCACATACAGTACCAATATGCTATCATTATACAGTAGTTGCTATGGTTACATCTTTGAGAGTATTATCTCACTCTTTTGTCGCTTTAAATGAAACCATAACCATACACTGTAGCTCATATATATATATATATATATATATATATATATATATATATATATATATATATATATATATATATATATACACAGTGTATGGTTATGGTTTCATTAAAAATTTATAGAAATTTATAATTTCTTATTCAGACTTATTTCCTTCTTTTTATTACAGTATTTCAATTGCTATTGGATAATATATTTGTTTAAAAATTTTGTATTTAAAAATATTGGTTTTTAGCTATAATTTCGCCCTTTTTGCCAACGCACGGATCATATCTAACGTAGTGTAGCAGATCATCGCTCCATTATTCTAGTCAATATATTCGGATGATAAGACTGTTTACCTGATGTGTGCCTGTGAGCTGTACAATTACATGATTAAAATAGAAGAGACCATTTCAAGCAATTCGTCAGAAAATAAAACCTTTATTAATCTCAATTAGGACACCCTTGCTGGAGCAGTGGGGGATTGTAGTTACAGCTATCGGAATGTGTGAAAGGAGCAGCTCAGCTCTGTAATGCCATGTGGAGCAACAAGCGTTTCTGTCCTAAAGGGACTAAGAACATGGACGTTTTTATCGGGGGCTGCTTTTATAGGGCCGAGTTAAAGAGCCAAAACAGATGTCTGTGCTCACTAATAAAGGAAATAATTACTCAGCGCTCTCCACTAATTAAGTACTTTGTCGAAATGAGGGCGGGATGGAGGGAGGAAACCAATAATAATCGACAGGCTCGTTGCTGCCATTCATGCATTCTTTAAAAAACGATGATCGTGAGAAGAACAGCTGAATCATTCTGGCCATTAAGAGCACTGACAATCCGGAAAGGACTTCAGAATCATGTGTATGAAAAATTAATAAGAATCTTAAGTGTTCAGAGGGTAGCTTTTTACAAAGAGGATGAGCGGCTAACATACACACACACACACCCGCGCGCGCACACACACACACACACACACACGTACTTCCTTTTCCATTTAATGTTGGCCATGGAGTTCATTAGCAGTGCCGAGTCGTTCATTGCCAAAAGCACATTTGGATGAAATCCAAGGCCACTGCTGTTAAAAACAACGGAACAGCTTGAGAATATATTGAGAAAAGAGTGTGCTGCTTCTAAAGCTTTAGTAGTTATTAGGGGCAATGGAATCTCAGTGCTCAGCTTCTGTGCTACTAAGGAAAAGGTTGTGAGTTCAAACCCCAGAACTGCCAGAGAGCCAGAACCTAACAAAAATTAGGTCCTTAAGCAAGGCCTTTAACCTTCAACTGCACAGGGATGTCCTTGAATTTCTATATTAACACATGCGCACACAAAAGCATAGTAAGAATCATAGAAAAGTAGTGGATTTACAGTACAAAGTATAAAAAGTATAAAAACAAGAAGACTATGCATAAGCTCAGACTGTGAAGCTCTGTCAAAAAAAATTATGTAAAAAATAAATTGTAATTATTTTTAAATGTACATACAGGAAGACAAGAGAGCAGAAAGGTCAGGACAGCATGCGTCACCTCACACCGCGTTAGGCATTTCATATTTTCAATTTAAAAAATTAATCATTTATTATTTGATTCATCATTAGTAACCGGTTTATTGTAATCAGGGGCTCAAATTTGGATCAGCAGCCTGTCCCAGGAACAATGGGTGTGAGGCAGGGAGACACACAGTTTTTGTAGGGCATATTGCTGGGCACCGCACACTAACATCCATTAAGATGAATTCATGGAATTCATTATTTTAATGGACCTAGATTACTACTACAATATTCCCAGCACTGGTCAAAATGAGCGACTGACTGAAGATTAGAGAAAACTGATGAAATGATTTCACAGATTCTTAAAAGTTAAACTACCATTTTTGGAATAGTATAAGAATTTATATTGACTTATTAATAAAAATGTAACTAACATATATTGGAAAAAACAATTACTGAGATTTTTCATGTCAAAAAGTTGGCGCTTTAATGCATTTTAATATTAGAACATGATATGCTAATTTGTTTATATACTTTCCTGCCACATGCAGCTACTTCTTTTTATGCTTCGACCAAATCTGCACACATAATTGCGTTCCTCCTAAAAGACTTAATCATGTTTCATAAAGTTCATCACATCACTGACAATTTGAACACAATGTAATTAATACATATACACTGTATGAGAACTTCGTTTTCAGAATCTGGTGGAAACCCACTGTGTTTAATCCCATATTAAAGTGGATAAGTATGTCCACATGCATGCCTGTACTGCATTCTAAGTCTTTATTATAGCTGTATGGAAAGTTTTTGTAGTCCAAACTAAATTACAAACAAAAGTTTGCATGATAAAATGCGATGTGCGATAAAACGTTTCAATAATGCAGCTCGGCCACTGCAGCTAATTAATTATGTTAGATGCACTCTCTAGACACATTTTCTAGGGAAACTGAAGCATATCAAGGGTTACATTATATATATATATATATATATGTATATATAAATATACATTATATATATATATATATATATATATATAATTACATTATATTTAGAAAATGTGTCTAGAGAGTGCATCTAACATAATTAATTAGCTGCAGTGGCCGAGCTGCATTATTGAAACGTTTTATCGCACATATATATATATATATATATATATATATATATATATATATATATATATATATATATATATCCAGTGTGATAAACGAAGCCCAGTATGTTTATGGTAGACTTATAGGTTACAATAAATTTGTAATTTGTATAACACAACAGTTCTACCACTAATGAAATAGTATACATAATGACATAATGAAGTGAAGTGTGGAGTGTTCCTACATAGACCTAATACAAAATACATAAGCTTATACATATACATAAGTTGACCTAATGAATCAATATACAAAAGTTGACCTAATCAATGCTTAAGTTTTACCTAAATGTTTTCTTGGATTGGAGCAAAAAAAATCACGTATGCGTTATGATTTTGACAACATCAGCTAACATCAGCCATATTTTTGTGTGTTTTGAAACTCTGAACCAAAAAAGAAAAGATCACAGCCTATCTTTTTTTTTTATTTCAAAAATTTCTTTACATAAACTCAGTATAAATTAGGATGAAACTCATGAAAAACATGTCTTTGCACTCCTGCAGTGCTTCAGTGCGTCATACAATATTACTGTTTAAATGTGAGATGCAATGACAGCATTGTACGGCTTTTCAACATCGAAAGTTGTGGTGTGATGACATTGTGCTCATATCAGTCAGCTAATGTGCTTGGTCATGCAAAATTGATTGGACGTTAAAATCCAGTATGTACTAATTGTTAACTTTTTTTTTTATAATGTAGCCAAACTGTAATACTCTTTTACTATCATCATACAGCTGATTTGCCATGTCATTTGGCACATGTGGATGTAATGTGTGTGTCCATCTCCCCCTTCAGAAATAGAGAGGTCCCTCATGTTAGAGAAGGAGAATCCCCCAACCTCCTTCTCCTCTGTCCTCCTCCCCCACTTCGCCCCCCCCCTGTCCGTTACTCCTGGGACCGAGGGCCGAACAAAGACTGTGCAGGGCCTGTGTGAGTGCTGCTGGGCCCCTGTCTTATTAGAGGAGTCGTTAACGTGTCAGAATGATTAATTTCCAGAGGTGCATAGAAATCCCCTAGAGTCACATTCATTCTTTTTAGCACACACTTCCCTCAAAATACCACATTTGCATTTCCCATTAAGAAAATATAGATATATATATGCAAATAGAATCCCGCCCCCTTTTTGAGAGGGGAGGAGTGCATTATAGGCTTCTGTCTTTTTCTCCCCAACAGATGACCATTTTCTTTTTAAAGGAAAATCCTTTAGGGATTTTTTTTTTTTTTGCCATACGGCGAGATACAAATCTTCAGTTTAGGCCAAGCATGTGCATGGGACATGCTTACACCATCATAATCACAATCATCAATTTACAACAAAATATTGTGACAGACAAAAATGACAAAAATATATTTTTTTAATTAAAATTTTATATCTGTTCATATGATATAGAATGTCAAAACCTTATGACTCAATTTGTTAAATGTATAGAATTGGGACTATAGAGTCTATTAAATAAAAAGGTAATAAAATATTAATATGGCTGTAGCTACTACACTTATAGAAGACAATTATTAGTTATAGTGTGAATTACTATATATTTATGCTACATCTAAAAATACAGAGTGTAAAGAAAACTTAAAATCCAATTAAACACAGATCCACAGGCCAATAGTGATTTGGGTTTACTACATATTTCACTAATAAGCATCTCTATAACAAGTTTCAGTTGGAGCAACTGATGTTTAAGGTCCCGAAAGAATGGAATATCATAAAGTCATATTTAAAAAAAAAAAGCACAGATTTTTTTCCTAATCCCCCACCCCCACTCTGTAATCCGTTTGCCCCCATAGTCCATTTGATATTTTTCCCCTGAGAACTGAATTTGATTATTTCAAATACTCCCTCTTTGCTGTTAAATCTCAACACAGGCCTTTCACTGAAATTTCAAGTTCAGTACTTTATGAGCCTTTATAAGACTACTTAGGGAGAAAATTAGACAATTTAACCGAGCCAGACTTTGAAGATTGAAGATCTAAAATATGTAACAAAAGTGTATCGAAATAGACCAGCAACTGTGTTTGTGTTTGATGAACAGTTAGTCACACAAGCCTAATCCCGTCAATATCTAATTCATTTATTTAAAAACTGACTATTTGAATTAAGAATTAAATAAGTGGCTGATGTAAAAACAAGATATATTGTTAAAAACTTTAGAATTTGTCTTCTTTTATCCAAATATTGTTATGACTAGACCAATCCGTGTTATATAAGAGTAATATATAATAGACAAAATGGAGCCAATGCGAATAGTATATTTTGTACATTTTTCAGCTTCCGTAGCCCTTAAAATCCAAAAAATTTGTATCCATATATGTTTTAATAAATATTTTTAAAGGTTAGGATAGTGCTATTTAGAGTGACATATCCTTTTCAGCTCAACCTAGGCATTATAATATACTGAATGAATAACCAACTATAACTAACTATCCAAACATGACATGTTTTTTGGCTGTTTTTGGTTGTTTCTATGACAATAAAATAACAATATGCACATTTGGTGAGTTAAAATCTTTTGCAGTGTCATTTCTATATTACAGTAGTGATAAATTTACACTTTTTAAAAGTAATGATAACTTTAGTTCTACATGACATATCCGAAAACCCAGTTTGATACCTGAAGCCACCTCAGTAATTAACCACAATTAAGTAACTTTATGTAACATGTTTTAAATCATAAAGTTAAAAATAAGTATTGGTTTTGTTCAGGTAGGAAGAGAAGGTTCTGAAGCAGAATTAAATTCAGAGATTTTTAGAAGCCATCTGGGCAATATTCCAGGTATTGCTATTGTCGGTGATATAGTATCATGCTCCTTTCTGCCTATGAAGAAGCCCATATACAAGAAACAGATGACATGTTGGCCATTACGACACAGATTTGGAACGGGTAATTCAACCCCAAAAGGTAATTATCTCTGTTTGCTAAGAGGTAGGACTACAGCTAACACCCTAAATATTACAAAATTACTGCTATTTTTACATTCAGTCTGCGCCCGCTAATGCGCCACTTCCAATGGAAACCAAACAACAACAGGAACTAGAAACATAGACTATGGACTATAAACTACAAACTTGGACTCGGGTGCAAACATGAACAGGACCAAGTGAAATTCATGGGCTGAAGATGTAGTCTAGCATTTCAATAGTGCTGCTAAAGCATTATAAGTAGAGGGTTCTTAACCGGGCAGGGCGATAATGATGTTTTCAGCTGGGCCGAGTGGCACCAGGGTTAAAAATACAGAAAAATGGGGTGAACGTTCCGTGGGCATTAGGTGATGGCACCTAAGTCAGGCATTATGCCAGGCTGGACACAGGAGATCTCCTTCATAGGGCTTGGATGTTCTTTACATGTTGCTTTAGGAGAGGCTATCATAGCTTTTAGGTAGAGCTGTCAGTGCTAGGGTACTCACCACTTTGGGGTAACAGTAAGTTGTTTTGGGGGTTGTGCTGATCCATTTGCCTTTGGTCCAGCTGAAACAATGCTTGTTCAGGGCATCAGGGCATGTGTCATGCAGGGGCTGATCGGAGGGGTAGCATCGTGCTCCTCTGGTACTGCCTTAACATAAGCCTTGTTGCCACCTTTGATTACATAAAAAATGAACTTTTTCCTTCATTGCCAATCTGGACATATTTTTAGATACAGCTGGGGTCTAACGCTTGCTTCTGTAGTATTGGGCTGAAATTCCTCAAGCTAACCTAGCTAGCAAGTAATGGAGGCTTGCAGTCCCCAATTTAGTTCTTGTGTGCAGAGTGTAGACATGGACAAAATGCTGAATAAGTTTTGGGTCAAAAGTATTTTTAACCACTTGTAAATATATAATTCAGACTTTGTATTTACTTCGACACCTCATATACAGTTTCGTAGATGTGCTTTACCTATCTAGAAATTTTGACACTAACAATTACAATACATCCTGGCCAAATCCTGGGTCACTTGTTCTCTTATTTCAAGTAAACAGTGCAGTAACGCCAATGCTAATTGACATAATAGTGCCAAATCTCAAGAGAGGAACACTGTCATATTGTCAAAATTTACACTCGCAAATGAGCAGACCTGCAACGATGATCTTCTTGCTCAAACATGTTTGGCTTCTTGTCAACTTTCAACTCACAAGCATAGTGGCCATTGTAGTATTATGTCACCAAATAAAAGCCATGTAATTTAATTACAGACCTACAGTACCACTATCTAACTGTGGATTTAAGATTTTTTTAAACTGTGTACTTTAAAACCAAGTAAACAATGAAAAAGATACTACCATTCATTGTCATAGGGCTGACCTTGACCTTCAAACTCAATTTGACTATTACGCACGACCCCTCCCTGCACCACTGGGGATGTTAAAGGCTCCCAGTGCTGACCTTTAATCCCATTTCTTAACTGGACCAAGGTCTCTGAGTGACCTTCTGACACAGGAAGCCCTCGCGGGTTGCCAAAGCAACCGTGGATTGGGGCTTGATTGACAGCTCCCCTTATTTTATGCAAAATGGTGGAGGCACACTTTTCCCTGTAGGGAACAATGCAGGAAATGAAAACATATGGCTACGGAGGATTAGCTTGCTTTGAATCTAAAAACCATTTATACTTGTACTTTTAGTTCATGCTGTATTGCTTACAATTTTGTCAAAATTTCTTTTCACTGCAATGAAATCACCCCATGAAACACAGCATTATTTTCTAATTATTTTTCTTAAAACTATTTAGTTACTATTTTTGCTACTACTTTGAACATTTAAGGTGTGATTAAAAATCAGAGAGTTTTTATCAGTGAGAAATAAGAAAAATATTGTAAACTTCATGTTAAGGTTAATGTTCAAATCCCACAGATATTTAATCCATGCAGTTCTATTTCATTTCATATCTTAACAACAAATGTTCTCAGGGCCCCGTAGTTTATTCATGAAATTTCAGTGCTCATGTTTAGGAGAAAAATTTATTCAGGTTAAAAAAAAAACTGCAACAAATAATATAATGTAACATGCCTGTATAATTTTTATTAGCCTTTTCATGTCTAAAAGTTTTTTTCTTGTGTTTTTTGATTCCTCATATAAAACAAGCTTGTATTGGGATACTAAGTTGTGAATAAGTGTGTATGTGTGAATGTTTCCACCTTATGCTCTATTTTCCTGCGATGTTGTTTAAATTTACTCTGATCCTAATCATGATAAAACATTTATTGAAGATAAGTGAAGAGATTAATGTAGATCATAAGAAACCACAATATAAGTCATAATTATATTAAAAAAAAAAAAAACTCAGAACAGCTTGACTGTGTTTAACCTAGATTTTCTGAAAGGTGGACATATGAATACCATTCTTCAAAACAATAATTTCCTCAATTATTGCTTTGCTGATGGTAATGAGTGTGCTGTCAAAATATCAGTCCAAAATCTATCATAGGTGTTTAATTAGGTTGAGTTCTGGTGACTGTGAAGGCCGTAACATATTGTTCGCATTTTCATCCTGATTCTCATGGCAAGGTGGTCCTCCTGATAGAGACAGAAAGGTTCCATCATCTGGAATAAAGGTGATGTTTTAGAAGAACAAAATAATTTGATTAAGAGGACAAGTTGACTTAAACCATAAAGCCTCCCACAGCATAGCAGAGCCTCCACAACAATGCAATTTTTAAATTTGACTTCTCTGACTGTAATCTTTAGGAATTTAGAGATTGAGGTCTTTGATTTTTTTTTTCTGATAACGGTAAACTACTTTTACAACTGTGGTCAGAGAAAAAATAAATCTCAGAAGATGAAACATTAAATCCTGAAAGGGGATATAGCAGCAGAGGACCACATCTGGTTTAACTCTGGTTGGCCAAGAACAGGAATCCGGGGCTATAAAAGGCACACGCTCACCATAACAGAATGGAAAAATCTTGCCTTCGTAATCAAACTTAATTTTTGCTGCATTAAAAATATTTGGCAAGATCAGGTTTGGCAACAACGACATGACTGTATTAAGCATATTTGCCTTGTGCCAATGGCACAATTGCTACTGCACCACAATCGCTGATGGTTAAAGTGTCAATATTGGTTAGAATATTTTTCCTGCATACTCTGGGCCCCTTAATACCAATAAAGCATTGAATAAATTATGCTAAAGATGCTCCATTACTTTAGGGCCACCTCTTTACCATCTTATAATAAATTGGCCCATGTTACAAAGCATCTGGTTCCATGAGTATGGCAATGAGTTCATTGTAATTTAGTGGTCTTCACAGTGTCATGATCTAAACCCAGTGGATCACTTGCTGGATGTGATAGAATGGGATATTGCTGCAGCCTATTTCTAGGTACATAAGACAACATCTTGTGGAATCCTACTAAATTGGCTAATAGTTTGGAGAAAAGTTCTGAAATGTTTATTTTAAGACACTGGTAAGTGTCTTAAGACACTGGGGGTACCCTTGCATTTTCAACAAAGGGACACAGGTACATGTATGTGGTTGTCATCTGCAGGCAAAAGACCTCTTTTAAGTGAAAGTTGCCTAACTTTTGTCAATGTTTAGAAATGATAGTAGGAGACCTTTTAGAGAAGCATAAATGTTTGCACTGTGAGTCAAAGGAGCACATAATTTAAAAGCCACTGCCCAAAACTAAGAAGCATGTCATTTTAAAAGCCACTGTCCAAGGTGCTGAAAAGACTCAGACCAAATCATAAATAGCTGGTTCTATTGAAATACATTTAAACATTTTTTATTTTTTTTTTGCAGTTTGAAGCTAGTTATGAGGCTGAAGGAAATGTTGACTAAGCTCTTATTGAAAAGCCCTGTTGTTTTTCTCTTTACACAGCGGAACCAATAGTTCAGGTGGATGGAAAACCAAGCTGCTGTTTCTTCAAGTTCAGTCCCAAGTTGATGTTCACTAAAGTGCTGAAAGCCCAGCTCTGGGTTTATCTACGACCACTGCAACAAACTTCTACTGTTTACCTGCAGATCCTGCGTCTCAAACCTGTAACTGACCAGGGAAGCCGCCACATCCGCATCCGCTCCCTCAAGATCGAGCTCAACTCACGATCAGGCTACTGGCAGAGCATTGACTTTAAGCATGTCCTGCAGAACTGGTTCAAGCAGCCACACACAAATTGGGGCATTGACATAAATGCCTTTGATGAAAGTGGCAATGACCTGGCTGTGACCTCACTAAGACCTGGAGAGGAAGGGCTGGTAAGGACCCTTAGACCTGTTGTGGTATCCATCAATGCATCATTAATGTTTTTTAATGTTGTTCAAGGACATTTTACATTTGTTATTTCTAAGCTTTGTAGCAGTTGAAATAAAAGCGTAACACTAGGTAAAACAGGCATGCCCATTGTTGGTCCTCAAAAGGGCAAATCAACCCAATCTTTTGGAGAGAAATCTGTTTTAAGAGTGAGGAAAAAAAAAAAGATCAGAGACTCCTTAGCAAGACTACACAAACAACATAAAAAAAAACAGAATGAAACTCCCCTTGGACCTCTCCTTTCTCTTTATATAACAAAGAAAGCAGAGTGCAAGCTGACAGGGTTTGACCTCAGTGGCCTTGTGGTTTGTTCCCCTTCTTGCTAAACCTTTGCGTGTGTCCAGCTGCTTGGCCGCAAGATGAGATCATTGCTTTATCGAGAACAATGAAATTGTAAAGACACCAGGTTCCCAATCTCTTGAGAATCACTAGGTGCGGACAGGTCAAAGTTAGCACAAAAACAAAAAGCCAAAGGTCACATATAGCCTGCAGTTTTCAGTTTATCAAGGTCTGACAACTACTGACACATCAGATTTTACAGAAACCAACCGACACAACAAGTCAGCAATGGATAAAGTAGAGCGTGGGATTAATGTGTGTCATTTCATATAAACTAACATCTAGCCACCCATTTGGGGCTTTTTATGGTCCACCCACATACATTTTTACCTGGTTCTTGATTTAAATCATAAGGACTGTTAATTACATACAGAATCATAAATTTTTAATCCCTTTTACTTGTATCTGTGATCAATTTATTAAGGTAAAAATTAAAGTTAAATCTTAGTGGCTATCATAGTTAGATCCATATCATAAAGTATATCAGGGGCTATAATGAAGAGAAACATGAGTTTTGCAAGATATTTCTTTAGGGTTTCTTAAATGAACTCTGAAATTTCAACTAATTTCTGTCTCTCACCCTTTCACGCCTCTCTTCCTTTATTTTTCCCTCTCACCTCCCACCCCCTGATTTCTAGCAGCCGTTCCTGGAGGTGAAGGTTCTTGAGACGACCAAGCGTACGCGTCGAAATCTTGGCCTGGACTGCGACGAGCACTCGACTGAATCCCGCTGCTGCCGCTACCCACTCACAGTGGACTTTGAGGCATTTGGATGGGATTGGATCATTGCTCCTAAGCGCTACAAGGCCAACTACTGTTCAGGCCAGTGTGAGTACATGTTCATGCAGAAGTACCCACACACCCATTTGGTGCAGCACGCTAACCCTCGAGGCTCGGCCGGCCCTTGCTGTACGCCCACCAAAATGTCACCCATAAATATGCTCTATTTTAATGACAAGCAGCAGATCATCCATGGAAAGATTCCCGGCATGGTGGTGGATCGCTGCGGCTGCTCTTAGACACAAAAGATGGCTCGTTTGGTCTGCTGGTGACTGTTCAATTGTCCTGTTTTGCTTTCCTCTCACGTCCCTGAAGAGTGACACAAAGATCAAGGAGGCCAAATTTAGCTTGTTACTATAGTCAGCTAATAACAGAATAATTCATGGTAAAAGTGGTAAGAACTGAAGCTGAAGGGCAGAGATTTCTAAGAACAATTTAAAGTTTGAAGACAGGCTAATAGTGAGAGAAGAGTGAGACATTTATTTATTTCTTTTCAATGTTAGTTTTTTTTATGTGTTTGTTGCTCCTGGTTTTGACTTTAAGTGTTTGATTTTAACTGTTTAATAGCTGTAAGATGGATATTTTTTTGAATTGGCTCCAAAGTGATCAAGCCAGTTTTTTTTAAGCCTGTTCATTCTGTCCTACTGGAAGGGCAAAAACTAAATACTGAATACTAAAATAAATTAATGCAATGCCCTCTGTATACTGTGACAGTGAAATTGATGCTATTTCCAGCTGTCAGATGCAAGATGCCTCGAGAACCAAGAATATTTATAGCTCTTTTATATGAGTTTAATTTACACATCTAAAAGAATCAGATACTTTTTTTTTTAACTCACTCACACACAGTTTAAACATCTTCTCATATTAAACTGTAATATTATAGACATCTAACCTTTTCTAAAAGCAATTAACTTGCTTGTTTAATTCAGATGTTACAGAATTGGCCTAGCATAGAAGGATGCTTACAATGTTTTTTTCCAGTTTGTCCTAAACAAAAAAGACAGGTCTCCTTATGCTGCTTCTTAATGGATCAGATTTAATCTCCAGGGCATAATTGCTGGCATGTACATGTTACTAACTAGGTAATTTAATTATTACAACAACACAAGTAAAGTAAAATAGAAAGGGATTTTTTTTTAACTGTATCATATATTAAACCTTAAGCAGAAAAAATATTGATTTCACTGTCCCAAAAAATGGCATCTCTTAGATATTCTTAAGCATATATTTTATTAGTGAATTTTGTCCCCATCTATACTTTATTTCATCCAAAAGCATTAATATGTTAGAGAAGCAAAAACATGCCAAGAGACCTACTGTAGGTAAACATGCTAAACCAGACCCCCCACCACACACTGCAAATGCAGCTAGCACCCCAGTGCGACATTCCCAAGAATCCCGCCGCCTTTTCATGGCCACTTTGATCTCCTTTTTACTCATCATCTTGTAAAAGACAAAAAGAAACAAGAAGAGAAAGGTTTTTTTCAAGACTTTTCAATAAGGACAGGAAAAGGGGTTTGACCAGGCAATCGAAATTACGACCACAGCACTGACACAAACACAAAGCCTGACCTTTAGCGCATCGGCTCCAGCACCTGGTCAACCACAGCTGGTCCCTAAGTATTAGGTTGCAAGGAGATTGATATTATTTAATAATAATGCTTTAATAACAGACTTTATTATATAGATTTCCATCCATATTGTGGGATTTGACTGCTTTAAAACAAAACATTTCGTGCAGACAAAAGAGTAAGTATAAATTCATCCAATGTGAGTAACAAGGCCTTCAGCTGATGCTCAAAATATTCACATATCAGATGTAGGCATGTGCTGGTATGCTATATTTATGTGACAATAACTGCCTGACACTGAGGTAGTGTGCTATATCCTGTTGTATGTGATATTTATCATAACATATTATCAGCACATCTGATCTGATAGATGCACTAGGCTGTCCCACCACACACACACACACACACACACACAGTTGCTGGGTTACGTTTAATTAAAATTCAGCATGTGGCAAACTGTACGTTTCAAGAAAAAAAAATCTCATTTGTTGTTTTTTTTTTCTCTATTTTGTTAATGACATATCACTCCATTATTACTCCTTACTAATCCTTAATGGTATAATGAACTTAAGTGCTTAAAAGGAAAAAAAGATTAGGAAGTCTCGTCCTCACTAGATGTCTAAGCAAAGATGAATATCGCTCTGTTGGAAACTAAAGCACTATGCTGTTGGATAAAGGAGACGCCTTCTGACGTTATATATAAATAATATATGTATATAATTTTTTTTTTTTAAAGGGGTACAAAAGAACCTTTCTGGGCACTCTACCTTACCAACTATAAATTTTGCACTATGGGAATGGCAAGAGAAGTCATGTTCTCTGTATTTGTATTATACCTTTTCAAGCACAAGAGCTTGTACATGGACTGTAACAATAAAAAAAAAGAAAAAAAAAAGGAAAAAAAAGAGAAAAAGTCTTGAGTTTATGAAGTGGATGTACAGTGACTGTCCATTATATTTTCCTCATCTTTACACTTTCTTGAGGTTTTTTTTTTCCCCCCTGTCTTCTAAAGCGGAGACCTGTCATCATTTCCCTTCCACAAAATTGACATACCTGAACAAATGTACATTTATCCTGCTTGGACAGCATCACTTGCATGTATGAGCACAGCATGAAATGCAGTCTATATATATAGAGGGAGATATATTAAACTTTTGTTCCTGATCATTTGCATTGTTAAAAGAAGTGTCCATACTTTCAAAATAGTTTTTTTAATTTATAATTATATAAAGGAAATCATCCAATACGTCAATCTTGGTGGTATTGAATCTGCGCACAGAAGGCTAAGAGTTTGAATCCCATTGACTGACAGTGAGAAATACTCTTAGTGCACTGTTCAGCTCTATGCTTGAACCAAAACTTTCGACTAGAGCAAATATGGATTTAAAATGTAAGGTACAAATAAAATTTAATGTGGTGTGGTTGGTGGCAGCAGGTGGCAGTATACACTCATTGTAAAAATGTTAAGAGAAGTAGGGCAAATTAAATGCATGGTTGTTAATTTATATATAATTTACAGGAAGTTCAGTTCAGTGTTTCATTTGTAAAAGTGAAACATCACAATTTGTTAAAAGAAGTGTAGTCGAAATGCTATATGGCTTAAATTTTGCATGCATTGGCTAATGTGAGCTAACACGTTAGGTAAACTTCTAACTGCTGGCTTGGCATTCTCTTAAATCAGAACACCACAGATCATTTAGTACCTTAAACAGACTTGTTCAAGTGGCTGAAGACCATATAAGTTACCTATAACTGATAAAGGTTATTGCAGAACCTTAAACAGAGCTAAATGATGTTGCTACTTTGTGCTAGCAGATGTAATTAGAAATTATAAGATGAGATTGTGATTGAGACATGACCCGTACCTTACATTATGTATTTGTATCTTCTGCTTGTAATAAAGTGTGATGGTCTCTGCTCATATTCAGGCAGAAATGCAATCAATGTCTTTTAAGGCGAGTGTGTAATAACACATACTTTAGACATGCTTACTTGTTAGCTAAATAAGCCTCCAGTGGATAACTAAAGAAACAAACTTCAGAGATTAAACGTGCATAGGCTGATCAATTACATTAAATATGTAAAGGCAAGACACATGGGATTACAACTGCAGGGTTAGTATTATGATAAATGAATAGATTAAATTACTCACATTATCTTTACATAAAGTATGGGCACTTCTTGCATTCAAGCCAGCATGGACATTAAATGGACATTGGACACCAAGCCAAATCAGTGGAGAAAAGGACTGGAAAACTTTGTTCCATTTAATGCGTAATTAAACAAGCAAGGATGCTCTCATAATGTAAATAAGCATTTGGCATTTCAGCAGCTTGCATCGTTTCTCTGAGCAGGTTCTCCGCTTTAAAGAATCCTGTGTCTTTTTTGCTGTCTCATCCACTTTTTTTTTTTGATGTTGTGTAGATGAATGAATTATACATTTGTAGGTTGAAGTTTGTGCAAATGAATACTTTTTTTTCTTTTTTTGTTTGTTTTTTCTACAATAAATCATTTATTTAGCCAAACCAAGTGTTACGTGATTTTACTATTGGATTTCCATCACCAGAGGATCACTACTGCTGGATGGCATCACGTTGTCACACAAAGCAAACAGAAGCCATATCAAGTAGTGGTACTTGGCATGCAGTCCTGCTATTCATCATGCACAAAAATGTTAACATACAATACAAATTTTAGCTTTGGAAAGAAAAGAAATTACAGTTTTTATGATAAAACATTTTGACCTACTACCTAAGGGTTAATACTCTGGGTTAAATACGCAAAGTGGAAACAGAAGGCTGATGAGGGAATCCAGCCGTGGACGTGCTTTGTTTGCCTACGTATGAAGTGCAGCATGACCCAATTAGCGTCACCTGATAGCAGCGCCTCTCATCAAACTAATTTAGGGGATTTAAAGAACAAATGAGCCTCTTATGGATGCAAATAAAGCTAGGCCTCCCACCTTTGGCCCAGGAACTGACACAATGTTTGCAATCACTGCCAGTAGGGGACGTCTGAGTTTTAATGGAAGCACAATACTATTAGAAAAGCAATTAATTCATTTCCACTGGCCTTACAATTAACCTACATTAGGTTAAAAAAAAAAATATATATATATATATATATAACAGCAGTAGCCTTTAAAGTTTTACATAGCACCTCTCTATGATCAGGAACAATTAAACCTGTTCACAAATTTATTCAAGCCCTTGGTATTCTGATGACTGGCTGCCAACAAGTTCCTAAAAGCTTGTGAATGGGACAGTGATAGAGGTCAGTGGCAAGTGCCTAGAAGTGATTTGAAGTCAGCTGTTCAATATGGGTTTTAAAAATATATTCACGTTGTTCAACTGTATTTCTTGGTTGATTGTAAGCAAAAATAATATTGTGCTACAGATTTAGAAACAGACTGAAATCGACACAAATTTGGCAGATGTTTATTGTACAGAACTTGCAACATAATAAATGACTAAAGTAGCATAACGTTCCATGCTAGAAAGATAAGAAAAAAAAAAAAATACAAAAAAGTAAAAAAAAAAATGCTTATGTCAGTCACACGTTTCCAAACCGCTCTGCTCGTTTTCGCTTCTTCGCCTAAGAGGGGGGAAAAAAGGGCGCAAAACCATGTAACATAAAACCTAAAGCTAAAATAACAGAATATAAACTTGGGGTAAACCTTATCTTAGTTATAAAACAACTTTTATATTCTTATTCTAAAGTAATGAAAGCTCAAGCGTTGTACCTCCGAATCATCGGGTCCAACTGAGGCTGCGCCTGTGACGATTCCAAATCTCTCCTTTCTCTTTTTCATCTTTTCATCCTCTTCAACCTGCAGAAAGAACAAATGACGCTTCAATGTGCAACATTAATTTGAATATTTAAAACCTATAAACATGGTTTAAGTAATAGAACTTTCTCAAAGACCAGTTCCGTTTGCTCTGTTCCCTCGACCACTGTCCTGCACCTCCTACTCAGATGCTTGGGAAACTCTTGCCATCACTGAGTGCTCCATTTATGCACAAGAACAACCGAAGGCTTGACTTGGTCACTGTACCTTTCAACACTGAATGTTATATTTCTTGATAAGGTTATACATACAACATTTTAACATTTGACAAAACCTTGCTTTCACACTTTATTTAAACTGTATGGTCTTTATGTTTTATCTCAACAAAATTTTAACAGCTCAATGCTCAAACTACAAAAATATGTTTGTAAAAATAAATAATCTCTCCTGACTCGATGCCAGACCAACTGGTTTGTATGTTTTATAAACTGGGCTCCCCAAAACTGGGCAGTTAAAATAAAAAATACAAAATGTCACATGGTATGAGAAAGCTTGATTTCTGCTGTGGCATTCAGATGGTTGAATTAGGATCTGGTGCCAAACAGCATGAAACCATGAACCCAAACAGCATGATAATGTGCCATGTCAAAAAGCACAAATCTTAAACTGAACATGCCTTTCCCAGTCAGCAAATCTGAACTCTCTGAGCACTCTTGGAATGTGATAGGACAGATGTGATACAGTTACGCAGCATGAACGTTCAGTGGACAAGTCTGCAGCAATTGTACTATATGGTCAAAAGTACATGCACTTGTAAGTATTGGACATCCCATTATAAAGCCATAATAATGACAATTATAACACTGACTTCCCATTGCTACAATAAACAAGCTTCCACTATTCTGGAATGGTTTTCCACTAGATTATGAACCATAGCTATGCACTGATGCTGAGCATTGATGGGGGGGATAAATAAATAAATGGCACAGGAGAGACAGTCTATACAATTGCGCCTTTCCAGATTTGTGGCACATGTTGGGAGAATTCATAAACATGGGTGATATGGTGAGAAGTCTACATTCTTTTGATCATATGCGATGCATGTGAACTTGAATGATTCCACCACCATGTATGTAGTGAGGATACTCTGAGGGAAAGGGGGGGGGATCCTACCTAGTATTAGTATGGTGGCTTGTAATAAAGTGGCAAGTAGGGGTGTGTGTGTGTGTGTGTGTGTGTGTGTGTGTGTGTGTGTGTGTGTATATATATATATATATATATATATATATATATATATATATATATATATATATATATATATGTACATGTCTGTTGACCTCTATGATAATTTACTGTACAAATAAAACAATTTTTATTTGAATTACTAAACAGGTAAACTGACAAATAAAACTGATTGAAATTAATTTCATTAAAACACATTTACAAAACAAACAAACAATACAAATAAGGATAAATCAGTTCGTCCCTGATGAGCAAGCTGGGGATGGAAAGGAAAAACTCAGACAAGAGAACGAAACCTTGATAGGAACCAGGCTCAAAGGGGAACCCATCCTTATTTGGGTAATACCAGATAATATGATCATAAATCAATCCCTGCTATGTGCTATAAGGTTAAACGTTTAATTACATAACAGGAACGATGTTAAAATTTACAGTAAGTCCACTTTTACTGATGGAGGATCGGGTATAAAACTGTTTATGGCAACTTAATTCCTAAAACTAATTATATAATAGAGAATGCGCTCTAGAACTACTTTATACCTCGATTTATAGACACTAAGATGCATAAAAAAAAAAAAAAGTTTTTTTTTTATATAGTATATAAAATCGGGATATTGGTTTTGGAAAATTGTTTAAATACCAAATGGCTAATGAATTACTCCTGGGTGAGGACCAAACTGTGGGGGAGGGGAGAAGGTCACAGGTTACATGCAACCCTAGGTATGCATTTAATGATTAGCAGCTTTGTGTGGATTAGATTCTGCCTTGCATGTGAATTGTATTGGATAAAAAAAATAAATAAATAAAAAGCAAAAAATAAATATGCTAAAAGGTCACAAAAATAACCTTCACTTATTAGGTGGTCAAATGGTCAGTCAAGTTAAGGACAAACATTTAAACAGATTTGTATTTATGAGGATTACAAAAAACAAGCTGAAAACTGAATCAAATGTCAACTGTTTTCAAATAGTGAACTTTATCAACATGTACGACTCAAAAATAAGACCTCAATTCCACATTTAATCATTTTATAATGATTGAATAAAGCATAGTAAATCCGAAATCAATTATAGTCCATCTTGTATTATTATAGTCCTTTTATTTATAACCAGCATAACTTAAACTGAAAGCGAAAGGGAGAAGGCCTTTTCTCAACGGAAATGTTCTGCCACAGCTTTTTTGGAAACAAGTTACTTTTTAGCGTGACTTCTGAAATGGGCAGCGTTTCTTTAAGCCAGGATTTGGCTGAATAGCTCTGTGGGTCTCCATAGTTGTCGAGGCCAAAGCAGCGGGCACAGCGTGGCCTCAACTCTCCCAGCGTTCATACAGTGCAGCCAATCTCATTTCCATCTCCTGAGATCATCAAGTTCATTTTGTAGCACACCCCCCAGCCTTTCTTTTCTCTCATCGTGTTTTCTTTTTGCATTCCCAAACAATATTGGGACGATCGCAGGGCCTCTCCATGTTGTCCAAGGCCTTGGCTCTGTCTATTCAAAAAGCCTTTCGAGAACAGATTGAATTAGTGGCTGAAACAGTTTGAAGAAGTTTTAGATTGAAAACGTTTTTCATACCAATGAGTAAAAACCCACCGAGGCTCGCAACTAGAGATGACATTTTCCTGCATGTTAAATACACTCTCCCCTGTGCAAAATGGGTTCAGCTGTAGAAGTGCTGATTACAAAAGAGGTCAAATTCAACCTGATGAGCTTACGTAAGCTTACAGAAAATGGGTTTGTCAAATCTACATATGCTGCATAAAATAACTTTCTTTACATTCTTTCTTTACTTCATCAAAATGATTCATCCCCCACTGTTTAATTGGCCAGTCTTGTAATTATGTGACATCATGACTTGCATTGTGCAAAAAGCAGGGCATATGGTGTGTGAAAGCGTGCGTGTGCGTGCATAATGACGGCAGGACAAGAGGCTATTCTGCCAGCTGATAATGCGCATTATGGGGCTCAGGTTCAAAGGCACAGGACAAAGTGAGTAAATGCATGTCATTATATACAAAGAAATTCATTTATTTAACTCAAGCTTCTATAAAACTTTGGTGCCAAATAAGAACAGCAATTAAAACTAACAAGGTGTAGGCTGTAATGTTGATTTGAGATCTGGCTGGTACAACTACAGGAAAATTCCAGCCAGTAGGTGTCTATTTTTGTCTGTGCAAAAAAGAACAAAAAAGTAATCGTTTTGATTTAAATAATCAATTACTGCAGTAATTATCCAAATCAAGCACTCAAATATTTAAGACATTTCAGCTGGCAAAAATTCTTTTAACTCTTTATTTCTTAAACGTGTCAAACAAAGAAAACTAAAGAAATGTAGAGATCACTTAAATACTTGGAAAATCACATTTACACTTAATATTGACCGTAAGTACATTTCTACTTGCACAATGTAATGAGTGTGTGGCCATAAGAAAACCACTTGTTGATAAGGCTTGAATTTGCTCTGGAGCATAAAGATTGGAACAATGGAAGAGTTCATGTGGTCCGGGGATAAAGATTTACCATATTCCAGAGCAAAAAATAAAAAGTTAGCGCATGAGGTGATGGAACGATGCATGGTGGCCGCTGTACAAGACCCTGAAGGCAGTTTTATGACCTGGACATACTTTAGGTGGTCAGGTGTAGATTGAGAACATTTATGTGGCAATAAAATAAAGTCAGATGATGGGATAACCCAGTCATTCAGGTCATGTAAGCATTTCTACTTCTCTGATGGTACAGGCATTTGAGGACTCAAATTGTAAAAGAGTGGGTCTGGAAGCATGAATCCTTTTTATCATTTTCAATTCTGGCTTAAGTTTTTGTGATGTGCTGTAGAAAACTTCACTGGAGTTCCAGACAAAAATAAATGTTAAGAGGTTGCACCAGGTTATTGATGCAATGCCATGGCGAAAACATACCACAGTCAAAACTAAAGGCCAATTAAATATTATTTGCAGTGTATGTTACAACACCTTAAAACTCCAGGTAATGATTTAAAAACATTTACCAAATAAACAAAAATTACCAATGATTTAGTCTTAAATAGGCCAAGAAAAGAAGAAAAATAACCTGGCTATTACAAGTTTTAAATGGCAGGTTTCCAAACATTTTTAGCTAGCAGACTTGTACATTAAATAAACACATAACGTGTAAATATTTGGTGCAGCTATTATTTATTTAATATCAGAAAGCTGTTAATTATCTTACAGTCTAAGTGTAAAAACTTTAAGAGGAGGCAAGGAATTTTAATGTTTCTGAGACGGCTGATATTTGGATTGAGCCTATATGTATATTTTTTACATCAAAATCAAGAACTACCAGATGTTTAAATTTTGCCAACAAAAACCTGTCAAGCCTAATGTAAATGGCCTCCAGTCCAACTGGACATTCAACAAATTGTTCATATCAACATCATAAATGCAGACAAATGCTGGTACTTTTTCTTTCTTTCTTTCTAAATCACAACCTAGCTAGCATCAGTGGCAAGAACTACAAACCAATCCCTGCACAGTAGCTGGAAATAGTGCTGCATTCAACTAGTGGTCGAACTCATAATTCCTGGCCTCAAATTATCCACTTGGAGACTTCAGATGGTCTGAACTTCAGATTCCTCCATGTACAAAAAGCAAAAAAAAAAAAAAAAAAAAAATGGCTGCACAAAACAGGACTTTACTTTGTTTACTTTAGATATACAAGTATTCACATTAAATCAGTCAATACAAGTATAAGAATGTAATACTACAATTGTATTGAAGTTTCTACAGGCAGCAGATTGACCATCTCTACCACAGAGCACATTCATAGAGCACATTCATTTGAACCTGTACAACTGCACATTGTCAAGGCTTATTTTGACATTACAGGTGAAATAAGGTTAAAGGCCAGGGACACTCTGACTAGCAGGGGCTTGAGAGTTATAGAAGAAGGGAAAGGGGGGTAGGGGGTAAAAGACATTCATCAATTCAACCAGTTTTCCATAGTACTTAAAAATGCATGGCACATGGCAGGTCTCTCAAAACAAAAAGTATTTAAAAGTCTTTTATTCTATTTTACCTCAACCAGCTTTTCTAAGGATTCTCTTTTTTTAGGGGGTTTCTGGGTGTTGGGGAGTGATTTACAATCTGTCGAATGATTACGCTGATGGCGAAGAAGAGTGGGCCCCATCTCTTGTCCACTAGGTTCCCTGTCCATCCCCCCTCTTCGCCCCCTGGGAGGAGGTGTGTTGCGCTGCGGCCCCACTAAATCAACATTGTTATAATGATGTGTCACACTTGACCCTGTGCAGCTCTGCACGCTCATGCGGGTGTCAGGACCCACAATGGGCGGCCCTCCATCTCGCACACACTCGAGATGCATTTTGATTCATGGGAGAGCCTGGCTCTGTCACGAGAAAATTACCTCTATCAAAATGCCAACGTTTTTACATTGATCAACTCGCTCACCCGCGATCCTCAAAACCCCTCTGCCTCACATCTCTCAACCAGTCTTCAAAATAAACCGGACAAAAGATTCACGTTCATCCTGTTACCTAACAATCCAATTTAAAATCATTACATCCCTACAGTAACGTTTAAATCAACATGTGTGACCTGGCCAACTATATAACTTAAACACAAAGTTAGTAAGTAAATAAAAGCAAAAGCAAGCAATCACAAGAAGTCAAAAATAACTTCTTGTCTCTGTTTAGCAATTTACAATTTGGCAACCATAATTTCTAGTTCCTTGTGAGGTTTTGGATAGCAGTCAGCATATTTACTAGTGTATTATTAACCTATAACTAAAGTTTGCTAGTCAGCTAAAACATCTAGAGGTAAACTGATGGATTGAATATTATAATGTTTTATTAAATCCATCAGTTTGCATGATGGATTTTTCTTTTTTTGCCTAACATTTTTTTGCCAATGTTTAGGTGCTTCAAGTGCTAATAACTGGATAATTTTAAGGATGAAAACCACAGCAGTAGTTTCAATTAACCAATTTACCTTATTACCGAACCTTAACCAAATCACTGAACATAATGGTCCATCAAAGACAAAGTCAAGGCATCAGCGCCACCTAGTGTTTTACTATACGCAAGATTGTTTAAAACAGCAAAAAAAAAAAAAAAAAACACTAGTATTTAAAAAGTTACTAGAAACAATTTATAAATGGTATTAAAATCATTTTTTAAATGATTTTTGCTAGGACTGGGCAATTACGTCTTAATGACACTTCAATGAAAGGCATTTCAACAAGAACTCAGACATTTTGTTCATTACCCATGAAAGATTTTTATGTGCATCGGTCTGACAGGACGGAAGGTAAAAGGGCGGGTTTATATGAGAGTCATATAAAAAAGAAAAAACATTATAATGCTTAAGGATTTAAACATTCATCAACTCGCTCAACCTTTCCTTAAAAGAAGAAACCTTGTTTGTCTGTTTTTCTTTGTGCCATGTTTTGTCCCCTGGGTCAAGTGGTGTCATGTGTCATGCCTTTCCACTTAAAAATTTTGACTTACCTTCTTAGACACAGAAGAGACGTTCATGCCAAAACGCTCTGCTCTCTTCTTCAAGACCTCAACATCGACCTAAGGACAGGCAATGTTTTTTTATTAGTATTTATAAAATATACAATCAGTTAGCTGAGTATGCATACTGAGAAACTGAATATACAGTAACTTTTCAAGCAAACTATGATCTTTGATTAACCTTCTAACCAGGGGTTGTAAATATGGCATAGTACATTTGACTATAACAGTATGGTACAGTTCCAATGACTATCATAAGCAATAAACAGATTTAAAATAGTTTTTCGAAAGATATTTATACAATTAAAAGCATTAGTGCTAAACAAAACCATTGTCAAGTAGTACATGGCCCAAGGACGTAATTCTAAGGTGGCCTTGGAATACACACAAGCTATAGAAGCAAAAGTTACCAGCACACCAATGACGGTATATAAAAAAATATAGAAGGGAAAAAAAAAGTTGGCACACTAGAAGTGTGGATTGTGTATTCAATGGATGCTGCAATCGTTTTGGGTGGTAGTGCTAACCTAGAGTACAACATCAAAATCTTGTGTACAATTATGCTGAATAACAAGGAAGCCCTGGTGGTTATGCAGAGGAACATAGAGCCCCCTTTTTTTTTTTACCCCTCCCAAACCTTACAGAACACCTAGATAACACATACCAATATAGCCAGAGACAAGTCATGCAAACCTTGAATAACCCAGACAAAATGCATCTCAGGTAGTGGCACAGCTCTAATAAAAGTCCATGATGGGGAGATGCTACATTGTTAAGTGGCATGGGAGTCCAGCTTACTTATACCCAACATCCCTAAAACAGCATACTGAACTCAAGTCAGAAGTTTAAATGGCTACCATCTGGTCCAAATAACCTTATCGGGCATGTATAGCACGGAATGCTTACGAGTACAAGGTCAACAGATGGATTCACAAATTTATGCAATATGACCTTTGGTAAAAATCCCAGATTTCAAGAAACTCCCCAAGCCTCGTACAGGACATCTGGAAAAGGATGGCAAATGAGTAGCTAAATGCAAGAGTTCAATCCTCATAAGGGAAGGTAACACTCGATAACAAAGGAAAAAGTCAATGACTGATGACATGATGGTGGTATTTATCACTGCACCATGCCTCACTTAAATGACCGTGTTGGATGATTAGGCCGTGACGTTTGGGCATACGCACAAGGTGGTATCCAGATGTTATACATCACCACCAGTGGTAAAATGGAAGGAAACTGAACAAGTTCCAGGCTTTACTGTTTTGCTACTTAATTCATTTAGCTCCTTTATTTAAAAAAAAAAAAAAAAAAAAAAAACAGTGCCTCTTAAAACTACACAAGTTTTTTTTCCTCCTTTTTTTCTAAGCAGGTCCATTTCACATGTCAATATCACATTACATTCTTATTTTCTCTTAAGTCTTTGGATAGATGAATTAGGTATACTTACATTAGATTTTGAAAGAGCAGAGATTTCTGTAAAACAGAACAGCGGCAATCAGAGCAGGATTATTTTTTTAATCTTTTTTTTGTACTAAAATGTGTACATCAGATGTGTGATCTTACCTCCGGAGGGTGCCGATGTTGCTGGCAGTCCAAATCTTGGAGATAGCAAAGTACATTTATATTTTATAAATATAAATACATACTAATATAATAAAAATACAAACGGACAGTCATGCATGTTAAGAGATCAAACTAGTGTGCCTCACTGGCAATTAAATTTCCAAAAGGTTACAGTTAATTACTTCATCATAAACATTATGGCATTGTTTTCCGGTTTTGCTCTAAGTGGCTATGGCTAAGTTTTAACACCGGGTACACAGTGGGCTTTGCAGGGGTTTTAAGGACCATTCAAATTAACAATAATTTTGACATTGCAGCATTTCAAATAAACCCAATTTTTATAATCATAAATAATTTTATAAATAATTTTATTGTATAAAAAACAATTTTCCATTCTGTGACGAACAAAATAGAGCAATAGGCTAAAAAAAAAAAAATCAGCATTTTAAATTGTTCTTTTCTAGACTATCATTATTGTAGGTCTGCTACCCTATATGTGCATTCTACATTAGCACAATGAAATCTTGTGTTTGGCTATTCGTAAATGTTATAGCATGCCACTGAGACTTGTTCCATTTTGAAAGTGAGCCGTAAACGTTACTAGGTCTGACCTATAAAGATTGTTGGAGCATGTTATAGAATAAGTGTAGCCGAAATGTCTAATTACCCTAAGGTAAAGAAAAAAGAGAAGCCTGTCTGAAAAAAGAAAAAAAAAAACTCAGAGTCCCTACAGGGATAATTTGTTGAATGTGATTGGTTACAAAAGTCTTAAAAACTCTGCAAAACAGATTCTCCACTTCCAATCCATTTAAAATACTCTTTTATTGGGTCCTCACCTTGCAGCACGTGCAGCCTTCTTGCTGTCTGAGGTTGGAGGAAGATTAAAGCGTTCTGCTCTTTTCTGTAATTTCTGAAATTGTAAAACAGTTAAATGTCAAAATCGCATACCTTCATCATGTGTTGATGTATTTGTAAACATAGATAAAGGTATACAATGGAATTTAAACATATGACATGGAATTTAAACACATGACTGCAGAAAATCATTTCAAAATTATAGATTATTGGATTATATTTTGTTTTATATCTGAAATGTTTTTAAATAAATTTTCTACATAGTTTTTTTTCTTGGGGTTTAGAGGGCAAAGCAAGAGGGGGGGGGTTCAATGGTCTGATTTGATAATCTTATTATAAAGAAATAAAATAGAAGCTTCATAAGGTTTTAATACTTGACTAAGGATGACACAGTAGCATACAAATGACTACATGACTACTATCACTTGGCTGGTTCCTGCCACACAGCTTTTAAGGCTTTAGTACTAATTTATACTTTTTCACAATTATGACTCTGCACTATTAGCAAATTAGGTTAATTCTTTAATCTGTTTTGTGACCAAGCTTTAGCTCTTTCTACAATCATTTACCAGTTTTACTTGGTCGCTTTTTATTCATGTTTAGACATTTGGATACATCTCCAACATGTGTGTACAAAAAAAAAAAAAGAAAGAAAAGGGGAAAAAAATCCCTGCTTTTTTTTCTTTATTCATTTTTGTATCAAGCATTTCACAAGAGTATTTCATTTACAGTCACTAAACTAATGCATTTGGAGGAGTGAAATAAAAGGTGCTTAAGACATGAATAATGTACTCAGAGGTATTTCAGCTAAAACATTAACACACTTTGGGGGAGCCCTTAGAGCTGTTAACTTCTTATAATACAGGGGGGCAGATAAGTATTTAGTCAGCCACCAACTGTGCAAGTTCTGCCACTTAAAAAAGATAATGGAAGCCTGTAATTTTCATCATAGGTATACCTCAACTATGAGAAACAAAATAATAAAAAAGAAATCACATTGTATGATTTTTAAAGAATTAACTGGTAAATTCCTCTGTAAAATAAGTATTTGGTCACCTGCAAACAAGCAAGATTTCTGGCTGTCACAGACCTGTAACTTCTTTAAGAGGTTCCTCTGTCATCCACTTGTTACCTGTATTAATGGCATCTTCTTCAAACTCATTATCAATATAAAAGACACCTGCAGGGAGTGACCTGCAAAGAGCTGGGACCAAAATAACAAAGGCTACCATCACTAACACACTGTGCCGCCAGGTATACTTAAATTCTGCAGTGCCAGACATGTCCCCCTGTTTAAGCCAGTACATGTCCAGGCCCGTCTGAAGTTGGATTGCATTTGGATGATCCGGAAGAGGATTGGGAGAATGTCATACGGTCAGAAAAAAACCAAAATAGAACTTCTTGATAAAAACTAAACTTTTTTTTTTGTTGTTGCTGAGTTGCATCCAAAGAACACCATGCCTACATGATGGTGGAAACATCATGCTTTGGGCTGTTTTCCTGCAAAGCGACCAGGACGACTGATCCGTGTAAAGGAAAAAAAGAAATGGGGTCATGTATCGTGAGATTTTGAATGAAAACCTCCTTCCATCATCAAGGGCATTGAAGATGAAACGTGGCTGGGTCTTTCAGCATGACAATGATTCCAAACACACCACTTGGAAAACTAAGAGTGGCTTTATAAGAAGCATTTCAAGGTCCTGGAGTGGTCTAGTCAGTCTCCAGATCTCAACCCCATAGAAAATCTTTGGAGGGAGTTGAAAGTCCTTCTTGCCCAGCGACAGCCCCAAAACATCACTGCTCTAGAGGAGATCTGCATGGAGGAATGGGCCAAAATACCAGCAACAGTGTGTGAAAACCTTGTGAAGACTTGGAGAAATCGTTTGACATCGGTCCTCGCCAATAAGGGGTAATACTTTGTTATATAAAATGAAATTTTATTATCGACCAAATACTTATTGTCCCCCATAATTTGCAAATAAATTCTTTTAAAATCCTACTATGTGTTGTTCATGATCTTTTTTTTTCTTATTTCGTCTCTCATGGTTGAGGTATACCTATGATGAAATGACAGGCCTCTATCATCTTTTTAAGTGGAAGAACTTGCACAATTGGTGGCTGACTAAATACCTTTTTGCCGCACTGGATATGGGACCTGTAAGCAAGTTTAAGTGTATAAAATGTTTGCACTGTGTGGTTAAAAAAAAAAAAATACCTCATCAGTTGGTTCATCAAAGGTGATTTTCACAACTTTTTTTGCTGGCTCCCTGCACAAAGAAATAAACATAAAAATTAATAAATGTGTAAAACTGCAGTTAAGGTCTGGGATTAAACGTAAATATACAAGTACTGAAAAGTTAGAAAAATCACTGATGTCAGCCTGTACATGTATTGTGTAGCGTAAAGGGTCTTTAATCTCATCAGCAAAAAGCTGGTTCGGCCAATGTATTATACTGACTGAATGTGTTAGTCAAACACAAACAAAACACAACTCACTTTTGTGAGATACTGTATATTATCATACATCCATTTTATATAAAAGTCAGCCTAATAAAGTTGAGAAATGTGTAAATGACTTATAAGACTTGATGTTAATTAACTTCTGCTTAATCCTGACAAGACAGAAGTTCTGGTACTAGGACCACATGCAGTTGGAAGTGAGCTTTTTAATCACACAGTAACCAAGTTCCATCAAGTACACCTTAATGTAATTATAGATTCCAATTTGTCATTCAAAGCTCATGCCTATAATAATATTTCTAGCATAGCATTCTTTCATCTTAAAAAGAAATGCCAAGATAAGGAATACATGATCACTAAACAATGCAAAATATTTGTTCATGATTTCATCACCTCTAGGTTGGACTATTATAACGCCTTATTCTCTGGTTATTCATCTAGGTGCTAAACAAGCTTCAGTTAGTCCAGAACGCAGCAGCGAGTCTCCTCACTAAAACCAGAAGATACAACCACATCACCCCTGTCTTATCCACACTGCACTGGCTCCCCGTGAAATTTTGTATCGATTCAAAAATATTACTTTTGACGTATAAAGCACTAAATGGCCTCGTGCCGCAGTATTCGAGAGATGTGCCTTAGGTAAAGAAGCAGATCTGGGGGACTCATGGCTTTAGAGTATTATGGTAAACTGGTATGTTTAGAAGCTATCTTCCCCACTCTCATTGGTCACTCGGTTTGTTGACATTTCCACTTTACCATAAAGACAGTCCTGGCCTGCAGACAGCTGTCCTTTGAAAACTTGTGACTGCAATTTCCTACATTCTACCTAAACCTCCAATAACGAATAAACTCCATATTAACCTAAAGACATCAAAATACATATTAAACTTTCAGCTGCCCAACACACAGTATCACTTCACAACAATCTCTTCTCGGCCATCTGTTATCACCCAAACAAGGATGGGTTCCCTGTTGAGTCTGGTACCTCTCAAGTGTTCTTCCTATTGCCATCTCAGGGAGCTTTTTCCTAGCCACCTTCGCCCTATACGTGCTCATCAGGGACACTATTTTTGATTCATTCACATTTTCCACATTTCATACAGATTTTCATAATTTTCTTTTGATTCTGTAAAGCTGCTTTGTGACAATGCTTACTGTTGATATACAAATAAAATCGAATATAAGTAAGTCCCCTACCTACAAACGAGTTTTGTTCCCAGAGCTTGTTCGAAGGTTCAGTTTGTTTGTAAGTCCAACAAACATTGTCCAAATACTAGGATACTAACACAATGGCCTAGACACAGTATATAACAGTACAATGTGCTTGAGAATTGTGCCGGTGGTTGAAAAATTCGTGTTTAAGGAACGAGCAACGTCTGCCATCTTTTCACCTAGCTCCATTCACACAATTATTTTCACTTTTGCCCCCATCGCTATTGCTTGGAAAGACATCGCTGTTGCTTTTACGCTTGCCTTCAGACACCCTGGGGTGCATATAGCTTTCTGATCTAATTTTCGCGATTGGACTGGTCAATGTCACATTTTTATGTCTCTGTGAAATAAACTAACAAAAAAATAAAATAAAAAAATAAATAACATGCACGAACGCCTGCTCGAATCTTCAAAAGTTTGTAACTCAAATGTTCATATGTACAAGATTAACTGTAGTTTAAAATGGAGATAGGTAGATACAGACACACACACACCTATATATCCATCTTCTCCATTTAAGAACATTAATAAAATATGTAAATTCATACATGCTCTCATTAGAAAGCACAAACACCTGCTCTAACAGGCCTTCATGAAAATGCTCCATCTGCTAGGCAGGTTAGATAGATAGTATATCTCTGCATAAATATAAAAAAAGAATTACAAACCAATGTTCTGTTCTTGATAATATCTGTAATGTATACATACACATCAGGTTCTGGCGACTCCTCCGGAGCTTCTGGCTCAGGTGCTGCTGCCTCCTGAAAGAAATGTAATTCTTCTTTAGCAAGCTTCACTATAAAAAAATATTATAAATTATATAACTCCCAAGGTAATTCTTTTTTACCTTTTGTAAATGTGAATTCTCTAGAAGGCCCCCCTCACTCAGAGTTTTCAGATCCTTTCAAGTTTTCCACGAAACACAAAACACTTAACTCTTCTTCTAAATACTATTACCATATAAATAATTAAATTCTGACAGTATACACTAGAGAATAATTAAACCTTTTTAAATGTTTTAATCATTAGTTTTCAGATACATGTACAAGCTCTCTACACAAGTATTATAGTAATGTAGGATTTTTCTATCATAGGCAACACACAAGGATTAGACTTTAAAGGATTGTTTCCATTAAATATGGTATCAAATAAAGATGATTTTTGTATTAAGATGTTAGACACCATTGGATGTAACTGTGGTTCTGCAATCACTTAACAAGGGCGTTCCAATAGAGGTGACATTGCATGAAAATATTTAAAGCACTTATGACTTCGCTTTCATGAACCGAGTTGTGAGATCATCTAGAACTGATCTAGATTCTTAAGCTCGTAGTCAATCAGTTTATCTATCTGTATAAAAAAACTGAAATTCTGTTTGTTTGTATGGATGGCCGAGCTGTGTTTGTAGAGGGAGGAGAAGGGGCTGCTGAAACATTGGAGCAGCGTGAGGAGCGGAAGCAAGCAAGACTGCATGCTTACCTCTGTAAACTCTTCTAAAACTTCTTCCTCATTGACGTCATCTTCTGAAAATGTAACATTTATTAGATAGATTATAAAAAACAAACCCTATCATTAATTCATAAAATGGTAACATCAAGAGGCAGCAAGAAACGTCTTATACAAGTTGCATACATGTATATAACATAAATACATTAAAAAAACATTTATAAATCCATCTTAAATTGAACCACTTATTTTGTTTTCATAATAGACAGGCTAGGAGAATGGGTTCGCTGTTGAGTTGGGTTCCTCTCCAGGTCTCTTCCTATTGCCATCTCAGGGAGTTTTTTCCTTGCCCGTTATGTCATACAGACAAACTTGATTTGAGTTACATCTTTGTGCTTGTATATCTTACACGATTATCCTCTCTTTAATTCCACACTATACAGAAACGATCTAAAAATCAGGTCATGTATTAGTCTTTTTTTTTAAGAAATATGTAGTGGTAGGAGGTTTAGCTATAGCCTATAAATGAGAGATGGTGCTCGTCTTTTTCCCCCATTTCTTACGATAAGGTAGAAATCTACAATCTATCAACAGCATTTGTATATAAAATATTTGCAGTTTTGAAAACTACTGCATGTGGGTTTCATATTCTGCAGGCCACATCAGAGCCATTATCAGACTGCCTGATTCACATGGAAATGGCTTGGAGTGAAGACATAGACCTGACAGAAACTCTAGTTATAGAGTTCCTGTAATGTGCAAGTGGTTCCTGGGAGGCCAGCGTTTTAGGAATAACAATGGGATGAAGGAGACAGGCCCTTCGCGGCTCCGGCATAATGAGAAAACTTTCTACCTTAATGGTATCCAAGCAGCAGTGACTGCTGTAGCAGGGTAGCAGGATATTATACAAGGAAATAAAGATCATTTTTACTCTCATAACTGTGTTCTGCTATTTTGCACAATAAAAAAAGTTCCACTTGAACACAGCTCTCAGTAAGGCAGCACTGTGTGCACAGAATTCTGGATTGGTCCGTCAGATTATTGTGTAATACTGCTGTATAAGATCAAATGAATCTCATTAGTTACACAAAATAAATTGCACAAATCTGCTTCAAAAGTCTAGGGCATTTTTAAAGCAGACAGTTACAACATGTCAGCTTTTAACTTTAACATTACAGAATCCTATTTAAACGTATGCTGAGCAAAATTAAAATAAGAAGCACACAACACATGTAGATTTCTTTCTTTTAAGATTTGGATTTTACAGGCACTATAAAATTCAACCCCGGATAATTAAAGCACTTTCTTCTGTTAAGGGTTTGAGTTATAAAAAAGTACCAGATGGTGTTTGAACATAGTACTTTGGTAAAGAAAAAAGGGAACTGGAGTTGCTCTAAAGGAAAATGGAAAAGAACACAATCCTCACGCTCAAAACTGATTTATTGCTCTTTGCCACCAAATTGAACCAGGTGCTAAGTTCATGTCTGGTGCTGGAGCTGGTTCAATAGTGAACCTCCTAAAAACTGGCTTTGCTTTGCCATGGGAAAGAGAGTCATTATTACATCATTGTATATGTCCATGTATGCTTTCTTAGCAATGCTAGCAGCATGGTTACGGGGAAAATTTAAAAAAGAGCTTCTGGCAAGCACAACATGGCTTTGCAAGTGGTCCTCCTGGCTTAATCATTATTGGAAAGCATTTAAGCTGCCTGTTATATATTAAGTCCATTATAATAATATAATTCAGTATTATAATCCCGCACCCAGACCCACACATAAGAGGTTCTTTGTTCTAGCCCAGCAAAGTATTGGTATGGTCATGAAACGGATTTTTCTGTCTGAGGGCCAATTTTTGTTCAAAATTAGGGACCACCTTCGAACTAGCTCTGGAATTACCTTGGTGGAATTAGTAGTACCAGCTTCATCGCTGGTGGTATTAGTGTAAATTGTAAGAGCAATCCCACATCACAAGTGGTACATACCGTGTTCATCAATGTACGCCTGCAGCCGTGCAATCAGATCCCCTTTGTTGCCCTTAACCTCGAGCCCGCGGAGCACACACTCCTGCTTCAACTCAGCTAACTACAAACAGCAACAAGCAATCAAGCACAGAGATATTAAATACATTAAGTTGTTATTCATATTAATATCATGGTTTAGAAATAACTCTGAAGAGGTCGATGACTAAGAGTTCAATGCAGTAGAATTAGTTTTAAAAATAATGCTCATAAAAGCCTTTCCTTTAACAAAGGGGGGGGGGGGTTGGGGGGGTAGGATAAGGTGTTGGACTGCTGATCGGGAGGTACCAAGTTCGAGTCCTAACTTTACAGAGCAGCAACTGTTGGATCTTTGAACAAGGTCTTCTCTCCAAGTCCTTAGTTATAATTGGTTGTCCAGCTGGCAACCCGACCCTATAAGTAACTGCTACAGAAATTATGAATATACAGTATCTCCAGGGTGGGGGGGTATCTAAGATTTTGCTGAGAAGTTTTAAGATATTAGTAATGCCTATATGTAAGTACATACACTATATGGATAAAAGTATTTGGCCAAACTTGCAATGATATCGTATCCAATTACATATACAGTAGTACCATGGCATACAAATACAGTCACCTTGAGAACTACAATTTTGCAAGAAATCTGCCTCAGCAGGCAAAGCATATTCAGCATATGAGCAACTGGGTTGGTCAGGAGTACTTCTGGTGGCGTGTGTGTCCGGGAGTTATTTAAAACCTGTTTGTGTCAGTGAAGCGAGTTTACATTTATTTTTTTTTTGCCACCAAATTGAAAACAAAGCATTGGCCAAGATACCCTGGTATGATGAAGCGTTAAGATCAACCCCTCACTGGGGTTAGGCGACCTGAACGAAACACCTGAATTTAATGACTAACAGATTCGGCCAAATACTTTTGTCTATGTAGCCTATGTATGTCAGGACGTACTCCGCGCATGCGCAAAAATATTGGCGTATATTATTTACAGCTTGCTTATTTTAAATCTCAATTACGTTTAAAAACGAGCAAAACAAAGTATTTTATCTATGGTCCGCTTAAACTAACTCGCAACAGTAGAAGTGGATATACTAGCTATGCTAAGCTAGGTTACTCGGCTAGCACGCTTTAGCTGGCAATCCTCACGTCGTTAAGATTCCTTTTACATGTTTTAAATTTATTTGAAAACATTTAATTTGTCATTATAATAGTAATAAAAAAGGATGGTTTTCAAATCAATAGTTATTTAGCGAGAGAGAGAGAGATTAGACATGTTATTGACGCTAACTTAGTGAATCCAAACTAGCAACTTCACACACAGTGACTACAAGTTTATTTAATTAATATTTAATGAACTAACGCTCGCATTATTGTCGCATTAGGTTTTAAAACATAACATTCCTAACTTAGCAGCCACTACAACTAACAAGTGTTTATTAACTACCTTTAGCTTTTGGAGTTCGATCACTTCAGCCATTTTCGGAGCTTCCCAAGTGTTTCCTCTTCCGTCTGGGATTTCCTCGCCGTCTTTCTTCTTCTCTAGTTGAACGCAAAACCGATATCGCCCCCTACCAAGGCTTAGGAGATTGTTTAGAAGTGATTCCAAAATACTAGGGAAACGCTAGGGAAACGCTTTTATAACGCTCGTATGTGTGTATAGTTCAAATGGTTTCCTAAATCCTTCTATTTATTATTGTTTTTTTTAAATAGAAAGCAGTATAGTTCTGTAGATCTTAGATCTACTGGGATATATGCTGCACGGTGGCTTACCGGTTAGCACAGTTGCCTTGCAGCTCCAAGGCCTGTGCGTGTGGAGTTTGCATGTTCTCCCTGTGCTTGGTGGGTTTCATCCCATAGTCCAAAGAGATACAGATTAGGTTAGTTGGCGTTCCCAAATTGCCTGTGGTGTGTAAATGAGCGTGTGAATGTTGACTGGAGCTCCTACCATGGACATAAAATGGCCTCCACAGTTTCTAAAAGGATGAATAGAACTAGGATATAGGTACAATGTGTACTAAAGGAAAGTTTAATCTCACTAACCAATAAAGTAATAAACTTTTCAGAAGAACGAGTGAGATTCTGAAAGTAAATGCATTGGGTTTGCATTGTCCTCTGCCTTCTTAAGTGTTCCAGACTCCTTCCTGACCACTGCCTACACTACATGTTAACGTTTACATTCTGGACCATTGCACAAAGTCACTTTAATAACCATTGCACAAAGTCACTTTTTCTATGCATACTTGCACACCATTATAGTTCTATGTGTACAGTATTTTCAGGTTCTATTTTTTCTAGTTAAATTTTTATTTAAATTTTCTATCATATTTCTTCTATTGATATTTATTACTTATAAGTTTTAATTCTCTTTTTGAGGTCACTGGCGGTCGTGTAAGCATTTCACTACATTTCGTACTGTGTATGACTGTGTATGTGACAAATAAAATTTGAATTTGATTTGAATTAGATTTTTGCCCAAAAATGTCTTCTAGAAACTGCCAGTAGTTTGGGAGTTGATTTATGGAAAAGGTTGAATCAATAATGATAATTGTTTACAAAAGAACCCTCCTTCACCTTGCTGGTTCCTCGCTACAGTTGGTACTTCGTGCACATTAATGAACCCACAGAGCCAGTCGGCTGTTTTATCTAGAATCATTCATAGAAATTCATCTGTTTATAAAATATTTCTCAAAAAGGTATCTCTTGGCCCAGTCGAGATACTTCATCTCATGAGTCTTGTTCAGCAGTAGTCATGATTCAGCCTTTATTATCAGGGCTAAGTCTCTGACCACTTGGTCTGCAGTTCTGAATTATGATGGCATCAAAGGCTAACAAGTTCCTGGTAACCTCACATTTTATTCTTTTTTGCAGTCAACCTGTGCCTTTCCTCTACTTGTTTATACAAACGTGTAAGAATAAGAAAAGTTACCTGTAATGCGGTAAAAAGATTTAAAAGCTTGAAATGAACAAAGGTATCTTATGCAAACTGGCTAAATATTACCAATTAAATATAAAATTAATTTATAGAATATAAAATATTATAAAGATATTTTCCATTACTGAGATTTTTGTTTGTTTGTGATAATACTCGTCTATATGTTAAAGACAAAATAAAACAAGCACTTCAGTATTTTTTTTTTTTTTTTTACATTTTAACTAGTTTATGTATAATTCAAAGAGGAATAAAAATTTGCCTAAAAAGGCATAAAATCACCAATTACAAAAAATATTCAGAACTATCAAAAGTGAAAATTTTTGGCAAGCCAAAATAAATATTTTAAGGTTGGTGCACCGTAGGACTCTTAATGAAGAGATTTTTTTTTATATATATATATATGTATATATGGGTCAACCATTTTCTGAACAAGAAATTCAAGAAATGTCACCTTCCAGAAAGAACAAACTGTAAAATACACAAGCCCTAGTGCAATGTGCTTATAAACTACAACCCTCCTCAGAACAATTTAACTTTAGTTCAACTCTGGTTTAGAAAAGGCACCAAAGAATCGACAGATACTAGGTGACAGTCTCTGGGTCAGAGGAAGAAAGTCCTCAGGAAGAAGAGATGACGATTGGGATTGCGTTCCCTCTACAGTTTAAACCAGTCTTTTCAAAACCGCAAGGTAGGTGTGGGCATGGTAACATCACGGAAGAATCGGTGGACCAGGGCGTTCTTGGCTGAGATTCTTTTGTTGGGGTCGTATCTCAGCATTTGCTGTTAGAGGGGTAAAAAAGGAAGAGGAAAAAAGTTACGAACAATGACTGCAAACATGTTTTAGTTTTCAAAATTAAGAATTCAAAAGGACAGATGATACTAAAAAAAATATTAAGACAACATATGCCATGTATTACAGTTCTCCCTGTGTGCAAAACAAGTATGTCACTAAATAGTGTACTGAACGACTGATATGAACCAATTATACAGTATAGGTGAAAAATTAAACATATCAGTAGAGTTTTATGTAAGCAAACCTCCTGGTGTTAGCGTAAAACATTACAAAATATAATAAAAAAAAAACAGCTACTGGAATGTATCAGTCATAATGTTTAAATGTGTCTCAGGCCGTGCTTATATTATCTACAAGGGTGATTAAAAAATTATCCACACTCCGGCTGTAGAAATTTACAGACATCACTTTTCAACATAATCTACTTGTTTTTTTGTTACACTTTGTCCATTTGTCATCAAGCTTTTGTATTCCCTCTTTATCAGAAGAATCTTTATAATCGTACAGCAGGGCTGCTTACATGGGACCAAATGGGCGAAAGTCCGTTGGAGCAAGAATGAATCCATGTCTTGTCAACAGTAATGATTCTCTTTAAGAGACTTTCACCTTCCAAAGAGTATCGGTTCAAATTTTGTTTGCAGATACCAAAACGTTCCTGTTTATGCTGTTCTAGGAGGTGTTTAAGCACCAGGTACAAAAAAATAATAATAATAATTCACTGCACACTGCTCTTTTTTCGCACAAATTACAAGTGAAGTATCCAATTTTTGCTCGCATCGCAGTTACAAATGAACTGATAACACATTTACACCTGCACAGCTGTGACCAGTGTGACAGTAGCTTTGAACTGAAAGCGCTGAGAAGACAGTGCAGCTAACAGAAGTTTGAATATAACTGGAGTGCAGATAATTTTTGACTCAACCTCGTACTAAGGGCATGCTTATCATACAAAGAAAATACTGCAATTATACAGAAGTGGAACAGGAAAGTTGTTGAACAGGAAAGAGTTTAGGGTAACCCCACACAAAGCCGCTCGGAAATGTGTCTTACCGCGAGCAAGTCTCTGCCGTCGTCATCCAGAGGGGGAACGACTTTAGACAAGTCCTGCAGTGCCCACTTGGGAAAAGAAGGCTTGTAGTCAGGCATCGAGGTCACTCCGGGCCACACAGACTCATCGGGAGTCCCGAGGGTTCGGAAAATCCGGAAGAGCTGATCAATTTCTGAATCTCCAGGAAACAGCGCCCTTCGAGTGATCTGACAATAACAGACATGCCACAGGTCCATGTTACACAGGATAACACCTGTAAGGCATTATTTTCAATACGTCTAGAACAGTCCATGGGTAGCAAAATTTTAAGGCGTATTTAAGAATGTGTTAAAAGTACAGCTTTTTATTGTAAAGTCATTTCATTGAGTGTATTTGTCCTGATTGCTATTTACACATCATTCGCATGCACTGCAAATACTCTTATGTGCAAATATTAAATTTATCTAGTTTATATTTATAACTAGTATACAGTCGAGCCCCGCAAAGTCACATGTTCAGTGGTCGCAGCCTCAAACATTTGCAGATTTTTTCCTAAAAACCTTACAAATTATTGTTTGTGGAAATCTCCAAATTTTCACTGCAAATATCCTAAGCAATTTATTTTTAAATAGCAAAATATAATTTTTCATGCATTTTATTGCTAAACTATAAAGAACAATATAATTTACTAATTTTGTAACATAAATGTTGACGTACATTCAGCTAAATTTCCATATAAAATAAAATACTGTATAAATTTTTTTATACAGTAGAGAGAACACAAAGCAACCGTAGAGAAAAACACGGCTTGGGATGGTGAATTATTGGTGTATTTACCGCACAGTACTTATATCTAAGAAAACGATAGCGTATTCCAAAGTACACAGTTGAGTACATTTAGGGGTAACATCTGTATTTTACATTGTAACAGGATGTGCGACATAGCACTATATAGGTTACTAGGGTTACTAGACCATAAAAATAGGCCCCTGCAAAATTTTAGAGGTCAACCGTACACCACCACAGTGGCACTGCTCACGCTTCATGTTTTGCAAGAATGCAGATTGGATTTTGTCAAAGGTAGCAAACAGCAGGCTCTATACTGTTGTGCACTTCGCTTATTAACCCCACTATTTCCCAAAACTAACTCTCATAGGGCTACAGGTTTAAAATCACTAACGTACACTCATTATAGTTAAAACGCCCTAATCCATCAACATTTTAAACCTCTTACCATTTCGGCAAAAATGCAGCCCAAACTCCAGATGTCGACAGCTGTGGAGTAATATTTACAGCCCAGTAGAATTTCGGGTGCCCTGTACCACAAAGTCACAACCTACAAATCGAGAACAGATTTTACTGAGAAACATAACGGCATATCATGTGAAAACAATGCACATTTGAGACAATGCACGTGTTTATTTGCAAATCTATATACACACACCGAAGCAGTTTACCTCGTGTGTGTAGGTGCGTACTGGCACACCGAAAGCCCTGGCCAAACCAAAGTCGGCCAGTTTAATTTCCCCTTGCGCGTTGATGAGCAGGTTCTGAGGTTTCAGGTCTCTGTGTAAAACCCGGTGAGAGTGACAGAATGACAAACCCTGGAGCAGCTGGAACAGGTAGCTCTGAAAATACATACATCGCAATCATCAATAATTCACAGTAATTACATAATACTAAGCACACTGACTGTACTGGAATAAAAAAAAGGAAATCAATTGCTGATATGAGGCAATACCAATAAAACGTAACTACGAATCCTGCCTGAGATTTTGTGAGACGCTCTAAATAATAATAATTATTATTATTTATTATTTTTGGGGTTTTTTCTAATTTTTTTCCCCAATATTAGTCGTAGCCAATTCCTCCCCGTTGCTAGGGGGCTCCCACATTAAGGCTACTACTACCACTTAGTCCGGAGGACGAAGACTACCGCGTGACGTCAGCCGACTGCATCTTTTCAAACTGCTTGCTCACGCACCATTAGGGGCGGAGGAACACTACAGTAGCAGCGCTAGCAGCTCCTTCCGTGTGCGCGAGCTTACAAACGCCCCTGATTGGCTGTAGATTAGCTGCCTCCAGCTGTGAGAAGAAAACAGCATCACCCGGGGTTCAAACGAGCGATCTCCGGATGATAGGGCGAGCGCTTTACCACTGCGCCACTCGGAGGCCTCATAATAATAATAATTTTTTGAATACATGTTTTAAAATTCATTACCTACAAATCACAGCACACCTGGGTACAGATTATTAACAGGAAATTGGCAGAGGCCAGAGGAGGGCCAGAGGCCAGAGGAGGAACCAGAGGAGGGACAATACTAGCCAATCAGAGGCCAGAGGAGGGACAATACTAGCCGGCCAGAGGAGGGACAATACTAGCCAGCCAGAGGAGGGACAATACTAGCCAGCCAGAGGAGGGACAATACTAGCCAGCCAGAGGAGGGACAATACTAGCCAGCCAGAGGAGGGACAATACTAGCCAGCCAGAGGAGGGACAATACTACCCGGCCAGAGGAGGGACAATACTAGAAAAAAAAGTTTGTAGTGCATACTACACCTCACACAACTTTTAACTTGTGCACCACAAGTGGGCGCACTTGCAGGCGTTATGGTGGTTGCTTAAACTTCATTAATTTGTCCTCAGTAATAAGTTGGTGTTATACCACTAAAATTGGTTCAATTAACATTAAACTGAGAGAAAATGTCTTATTGTTAATTATTAATTAATAATTGATTGTTTTTAACCTTAATTAGTATTTTGAAGAACAGTAAAACAAAATAATTATAAGAAAATACCCCCCCAGCCAATCAGAGGCCAGAGGAGGGACAATACCAGCCAATCAGAGGCCAGAGGAGGGACAATACCAGCCAATCAGAGGCCAGAGGAGGGACAATACTAGCCGGCCAGATACTACTCCAGGAATTTCATTGATTTTTTTAATTCTTTTCTATTTTTCTATTATTATCATTGTTGCAGGGGTATAAAAATCAAACAAGTGCGCGACTAAAAATTTAAATAAAAAAAAAAAAGACTTGTCCCACTTACCTTGACCAGGGGAAGTGCGATGCCGGTAACTGAGGACGAGTCCATAAATTTCTTAAGGTCTTGATGAAGGAATTCAAACACGAGATAAAGCTTATTCTCTGTGTGGATGACATCCAGAAGCCTGAAACAAAGGCAGAAACATATCTTACAATAGATTTATTCATAAAAAATATATATTATTAATGCAGCATTAATATTATTTTAAATGTAATATAAGGGAGCAATAATAAACATTTTTTACCAAAGATTTGTTTTTATATTGGAATGGATAATATCTATAAAGTTTAAAGAGGCAACAGCTATATTCAGGCAATATTAGCCATTACTACATTTCCCCATAAGAGCATTTTCAGAAGAAAATCAGTGCCATCACATGCTTATTAAGAAATCCTTTGAGATGTACTGTATTTACATCTACACATCTTCAAATAAGTAACTTAGTGCTACAACAAAAGTGGAAAAATAAATAAATATAATTTTACATCAGCAGTCGCAGTGTCATGCATTCTATAGGTGGTTAAGCAGGAGCTGTGGAGAATGTCAGGGGTACATGCAATAGAAATGTGTTTCCTATCCAGGGTTTCGGGAAGTGATCTCTGTGATAATGTGTAAAGGTTAAGGGTGGGCCTCAGTATCAATCTGTAATTCTTTTGAATTAAGGAGTTTTTATGCATTATATGATCATTCCGCTCGGTCAGCCCCTGAAAGAGCACTATCAAATATGTTTTACTGCAATTCGACCCACAGCGTAATCATTCTGGAAATTATATTTCTCAGTTGACTTGGGAATGTCTGGGATCTAAAATCTTGTCTGGAGATAGAGAACTCCGGGTCGACCTTCCTCACATAAAAAAGAGAGAAGCGAAAAGGAATAACTGTTCGGGCTGAATGTATTTCTTTGTTGCAATGTGATCATACTTGACAATGTTGGGGTGATTAAGTTCCTTCAGCAAGGAGATTTCTCGGATGGCGGTACTCGGCACACCTTCAGTCTCCCTGCAAAACAAACAAACAAAGGAACAAGACATTAAGAACAACCGCTGTAATTATAACAACTGTTCTGTGCTCCTTATCTTAATTTGCATCATCTAATCACTAGAGATTATATAAAAATAAATAAATTTAGTTATGTATTACGATTCCTTTGTGTGGCTATTCTTCTATCACCACATCGATGCAGAAATATATTTTTAAAAGTCTTTATATTTATATATGCTGAAATTTAGAGTAGTAAAATGTTGCAGTTCCTCTGTAAACCTGCAGATGGTGCTTTAAACTGCTCAGCACAAGATTAATTTACAAATCGCAGCTCATGTATCGCCACACTGACTATGTTTAAAACAGAGATGAACGTAGTCACTTTAAATATTAAATATGTAAATCATGACACTTTCAAGCACATTTGCACACCCCCTGGTAATTTATATTTTTATTCAACATCATTCCTACACAAAAAAAATAATTCCACAAATTCTATATTTCTATATTGTACGGCTGTTTTTCTTATTTTTCTATATGGTTCATATGTTTTTCTTATTTTCTATATTGTACTGTACAGTTATTTTATTCATTTTAGTTAAATTTACCTCTATTTTCTTTTCATATTTATTTCCTATATATAGTCTTTTATTTTTTAAGGTCACAGGCGGTCGTCTAAGCATTTCACTGCATATCGTACTGTGTATGACTGTGTATGTGACAAATACAATTTGAATTTGAACCACTCGATGACCCAGTGACCAGAATTGGCTGGTTTTTAGTTTGATTGGCCATGAATGATGATCGGCTGTTCGGTCTCAAAAAAACAGTTCTGTACCGAAAGCAGAAGCTTTAAGTGACGCAACAGGAACGCATTTTTATACCATTACATTATCAAAAACCGCGCATGTTAAAACCATCCGACCTCCTTATTCTCAAAACTCTGTGAGAGAATTGGTCTCAAACCCACTTGTTACCCCTCTTACACAAGTCTCAAAACACAGCAAGCACTAATTCGATGAAAATCTTGCATTAGAAGCCCTGCCTGCGTACTTGCAGCCACTCAACCCCCATGCTCACGGTCATGTTGAGTTTTGAGACATTGGAGGCGTCTGTGGCGGTACAACGTCGCCATTTCTTTATAATCCTACAGGTGTCGCACTCTTTTTACACATCATCCCGTGTAGTCGGAGTGAATTATTTGCCATGTTTATATATAATAATTATGAAGGATGACAGAGACACGTGCTGCTCAGTTAAATGTTAAACTCTTGTATTTGAAGTTAGTTTGAATTGTTTAAATACTGCGCTTGGTTTTTATGTGAGAAAACTAATGTTATAAGTAATGGGCTACATTTAATTAATCGTAATACGTTTTTATAATGTTTACAGATTTAACAAAATCGGGGGAAGTATGTAATATTGGATCAGGATATTTATAAAATCGTGATACTTATAGAATCGCAATTTGAATCGAATCGACACCTGGTTATTGTGATAATATCGTATCGGGAGGTGACTGGTGATTCCCATTTCTAATGCTTATTGTTTAACCTTACAGCACACAGGAGTAATGTTACTAATCCCAGTATAAACAGACTACAGACAGCTAAAAAGCCAGGTTTCTCTCAAGCTCATCTCACCAAGGTCATTTCAAAATTTCGCTGCTCTGTGACAAAACCTTAGTTTAATGAATTTAAGGGAATTAAAGCAAAGTGTTGATTAGTGTTGGAGTTAGGAGGAAGATAATGTCTGCACACACAAGCTTTCATTTGGGTTATGATCCAGGCTGGGGTGCTGAGATAAGCAGAAGTTCACAAAAGGAATTCTACTGTACAACTAAAGTTAGTGCAGTTACAGGTACTGTATAAGTTATAGGCTCACCAATTAATGAAGACTAAAGTAAATCACACTCAAAGTTAATTACATTGATCATCTTACAACATGCACTCAACACATATGTTATTAACACTGTTAGCTTTTTTCCCCACTCACGTGTCCAGTCTTATTTTCTTCAACGCCACGGTTTCACCCGTGATCTTGTTTTTAGCCTTATAAACCACTCCATATGTCCCCTCTCCGATCTTCTCCACTTTCTGAAAGGAATCCATGTCAGACATCCAGATCAAACCCCTCCTCAGCCAAGGAAGGGAGAGCAGACCCTAAAAACTTCACACCTAAACACACAAAATGTCTGTATGTTGGCTCTGAGAGTGAAATCTAAGCATGAGGAAGAGAATGATGTGTTAAAAATGAGCTAATCGACACCCAACCTCAGTTACTGAGAGAATGTTTAATACCAATACCCGCCAATTCCCGCGTTCACCTCTGCTCTATCCACAACCCCTCAGTCTCAAAGACCTAGTGCACTTGGTAGGCGGTGATGGGCTATTGTGTAACACACTAGGAAGTGCGCTTATAGAGGGGATACTAAACGGTTTGAGAGTAGAGATAAAAACCCGCCCGTCAAACAAAGCCGTTCGTTGCTGAGCCCGCTGTTCTTCTTCCTTTCGCGCTAAAGAAGGAATTAAGGATGCATATCGCCACCCAGCGGATGATTTGTTTTTTTTTTCATGTGGTTTGTTACCAGTGTTTACAGAATTTAGCAGACGCCCTTATCCAGAGCGACTTACATTTTTATCTCATTATACATCTGAGCGGCTGAGGGTTAAGGGTCTTGCTCAAGGGCCGGGGTTTGAACCTGGAACCTTACAATCTGTACTAGCTACCCCTATTTTTGAAGACCCTAAATTAAATAGGTTAAATATCATTTTATTTTTATTAAGGCCTAGTCCACACGTCATATCTATTCATTTAGGAACCTCTGTAATTTAACCGGGGAATGTGGAGGGCAATGGCTACCACTGTTTTTATGCGCATTTTTACGACAGGAATGAGGAATCGAACCTGGGGGGTATTCCACGAAGCAGGATTAAGGGAAAGTCTGTCTTATTTCGATAAGCCTGTCTTATTTAAGTAAGAGTTCCGTTCCATCAACGTGTCTTAAATAAATGTCCGCTGAGTTGCCATGGTAACTTACACCTTCGAACAAGTCTGATCGGGACCAGGTTAACTATCTCGCTTATTTAAACAGTGTCTCAAAGAATCTCCGGCGTGTGGGAACATATTCCCTAAAGATCGTTCCGTCAGTTTAATTTCCGCGCTCTCACTAATCATGTCGTGTTTCAGCATTTGAATCATCCCCAAAATAATTCAAATAAAATCGTAAGCATATTAAAAAAGGTCAAACATGAAATGCAATGACTGAAAACAGAAAATCAGAAATTCATATAATCATAAATTCATATGAACAGTTACACAAAAAGCCTTATTACATTTATCAAAATAATAATAATAATAATAATAATAATGTAAAAATAATGAGATGTCAGCTTAATTGTCTAATGAATGTCAGGCCTATTTAAGCAGCACTGAGTGAGACCAACACCTGCATGGAGATCCTCAGCAAACCCACACGGCGAAGTCAATGCCTGACCACAGTGCAATCTGTCTGTATTGCACCGCGTTTCTTCACCAGTGGGACATTCCTCTACAGTGTTGGTGATTTTGGCTAAAGCAACTGTATGCCGTGAAATAAGGATGGTCTACCTTGCTCTGAGGCAATATTTAAATATTTATATCACCTTTCCTGGCCATCTACCAACACAGAGGATTAAGGAGAACTTTTATGCAATAGCAGGTATGTGACAGTTAAAGTAGACTTAAAAATGTATATGCCTGTATTGGGCTAAATTTGTTTCTCAGGTTTTCCCAATGTCTTGGGTGCTGTGGACGGCACCCATATCAGAATACAGGCCCCAGCTGGAACAACTGAGGCGGACTATGTGAACAGGAAATCTTTCCATAGCCTCAATGTACAGGTATGTAGATTTGCAATAACTCCATACATTGCCAGTAGAGGGATTTAGGTCTGAATTTGACATTGTTCATCAATTCATATATTGAGCAATCTTAAATTAATGCTCTGCCAGACAAAATATGCTATATCACTAAACCCACTCTCTGTGTTCAGATGATCTGTGACAGCAACTTCCTAATTACTAATGTTGAGGCAAAATGGCCAGGCTCTGTCCATGACTCCAGGATCTTTCGAGCATCCTCACTGGCACAGAGGTTTGCAGAAGGCAAGAGAACATTTCAAGCAAGGGTTTTTACTTCACAAGCATTTTTCATGGAAACTAGTGATCATAACTTTAAAAGAGAAATAGTTGTAACAGTCAGTAGGCACACATAACTTTATAAGTCTTCATATACATATATATATATATATATATATATATATATATATATATATATATATATATATATATGGGAGAGGGGTCTTAAACTGTAGGAGTGTCACAGCATATGTAATTGATACCTTCTTTTGCAGGGGAGTTTAATGGAGTCCTGCTTGGGGACAGGGGTTATGCCTGCATGCCATACCTCCTAACCCCTTACTGAGGCAGAAAGGCAATTTAACAATGCCCACTCGAAAACAAGGGCACGGATAGAAATAAATATGAATAGTTAACATGTAAAGTTACTGGTAAAATATACTGTACAAGTATAAAGTTATATTGCAATAAAAGAAAAATAGTAAAAATGAAATTAACTAGTAAAATATACTGTGCAAAGTAAAATAAAATAAAAAATACTGTACAACAGAAATGAAGAAATGACTGAGGTATGCAAATATGCATAAAGTGACTTCTTAGAATGTCTTATTATTAAAGTGATTTGTGCAGTGGTCCATAAATGAAAGTATAAGTATATAGTGCAAAAGTGTGCATGAATGTGTCCATAGTGGCCATGAATGCCCAGTCAGTGTTGGATGTAAAAAAGAGATGATATTAGTCCTGTGTTGTGTTGTGATTGAGAGACCTTATGGTCTGCGGGAAGAAGCTCCTCCTCAATCTCTCAGTATTGGTCTTCAGGGAGCGGAATCGCTTCCCAGACCTCAACAGAGAGAACAGTACATTGTTGGGATGGCTGAGGTCCTTCACCATCTTCCTGGCCTTAGTCCAGCACCGTTTGCTGTAGATCGAGTGCAGGTCAGGGAGCTCGGTGCGGATGATTTGTTCAGCTGAACGCACCACCCTGTGTAGAGCTCGTCTGTCCTGCATGGTGCTGTTCCCGAACAAGGTTGAGATGTTTCCCGTGAGGACGCTCTCTATGGTGCAGGAGTAGAAATTCCTGAGCACTTTGGAGGGCAGTCTAAAGTCTCTCAAGCGTCTGAGGTGGTAGAGACGCTGCTGGGCCTTTTTCACCACGGTGTTGATGTGACAGGACCATGACAGGTCCTGCGTGATGTGAACACCTAGGTATCGAAAGCTGTCTACTCTCTTCACTGGGCTCCTGTTGATGATGGGGGTCTGGTAGTTCCTCTTCTGCTTTGTACAAAATTCCACAATCAGCTCCTTTGTCTTGCTGACATTCAGGAGGAGATTGTTCCTCTGGCACCATTTCTCCAGATTTTCAATCTCCTCTAGGTAGGCCGACTCATCGTTGTTCGTGATCAGGCCCACCACAACAGTGTCGTCAGCAAACTTGATGGTGGCCGTGGAGTTGGTAGTGGCCACGCAGTCAAATGTGTACAAAGAGTACAGCAGGGGGCTCAGAACACAACCCTGGGGGGCTCCAGTGCTGAGAGTAAGGGAGGCTCAGACATGACCGCCCATCCTTACTGCCTGTGGTCTGCCAGTTAGGAAGTTAGAGATCCACTGACACATAGATGAGCTGAGTCCCAGGTGCTTCAGCTTGGTGGTGAGTGTGGATGGAATTATGGTATTAAATGCAGAGCTGTAGTCAATGAAGAGCATTTTCACATAATTTCCCCCTCCGAGTGTCCAGGTGAGTGAGAGATGTATGGAGGAGATGTGAGATTGCATCGTCCGTGGAACGGTTTGGACGGTATGCAAACTGTAGTGGGTCAAGTGTGTCCGGTAGGGAAGAAATTAAAGTCTCTGACCAGGCGTTCAAAGCACTTAATCACTACTGAGGTGAGGGCTACAGGGCAATAATCGTTGAGGGAAGCAGGATGAGGTTTCTTCAGGACAGGAACAATGATGGACCTTTAGTACCTTTAGTTGCTTTTATTTATTTATTTATTTTTTTGCCAGGTAACGTATACTTGCATATTTTCACTGAAGGATGAAGATGTAGAGACCAGATCTGCTCTTGAGAAGTGAACAATGCTGGTAGATCCACTGAGGTAGGATGCATACTATTATAATAGTATAAATTAGTGTGCAGTTGTCCATATTTGAATTTTATTGTCTGACAGAATCTTATTTATTTAATTATTTTTAATAATAAATCCTAGTTTTATTCCTAGTTGCCAGCAAAGGAGCTGTATAAGGTCCATCTTCAAAAACAAATGAGAAAAAGGGACATGGAGATGGACCTTAAATGGAAGAGAAAAGGCTATCCATTAAAAAAGCAACACTAGAAATTGAATTACTGAAGCGTCGCCTTTAGGTGAGAACTTGTGCATATATTAATCTGTTGCATGGTAAAAGTGTTGTGTATATAAAGCAACGCAATTTAAAAAACACATTTTTCATTTTACTTTTATTGTTTTTCAGAAAACAAAAAAATTAACTGCGCAGCAGACCAGTGCAAACAATTTAACAGAAGTAATTTTGACAAATCCTGTCTTCCATCTCTGTTGTGTGCAAAAATCTGTAGAATAAAGGTGGCTCTCTCCTATTATAGTGGCAATGTTGTGGACTGGCCCAGAGCCCACGCAGACACTGAAACCTAGACTTGAGGACCCCTATGGTCATCTCCACCTTGGCCCGTATTCAGCTGTGAGCCAGGTTAAAGCATGTCTGTGATCCAGGATCAGGTTCAGGGTAGGGTGTCATTAAATAGGGCAGACAAGGGTATCCTCTGTCCCCCAGCAAGTAACCATTGTACTGTCCTGTAATGATTCAAGTGTACAATACTAATATTGTATAATGATGTAAGTTGCCTCACATATTAAAAAAAAGTAATGAGTTTAATAATTTTAACAAGGGAACAAATTAAGCACACAAAATTAAGTTGTTACCTGTACATTGCTACTATGAATAGATTTCCTATTAACATAGTCTCCCTCATTTATTGAAGGAATGTGGGTGCCATCAATGCACCCAATTACATTCGAAAACCCTGAAATAGAAAGTCATATATGGAAGGATCAAGTGTGTGTGTGTGTGTGTGCATTATGAATACATGTATACAGTAGATATAAATGGTATGACTACATATTAAATATGCACCATCGATTTTACTACAAAGGCTATTTTCTAAAAGCAGTTTTTCAAAGATCCCAATTTTCTGCAAAGTACCTATACAATAAATTTTGCTTTCAGTTTTTCTTTAAAAATGAAAGAAAATGCTCCTACTTTTTTTTTTGTTTAGCTACGTTCCTCCTTTTCCATATGGCATATTTTGCCACGACCATAAAAAAAGTTGTACGCGTATGTATTACTAGTTGTCTTTTCAACCTTATTGTGAATTCTGTGACATGTACAGTGCATACATATAGAGAATCGAAATTGTGTTTCTCTTTTCCTCGTTACAAATAACACCAAAAAAAGGTAATTGAGGTAATTGAGTTACTGTCCTGCAAAAAGGAACAGTTATCAAATGTCTCATCTCCAAAAACACCATGGATCTCTTTGATGTTGCATTCTTTTAACTTTGTGTTTTCACCATTCTTCTGGATTAAGTATATGTCTGAATATTTGTTTCCTTGCTCTACCTGTTCGTTGTCCTCTATTCTTTCAATCCACTGAAGTGGCACAGTGTGTCTTAATTGCTTGTACTGTTCTTGAAGTTTTGAGTTGTTAAATGTTTCACCTGTTTCGCTAACAGCATCTATGATTACCTGTTAAAGTAGGAACCCTTCTTTAATTTCATATAAAATGTCTTTAATTTGTCTGATTTCGCTATCCCACAATGTTTTTAAGTATATTGTGATGTTTCGATTCAGGAATAGGGGTTGATTTAATAACTGTTTTCTCTCTCTAGGTTCTATCTTTATGTTAGTTAAAAAATCCCCCCATGCTTCCAACACTACTTTATAAAATGCAGATTGGTCGTTTAACATATAATTTTTAGTTTTCTTCCGTAAAATATCACATTGCATGTTCAAATTCCCTGCTTTCATTACATAAAACTCCATTTTTTTTTTTCCACATTGCTGTTTTTGTTGTTTAAAAATTTCTGTACCACCTTAACCCTCAGACTTTTCTTTCTTAGAAATGGGTCTAGCAGTCCCATCCCTCCCTCCGCTCTTATATGCCGTCATTTGTCATATGCCACAGAAAATGTAGTATCATTTGCTTTATTCTCTTGTATATCCATAAGGGCATTGGTGTTACTGATAGTACGTACCACAGTTTAGATAACATTAGCACGTTTGTTACCAGTATTTTCCCTTTAATTGTTAGGTTTCTTTTCCCCCAGAATTGTAATCTTTTTTTTTTCTATTCCCCCAAGTGTGTTTTCCCAGGTGATCTCGTTTGCTTTGTTTAAGTTGGTTCCGATTTTGTATTCCTAAGATTTTTATGTTCTCTATTTCCTTTTTTTTAAACCCCATTTGCTCTGGTAGAGACTCGATTTCCCCTATTGATTTGTAATGAGTTACATTTAGCCATTTTGCAGATGCTCTTATCCAGAGCGACTTACAAAAAGTGCTTTAATGTTTACATAATTGGATACATACTTACACTGGGTTAACTAGGTTAATAACTTAGTGCCATTAGTCCAACACAACTAAGAAGAGTTTTTTTTTTTTTTTTTTTCCGGGGGGGGGGTTAGTCTAAGTACTGGAGAAATGGATGAGGCTTGAGTCATCGTTTAAAGATAGTCAAAGTCTCTGATGTACGGACATCTAGAGGAAGTTCATTCCACCACCTAGGTGCCAGAACAGAAAAGAGCCTGGATGAATGCTGCCCTCGATCCCTGAGAGATGGTGGGATGAGGCGAGCAGTGCTGGAGGATCAGAGGGAACGTGGTGCAGTGCGTGGTGTAATTAGCGCAGAGAGGTAAGTGGGTGCTGGGCCATTTTTAGCTTTGTAGGCAAGCATCAGTGTTTTGAATTTGATGCGGGCAGCTACAGGAAGCCAGTGCAGGGAGCGGAGGAGTGGGGTGGTGTGGGAGAACTTGGGAAGGTTAAAAACAAGACGTGCTGCTGCATTCTGGATCAGTTGCAGAGGACGAATCGTGGACAGAGGCAGACTTGTCAGGAGTGAATTTCAGTAGTCCAGTCTTGAAATAACAAGGGACTGAACAAGCACCTGAGTAGCCTGTGAAGAAAGAAATGGGCGAATTCTTCTGATATTGTAAAGAAGAAATTGACAAGAGTGAGTAAGGTTAGCGATGTGTGGGGAAAATGACAAATGATTGTCCGCGGTTACCCCAAGATTGCGGGCGGTGGCTGAAGGTATAATATGTATGTGCTCTTTGTGTAATTAACTTGTGCATCTGATCTATTACAGTACATATCTAGTATCACCAAGCAGAGCCGACAGTGGGCATCCCTGTCTAATGGATCTGGTGGGTGTAAAACATTCAGTTAAAAAAATCCATTACACTTAATACATATTAAAATCTCAGGTATAAAATATTTTTATCCACTTTCTAAAACTTTCTCTGAATCCAAATTTCTTTAGAACATCATACATATATTGGTGTTCGACCCTGTCGAATGCTTTTTCAAAGTCTATATTAATTAAATATCCTTTTTTCTCCTTCATGTGTTCTATGGTGTCCCTTATACTGCTTACCGTATCCGCTATATCTCTTTCTTCTACTCCATATGCTTGTGTTGCGGTTATTAATTCAGGTAACACGCTTTTCAGCAGGTTTGCTAAAACTTTTGCTAGGATTTTAAAATTTGTATTTAACATTGTGATTGGCCTAAAGTTTTTAAGATCCGCTTTATTTCCTTTTTTCTTCTTCTTGAGTTCTCCATCTGTAAAAATTTCTTCAGAAATCTCTTTTAAAACTGGTATTAGCTGTGTTTAAATTTTTTTGTAAAATTCATTTGTTATTTCATCTATTCCGGGACTCTTTCCTGCATTTAGCTGCTTAATTACATTTTCTATTTCATCCTGTTTTATTTCTTTATCGCACATCTTTTTGTTCACTTCTGTTTCTCTTGTGTTTGTGTTCCAATAGGGCTTCTTTATCTGTATTGTTGATACCTTTGCTTGTAAAAAATTTCTGTGTAAAACTCCTGTAACCCTTTTAAAGACTTTTTTTTTTTTTTTTTTTTTTTACCACACCTTTTTGGGTCAGCACTTCTTTGATTTCATCTGCTTTTTGTCTGCTTTTCTCAAGGTCGAAAAATAATTTTTGTGTCTCCCTCTACCGCATATTTCATCTCGCTTTTTATAATTTGTCCTCTACACCTTTTCTCTTCTATTTGCTTCAGTTTGTCTTCTAGTCTCGTTAATTTTTTTCCTTTTACCATTAGGCCTATCATTAAAATTCCTGAGTTCTAACTCCGGGTCCTCTCTTACACTCTTTTCCTCTCGTCTTTCCATTTTTTGTAATTGTTTACTATGTTCTATTGTGAGTTCTTTTATTTCGCATTTTACATTATCCCGCCAAATCCTTTTATTCTTCTTATATAATTCATTTTTCATGTTTCACCTTATTAAGTCTTGTATCCTTTGACAGTAAACTTTGTTGTTTAAAATGCTAGCATTTAAAATCCATATCCCTGGTCTTCACTTATTTTCAGTGATCTCTAGCTCCGTACATAAAAACTTATGGTCACTAAAGCTGGTTTCTTTATAAAATATATTTTTCACCATTATTTCTATTTGTCTTGTGGGTAAAAGCAAATCGATTCTGCCTTGTTTTATATCCCCAATTACCGTTTGCCTTCTGGAATATTCTCTTCTATTTTGATTTCTTTCTCTCCATATGTCTAAAGTTGAGATTTTCCATTTATCATTCCTCCCTCTGTCTGCTTTGAATACCTTTATTTACAATATCCAATTTTGTCAAAGCAACATTAAAATCCCACAGCAGAATGACATTTTCCCAGTTTTTCATTTTTGCCTCCAAACCTCTCAAAAACATATTTTTTTCTTTTCCATCATTTGGTGCATGTACATTACACAAAGTTATCTTCTTACCGCCTTTAACAAGTTCTACTGCTATGCTTTTCCCCACTTCGTCTTTAAACATCATCCTTTCCTTTTCACTAACTCCTCTTTTGATTAAAATTCCCACCCCTTTTTTCTCTTTCCCATTGCTAAAATATATATTTCCATCCCATACATTTTTATATTTGACACATTCATTGTCCCAATATGTTTCTTGTATACATAGTATTTCAGCTCCTTCTGAATTTTCTATTAGTATTTGAAATTTGTATACACTGTACCTCTTGCATTAATTGAAACTATACTAAGTGTCATTATTGCAATGAAGTATAGTGTTAATTCTCCTAATTGCAACATTTTATTTACATGTGTTCATTCCTTGTTCGAATAGCTCTTGTTGTTTTTTCCAGGTCTCCTGATTTTATATTACTCGTTATATTTTTGAGCATTTCTTTTCTTTCTTTATGTCTTTCTGTGGCTTTCTTGATGATCGGTTTTATTATAGTTCTGTTCCTTCTGGTCTCTTTTCTCATTAACTGAATACTTTTTTTTTTATCTTCTATCTCCTCTTCCTGTGGTCTTCCTAAATCACTCACCTCGTCGCTCTCTCTGTCTGTCTTGCCTCTTCTAGTCCTTCATCCGCTGTGTTTACATTCATTTTCGCGTTGTCCTGCTCCATTTCATTCATTGCTTCACCTTCAGCCTCCTTCTGGTGGATCGTTGTCTCCTCCACTCCTGTTGATTCCCTTTCCTCTTTGGGGTCTTCTCCACTGCTGTTAGTGTCATTATTCTCGACCTCTTTTTCTGGTCTTGGATGTTCTGTTCTAGTGAATTGTGGTTCTTCTTTCAAATACCTTGGTCCGTCAGCGATATCCATACCTGGATAATACCGTCTTCTTATGGCCTGTAGGGGTATAACTCCCCACAGGTTCAGTTTCTTTATCACCTCATCCTTTAAGTATGCTGGTAGGTACATAAAAGATACTACCAGGTCGTTTATCAACGGTCTTGCTTCGCACATCTGCCCATTAATCCATAGTCCATTCAGAATCTCGTCCGTTCTCGTCCGAGCTCAAATTCTCTCTTCTGTCGTAGTCTCAGTGCAAGCAATTTCCCGTGTCCAACTGTTTTAATGATGGCTTTGAGCAATTCAGTGATTTTTGTTGTTGTTTCCACGATAATTGTATTTTCCTTTACATACTCCTTTTCATTTTTGGTTCTTATTTTGCTGAATTTTAGGTTCTCCAATTTCAGCCATTTTGTTTGTTTATTTGTTTTCCAGGAAAACAAAAACAGAGGGAAGTAGCTTCCCCAGGCAGACTTGCTGCTGGGGGAGCGTAAACTAAAGTCTTTAACTATAATATTAAATTAAATAGATATCCCCAACAATTTGATAACTTAAAGTTAAATGGGAGAGCCTCTCTCTCCCTTGTGCAGCCACAAACAATCCTTTATGTCCCCAGGGGGCGCTCTCAGACTGGTATGGCCATAAGCAAAAGCTGGTATGAAGGGAGGCCTATTTGAACTATAAACAAGGACTCCATCTCCTCTTTGTGCTTATTTAAATCCTTTTTGTCGTTTGCTCTCTTTTTTCTCTATCTCCTTCCTTCGTCCACCTTGTCTCCTCTTGTACATGTTCCTCTCCATCTCTTATCGCTTCCACTCCGTCCCCCGGAGAGTCTCCTTGTCTATTTTCGAATCTTTACTTTCCATTTTGTTTTGCGTATCATTTTCTTCCTGACGCTCTTGTTTCACTTGTATTTCATTGTTTTCTCCAGTCCTGTTTGTTTGTTCTACATCTTCCATTTGTTGGCATTTGCATTGAAAGCTTCGGCATCCTTCAACGCTGCACTCTTTCGCAAAGTGTCCGTGTTTGTTGCATTTTCGGCACAGAAATGATGGACAGTCTTTCATCATGTGTCCAGGGTCCATACACAATCGGCAGATCTTTATCTGCTTATCGGCAGGACCCTGAAGTACTGCTGTCCTGTCACGGTGTTAAACTTTATGCTGTAGGGGAGGGATGCCACTGTCGTCAGAAATTTTACTTATAGGTACCTTGTTCCGTCCGCCATTTCAGTTCCTGGATAAAACCTTCTTTTAATAGGTAATATCTGTGTCACTTCCCAGTTCATCAGCTTATTAAAAATTTCCTGATCCTCGATGTAAACGGGTAGGTGTAGGAATGACACCAATATTTCATTATTCACCAGTTCCTTAATGGAATATATTTCTCCTTTAATTTCTATGCCTTCGAGCAGGCATTCGGCTTCTGTTTTGTCTGTTAATGTGACCTCATATTCAGAAGTCTGTGTTGGGCGAACTGTCATTAGTTTCCCTCTGCCGATTGTTTCATTAATTGATTTTATTATATCTTCCGCTTTAATGGTTTTGTTTCGGCTCAAGTCATATCTTACAGTTGCTTCCCTTTTATACATTCTCTCTCTCTCTCTCCTTTTTTTCCATTTTGACTTATTTTCCCTTGCCTAGTTTGCCATCCATTTTTTCCTTGTTTTCCATCGTCTTCCTCATTTATTGTCTATTCCTTTTGCCTATTCATTGACTTTGTACTTGTTTCATTTTTATTCTTTGTGTCTCTAGTCCATTCATCCGCAAATCCAGTCTCCATATCCTTATGTCCGGTCTTTGGTTTAAATCCTGAATTCTTCCCTTCCATAGTTTTTGTTTTCGTTGTCCTCCACTGTGCTCCGAAGAACATTTAAAGAAATGAAAAAAACATTTGTGTAAGTGAAAAAAGTCTCCTAGCAGGTAAGCTGCAGGGGAGTTAACGTAACAAAATATAAAACAATAAATGCGTGTGTACTATTTTAAACAAAAAAAAATAAACTTTAAGGACTTAAAATAAATGAACAAATAAACAATAAAAAAACTATAAGAGGAATAAAAGTGAAAAGCTTACAGCACCTGGTATTCCCAGGCGGTCTTCTATCCAAGTACTAACCAGGCCCGACCCTGCTCAGCTTCCGAGATCAGACGAGATCTGGTGCTTTTTTTTATTTTAATTTTTTTAATTGAATTTTAAGATGCATACATAGTGCAGATAAAAACGATAAGATTGCAGTTGCTCTTTGCATCATTCTCCTTATTATATTTTACAGAGGTTCTTCACTCTCTGGTAGTTGCATGAGAGTTTCTAAGACTTCATACACATGTGGGATAAAAACGTCATAGAAAATGTGCAGTATGTTTTTGAAGTACACATACAGCCTTCTTATATACATTTCTATTTTCCTTTTAAAAATATTCCAAACATCTAAGACAACTTTTTCTTTCTTAGCCTCAATTCTTCTTTTCCATATGGCACTCTTTATTTGCATTATGCACAGATTTATGAATTATTTGTTTTTGCACTTTTTATCCCAACCTAACATCACCACTCTGTTCCATTTTAATTCATTTTTATCCCACTCCCCAGTCAAGGAGAATATTTCTCCATATACCTTCTTTTTTTTTTTTTTTTTTTTTCTTAAATTTCCTTACCGAGTAATCATTGACATTGGCTCTTTAAAAACATCATCTCTAAAACAACAGTAAAACATTTTTAGAGTACATTCTATTAAGTCACACAGTTTTTCTCCCATTTCCACATAAATCTTTTCTTCTGCCTGTCTTTCTTCCATTTTCTCTATTCTTTTTATCCAGTCTTTAGGTATTGCATTTTTTACAATTTCATACTTGTTGCTGTGGATGTGCAGCAGGTTAGAGTGATTAAAGATAGAGATGGAAATGTACTGACAGATGCCAGGAGGGTGATGGGAAGATGGAAGGAGTACTTTAAGGAGTTGATGAATGAGGAAAACGAAAGAGAACAAAGAGTAGAAGAGGTGACTGTTGTGGAACAGGAAGTAGCAAATATTGGTAGAAGTAAGGTGAGAAGGGCGTTGAAGAGGATGAAGAGTGGAAAGGCTGTTGGTCCTGATGACATACCTGTGGAGGTATGGAAGTGCTTAGGAGAGGTGGCAGTAGAGTTTTTGACAAGTTTGTTTAACAAGATCTTGGAGAGTGAGAGGATTCCAGAGGAATGGAGGAGAAGTGTATTGGTGCCAATTTTTAAGAACAAGGGAGATGTGCAAAGCTGTGGCAATTATAGAGGTATAAAGCTAATGAGCCAGACAATGAAGCTGTGGGAAAGAGTAGTGGAAGCTAGGTTAAGGGCAGAGGTGAGCATTTGTGAGCAGCAATATGGTTTTATGCCTAGAAAGAGTACATCAGATGCAGTATTTGCTTTGAGGATGCTGGCGGAGAGTGGTGCAGGACATGTATGAGAGCTGTAAGACAGTGGTAAGATGTGCTGTAGGTGTGACAGAAGAGTTCAGAGTGGAGGTGGGTCTGCATCAAGGATCGGCTCTAAGCCCCTTTTTGTTTGCTCTGGTGATGGACAGGTTGACAGATGAGGTAAGACAGGAGTCCCCATGGACTATGATGTTTGCAGATGACATTGTGCTTTGTAGCGAGAGCAGGGAACAGGTGGAGGTATGCTCTGGAAAGCAGAGGAATGAAGGTTAGCCGCAGCAAGAGGAGGATCGGTGAGGCTACAGGGAGCAGAGGTAAAGAAGGTGCAGGATTTAAGTACTTGGGGTCAACGGTCCAGAGCAACGGAGAGTGTGGAAAGCAGGTGAAGAGGCGGGTACAGGCAGGTTGGAATGGGTGGAGAAAAGTGTCAGGTGTGTTGTGCGATAAAAGAGTATCAGCGAGAATGAAAGGAAAGGTGTACAGGACAGTGGTGAGACCAGCGATGCTCTACGGCTTAGAGACAGTGGCACTGAAGGAAAGACAGGAGGCAGAGTTGGAGGTAGCAGAGCTGAAGATGTTGAGGTTCTCTTTGGGAGTGACAAGGATGGATAGGATTAAGAATGAGTTTATCAGAGGGACAACCCACGTTAGATGCTTTGGAGATAAAGTCAGAGAGGCCAGATTGAGGTGGTTTGGACATGTTCAGAGGAGAGATGGTGAATATATCGGTAGAAGGATGCTGAGGTTGGAACTGCCAGGCAGGAGGTCTAGAGGAAGACCAAAGAGGAGATTTATGGATGCAGTGAGAGAGGACATGAAGTTAGTTGGTGTGAGAGAAGAGGATGCAGAGGATAGGGTTAGATGGAGGCAGATGATTCGCTGTGGCGACCCCTGAAAGGGAACAGCCGAAAGACAAAGAAGAAGATACTTGTTTGTTATTTCTTGTTGCCCGTACTCTTCCTTCGCTTTATTCATTGTGTAAGGGCCATATTTCATTCTTGTGATTTGTTGTTGTTAAGACACGGAAGGATACCGAAAGGTGTGGAGAACACAAGCTTTTGACCGTGATACTGTGAGCTAAAGGATACAGTAAAGTAAGTTGTTGTAACTGTGATCTACCGAAGCTACAGAACACAGCAAACAACTTGTCGTGACTACAGTGGATTTATGCAAGAAACCATAACAACCGTTGTACTTTGATGTTGAAAATAAAACAAGAGTAAAAGAAATCAGCGCACATCTGGAGTCATGAGTAACACTGTGTAACAAGAAAGATACGCGTGAATAACATGCACGTACATGTAAAGTCAAAAGCGTGGAGTGAAGAGCGCACGTGCGATCTCAAAAACGCGCATCGACTGTCAACAAGTAACCGAAAGCGATAAGAGGACTTGCCCGCTTTAAATTTCACCATGTCAGATGGCGAGGACAACGCCGCTATTGTCGAATCTGAGCGTGTGATGGTGCTCGACGAAAACGATTCTGCAGACAAGCTTCACAAACTGAAGAACGCCAGAGAAGGCAAGTGGAGTCAGTTGACTGTATTATACAACGAACTAGAGGTGCTTATGGACAATGCTTGTAATTTGAATGACGTTAAAACTAAGCGCCGCAAATACAAAAGGCTGCTAAATGACTTTATTGGAAGCAATGGAGAAGTGCGATTGTGCGTAAAGGATGAAAAGCATGAAACCGATCAGCACGACTGGTATCAGCCTAAATTGACGCGCTGCACAGAATTCATGAGTGAAGTCGTGGATTGCGGAAACTAGTAATCGCTTTAAGTTGTCCCAAACAGTTGACGATGGAGTTTCGCCAAACGACAACATCTACAGCATCCTCAGCTCGACTAAAAAAGGCAGAAGCTAACAAAGCAGCTTTGCTAGCTAAAGCAGCAACCTTAGGAGATTGGCAGGCGCTAGAACTGAAGGAAGCACAATTAAAGGCTGAGGAAGAGCAATCGAAAGCACGATTAAAGGCTGAGGAAGAGCAATCGAAAGCACGATTAAAGGCTGAGGAAGAGCAATTGAAAGCACAAATAAAGGCTAAACAAGCGCAATTAAGGGCACAAAAAGAAAGGCTGGAAATGGAAACGGCACTTGCAATGGCCCCCGAACCGGAATACAATGAACACCACGACCACAGTTTGGCAAAGGAATACCTCGAACTGCCATCACACCTCCGAGCAACCCACTTAAGCATGCCCGTAAGTGCCAAACCCATAATGTCAAGCACCTTAATGGAACGGTCTACCCAAGGTAACGAACACTCACTTCACAATACTAATACAGTAGAGTCTCAGGGTAGGATACCACTTCTGGCAGATATTACAGAAATGTTTGCGAAGAGTGAAAGGCAATCTTCCTTACCTCCGCTTGACGTTTCTTCGTTCGATGGTGACCCTGTTGAGTTCACGTCCTTTGTGAGAGCCTTTAAACATGTCATTGAAACCAAAACTGATAGCGATGCGGATAGGCTACTATCTCTGGCAGTATACTAAAGAACGGCCTAGGGATCTTGTGAAAAGCTGCCAGCTCATGCCATATCATCTTGGTTATGCAGAAGCTATGAGACTGTTACATGATAAGTTTGGAAATAAACAAATAATCGCTACAACGCTGATGCAAAAGGCACTCAACTGGCCGAAAATAAAGTCAGAGGACGGAAAGTCACTGACAACTTTCTCCCTGTTCCTGGTAAACTGTTACAACACCATGTCAAGCACCGACTACATGGATGAGCTAGATAACGCTACCAACTTGAGGACTATTGTCTCAAAACTGCCCTACAAATTGCGTGAAAAATGGAGGAACCATGCATACATGCACGGAAGGCACACCCAGAAAAGAGCCAAGTTTGTGCAGTTGATAGAATTCGTAGAGCAAGAAGCAAGAATTGGACTTTTTGAGAAAGAATGGATTTTGCTTTGGATGTTTAGTAAAAGGACACTTGAGCAAAGACTGCACAAGAAGAATCACATGTAAGTCGTCCTTAAAGAAACATCCTCGCATGCTACACCTTGACGCACAAGATACAGCTCAGGCGATGGTAAAAGTTGATGAAACCGAAACAGTTAACCGAACACTGCCTGTTACAGTGTGTCATGAAACAAGTGCCTGCACTGGGGCTAAAGATGATTGTATTCTCTCTATTGTACCTGTTAAAATAAAGTCCAAGAATGGTAATAAGACAGTAGAAGTGTATGCCTTTATGGACCCAGGTAGTTCTGCTACCTATTAGATTCAACTTTATTGTCATTGCACATAGTTACAAGGCAACGAAATGCAGTGAGTCATTTTGCACAGAGTCATTAGCAAGGTGATTAAACGAACAAGGTAAAAAAATTTACATCATTTTAAGCACAATAAACGCGAGGAAACAAGTAGAAAGTTATGTGGTAACAAAGAGCATAGGCTCCTAGAACCATGGCGAGTAATTAACAGCAGGCACAATGGGCCATATGCAGTAAAGACCGCTCTTGGAAGGACCATAAACGGACCTCTTCGAGAGTCGGTCGAGGAAGGCACGTGTGACAATGAGCAAGCGAGCGTTGCAGTCAACAGAGTTTCCATCGAAAGTGTAGAACAAATGCTGATACAACAGCACAACCATGATTTTCCTGAACGGAATTGTGATGACAAAGCTGAGTTGTCACGAGAGGACTATCAGTTTCTAGACTCTGTAACTAACTCCCTGCAGTTTACCGACAATCACTTCTACATCGGCCTCCCATTTAAGAAAGCAGCTATTCAAATGCCCAACAACCGAAGTGCAGCCATGCAGCGCGCACTGAACCTCAAAAGAAAGTTTAAGAATAACCGCTCCTTTCATGAAGAGTATTCAAACTTCATGAACGACATGTTTTGAAAAGGGTCATGCAGTCAAGGTCCCTACACCTCACCTAAGTCAACAAGACAGGCAAGTGTGGTATATACCTCACCATGGTGTATAACATCCTCAAAAGAAAAAGCTAAGGGTAGTCTTTGACTGTGCTGGTAGCTACTGTATAAGGGAGTATCATTAAATAGCAAGCTCCTACAGGGACCCGACCTGACAAACTCACTCATTGGAGTGCTTACACGCATTAGACAAGAGGAAGTCGCCATGATGGCAGATGTGGAAGCCATGTACTATCAGGTTAGAGTTCCGAAAAAGGACACAGATTTGTTGCGTTTCCTATGGTGGCCGAATGGAGATGTGAGTCAGGACTTGGTCGAGTATAAAATGGTCGTTCATTTGTTTGGTGCAAAATCATCTCCAAGTGTAGCTAACTTCGCCCTTAGGAAAACGGCAGAAGAAAACTGCAGTAATGCATCTGCCGAGGCAGTCATCACAGTACTTAAAAACTTCTACGCAGACGACTGCTTGAAGTCCGTCTCTAGTCATAATCAAGCAGTTGCATTGTATAACAATCCCACCAACCTTTGCGCAAGTGGAGGGTTTCACCTCACCAAGTGGTCAAGTAATAGTCGTACATTACTAACTTCCATTCCTGAGAGTGAAAGAATCAAAGACATGAGGGACTTGGACTTGAGTAAAGACGCACTTCCCTGTTGAGAGAGTTCTAGGGGTGCTGTAGTGTATCAATTCAGACACACTCAAGTTCAAGATTAGCTTAAAAGAGCGGCCTGTGACTAGAAGAGCAATTTTGTCAGTCACTAGTTCAATTTATGACCCCTTAGGCTTCCTCACACCATTCATACTGCCAGCTAAGATCTTAATGCAGCAGTTCTGTAAAGAAAAACTCGCTTGGGATGATGACATTCCCGAACAATTTATAAAAAGATGGAAGGCCTGGCTACAAGAGTTGCATCAATTGTCAGAGTTTAGTGTAGCAAGATGCGTAAAACCAGTTGACTTTGAAGTTACGACTACAGCACAACTTCACCACTTCTCAGATGCAAGTGAGATGGGATATGGAGTCGTCTCATACATTAAGTTAGTAAATTCTGACGGACTCACACACTGTGCATTTATGATGGGGAATTCTCGCGTAGCGCCCCTGAAACAAACCACTACCCCCCGAATGGAATTGACAGCGGCAGTGGTTTCTGTGAACAATGATAAAATGTTGAAAGGTCAACTGGAAATAGAATTGCTAGACTCTATGTTTTGGACCGACAGTACAACCGTCTTGAGATACGTTGACAATGAAAAACTTCATTTTAAAACCTTCGTCGCTTACAGAATTGCCATTATACGAGAATCAACCAGGCCACAGCAGTGGAGGTATGTCAACACTTCAAAAAACCAAGCTGACGCGCATCCAGGGGAGTTTCCTGTGAAAATTTTATGAAAAACAACAATTGGATCCATGGTCCCTCCTTTCTCAAAGAACCAGAGAGTAAATGGCCTCGGAACATTTATGACCCGTCAATGAAAGAGGATGACATTGAGATTAAAGACTACAGAGAGCACAGATGCCGTGAGTAAATTGATTAACTATCACTCTGACTGGTACAAGCTGAAAAAATCTGTTGCCTGGATTCTTTGCGTTAAGAACATGCTTAAACAGAGAACAAAAAGGATTAAGGGACAGGC